>NC_051162.1:159553560-159871060 GCF_013339745.2 Dermacentor silvarum
CCCACACAGTGTCTTCGAAAGCCTGGCCAAGTACTGTGAAAAGTTCACGGACCTGATCCCGCTGTCATTCGTGCTCGGCTTCTACGTGTCCATCGTCGTCGGCCGCTGGTGGCAGCAATACATGAATATACCCTGGCCCGACAAGTGAGTCTCACACTTCCCGGAACAGGCTTGTGAATGAGCCAGAGCATGTTGAACCACACCCCTGGCATGCCCATGAACCATTGCCATGTGGACCCAATAGCATGTCCACTACGAACCATGGCATGCCCTCGTGTGAAGCTTCTGGACGTATAGCGTCTACATGAAGGAAACATGAACAAGTCAAAATAAGCTAGAATGAATTCTTGCGCTTCTGCGTTTGCTAGTACACGTGACACTGCCTTGACTGAAGCTCGGAGATGGAGCTTTGAGGCGAGCATGTATAACTTGGCAGACACCCAAGGAGGTTTACAAAAAACTGCAATTTTTTTTAGACTTCCTTGGCAGACACCAATGATTCTGGTGGTTTAACAGAGTCTTGTGTAAGGCGTGTTTTCGCCTTTGTTATTCTTGTTAATTTCTTCGTTTATGCCAATGGCACATGCTGTTACCGTGCACAGCATTTTGTGTAGCTCTGGGCTGCATAGTACTGAAATTTGTGGTCTAGCGAGGCACAAGTACATGTACTATCGACCGAAAAAGTTTACGGACCACGGTGTCTCAGAATACGCTTAATATCCAAGCAGCCGTTAAAAGTAGCCAGTAAAACCGTACATCACTATGTTGTTTGCATTTACCAGTAGAGGCTGGAAATGGGAATGCCAGGCTGCATTTTGAGGCTGCAGAGATATTCAGCTTTTCAGTCAGATCCCTTGGTCCATAAACGTTTTTGGTTGATAGTACATACATAACTGCTTCGTAAGTTTCAGCCACCTTGCTAGTCAGGTAGCTGGTTCTTTTCCACACAGTAAAACATTAAAATGGCAAAGTTCACTGATTTGAAACACTAGGAGACCAAGAAAAATATTTTAAAAAATTAGATACACACAAATTAGACAAAATGCAGAGAGGCAGCTTGCTTGCTTGCTTATTTTATGCACCACGTTTTATATAAAGAAACTGTCAGTGCAGAACACACACAATACAGAAGACATTAACAAGCAGTTGTGCCTCATCTGAATGTCTGTGCGCAGTTAGCTGTATGAATAAATTTTTTTCTAGCAAACTTTGCCACTGCAATCAGTAACCTCTCTTTACACTCCTCCTCCGTGTATTGCTAACAAATTTAGTGGGCCCATGAAATATAAGTACTACTGCTCATCAATGACCTTTTACTAGCAGTGCAAGCAACAATGTGCTTACCAGACCTAATATGAGGTAGGAGGAACCACTCTCTTAATCATGGGAACACTGCCAACACAGAGCGGATCGTGCAGACAGATAAGTGGCATGATCGACAGCTGTTCTTCCACCCACGTGCCTCACAAAGCAAAGGGTAGAATCAATGATTCCAGGCAACGGCTATTTACCTATTGCACCAACCAAGACAGGTCACGGAGGAACCTATAGATAGATGTGTATATATATATCTATACACTGCTCTGTTCCAAGAAATCAGACAACGGGGGAGACGCGCTATAAATGCCGGGAGGCAGTGAGCATAGCATCTAATTCTGTCTCCCTGTCACTGGGCCATTTCTGGTGTGAATGGCCAGGTTTGTTTATCAGCAGCTGTTAGTGTGCAATATTAATTACAAGCCTCTTGTGCTGTCATTTTGTAATATTAACACAGAGCTGAAGTTCATAAATGAATTGAACCACCAATAACCAGTGAAAAAGTAATGAGTTAGCACATAGTGGTGGACAGAGTTCGTTGAACTATATAGTAAAGAGATGTCTGCAGCTTTGTTTTAACTTTCACTCCTGACATCAAGCTGAGAATAGTAAAATAAATCCACAGTTCCCCTTGGTATTATAAAAGGGCATTAAGGGCTCCAAGTAACATTACGGTGCCGACAAACAAATCATGACTCACAATGATAAAAACACATTTTGAAACAAGTATTCACAATCTCACCATAGGTTGTCTCCGTTACTTTAGGTCATGGTTGTAGGTCGTCTTTTTAGCACCCCTAATGGTCATCATGATCATCATGTTGCCATGCAGGAAATAAAATTAAACGTTTCGAGAAAAGAAGGCATCTCAGCTGTTAGAAAACTTGGCACCTTCACTTCTTCAAATGAATAGACACACCCACCAGCAGTGATACAGGGAGTGCTGCATTGCCTCATAATGCAGTTGTTGCAATGCATGCTATGGTGAATGAGACATTAATGAATCAGCATCAAGGCAAAATAAATAAACCAATGCCGGCAACTAGTAGTAAAGCTGAGGATAGAAAAGGGGAAGCAAAAGCTGTGACTCTCCAAAGCAGATTGTCGATGCGCATCTGCAGGTGTGTTCTGGGAGTCATGCAGAAAGAAGTGCGAATGTCAGTATGTGCATAGTATATGTGGTAGCAATCGCTGCCACTGCTTCACAGAGGGCGAAAGTGCTGTTTGTTTTTGGAACAGCCAGCGGTTGACAACTCTTGGTGGCGGGCTGCCTTTACGTAGTTGGCATGTTGCAATGCATCACTGCAACTTCTACAAAATTGCTTGTACCTGTACTCGCAACATTATCTCCACGCTATCACTACCGCAGTAGACACCACATCAGTTGTGAGCATCATTTTTTGTTCAACCTCCTTGCTGTATTCACTGGAATGTTGTTGTCATGTGCTACTGTTCATGTCTGACATCCGTCTCTTTTTTTTCATAGGGCGGTGATGGCCATAGCAGCTTACGTGAACGGCACTGACGAGCGTGGTCGTGTAATCCGGCGCACGATGGCCCGCTACCTGTCTCTCCTGTCAGCACTCACTTTCCAAGCCATCAGCACGGCTGTCAAAAAACGCTTCCCAACGCTCGACCATATGGAGGAAGCTGGTGAGTTTGCAATTGTAGTCTACATTGTGTTAGAAATGTGGCAAACTGAGTGAGGGGCAAACTGTTTTGAAGACAAGGTCTTCGTTGGCAACTTCACATGGGTTTGGCGTACGTGGGATCTGGGTATCTATCAGGCCTCTTGGACAGAAAACGTCCCTTTAGCGCCTCCAGCGCCTCATAGTGAGTCGCAAAGGGTATCAAAATGTAGGTCTCAAAGAAACAAGTGAGAATTAGTCACAGAGGGGGATACAGTCGTAATTAGCAAAAATAAATGGTCGAAAATTAACCACATTGCACTACAGGCTACACTATTCCAGGATCAGCCTACTTGGCCTCTTGGTCTAAAAAAAAAAGAAAAGGTGTATCAACCAACGTTGACATGAAAGAAGAGAATGTCGATGTATATGCACATAAAGAAAGCGTATGACAGCTTGACATGAATAAAGAAATAGAGGGTCCGGAAAAAAAATGTAAGGTCTGACAATGGAACAAGGAAAATAATGCAAAAATATCATGAAATTATGCAACATTGAATCATCTTTAATGCCTTTAAGTACAAATAAATA
This sequence comes from Dermacentor silvarum, assembly GCF_013339745.2. Classification (NCBI taxonomy): domain Eukaryota; kingdom Metazoa; phylum Arthropoda; class Arachnida; order Ixodida; family Ixodidae; genus Dermacentor; species Dermacentor silvarum. The sequence goes on from NC_051162.1 coordinate 159,557,097, forward strand.
CATATATGTACCCTGTACGTTGACCTTGTCTGCTTTCGCATACTGTTGGTTGATACGCCTTTTATTTTTCTTCAACACATGTAAAAAAAGACCAATGCAAAGTAGGGGGTCATCTTATCCCTAATCATCTAAACCACTTAGATATGTTCTAGCAGTGTTCAGTTTCCTAAAGAACTTAAGCAAGGAAGCAAGGAACACATAGGAGTATTGTAGTGCCAGCACAGACGTAGCTAAAGTGTTTTAATAAAATTTTACGCATTGAATTGTTATCTCACAATCACTGCCCATATTTCTTTGCACAATTTACTGTTTTCTTTCACGGCATTGTTTTGCAGAATGTGAACTGACTTTGCTTTTAGTGCTATGACATATTTTCATTAGGCATGTTGTTCTACAGAGCCAAAGAGACCATGATGCATGCAAACGATCGTGAAATATATGAGATAATGAGCTCACGTTTGTGATGTCACGCAGCAATGCTGTTGCCATGCCCCCTGACGTGCCATGTATGCGTGCTGTGCTTGCACAAGCCGTGAAATTTATGGGAAGCATTGTGCTTGATCTTGTGCCAGTCAACCGAAAAATACATTGTGTCGCTTTCACAATGTCATGAACGTCACGTGAGAACTCTAGGCTTGTTTGTAAACATAAGTCAGCCTGTATTTGGAATGATTTACTTATAGGTATGGAAGCCGATTGATTCATGCAAGTTTGAGATGGCAGCATTAACAAGACCATTTCAAGATCGGTAGTCATTAAAATTTATTTAAGCTTAACATAGTATTGCTACTGCTACACACAGTTAAAATGATCTACACTAGTAGTAGTTCTGTCCACTGCTATACTATAGGCTATCTTGCACACGCTAGCAGCATCAGAAGTAGAAATCTCTACATCCATTTCCTCGGTTTATCTGAACCTTCCCAGTTAACTGGAGGAATTTACGTGCAATTTTCCAACTCAACTGCATGTAAAATGCAGAAAATGCTTTTTATCAAGCAAGTGGTCGAACAATTTGAATCAAGCTTGGATGCATATTCTAGAAAGCCTGTCAAGTTCTGGTGACTAATGGTTGATTTAGGCCACTGAATACTTTATAAATGGTAATGGCTCTCGCAACATTTTGGAAAACTAAAGCACGAAGTTAAAGCTACTTCTATCTTTGCTGTACAGACAGATAATGCATTTTTGTGAAACATCACCTCGAACAGACAGTTTAAAAAAGCCAAAGTAGACGCACTGTATTCAGCTTTGAGTGTACAAGCCTATTTGCTGAATAATGCTTTCAAGAGAACTCAAATAAGTGAGGTAACAAGTGCATGTCACTTGCATGGCTGATGTTTAGTTTCTATATTAGTCCAACAGCAATGAAACATTCATCAGTGTAGGAGGCACCACAAACAAAACAAGTTTATTTAAAAAAATATTACGAAAAGGCATTAGAGATCTATGTGATTATGGTTGGTCTACTCTATCATGTCACACACATATGTTGCACGTGCGCAACAAATTTCATTTACATTGGTGATACATCTAACCACAGCATATCTTAGTTTTACATATACTGGGAAAACTGGAGTTGGGCCTGAGTTAAAACTTGGTATTAATCTAATCCTGTTACTGGTACTGGATCACGAAGTGTTTTGTTGAGGATATACAAGGTTCACTTCTTGCCACACAGGCGCCAGCAGGTGCATTCTCACAAACATGCGCGTGATCACATATGACCAATGCCGTGTGCCTTGCATGACCAAAAGCTAGAGCAGCGAAGCTCACGTGACTATCACAGCAGGTCTGCACCTATCGGGAACTTGAGAAGAATGTACTACAAAGCTTCTATATTCCAACAGATACAGATCTAGATTTGTACCGTAGTCAGACGTTAGGCTTAATGATGTCATGGCTGTTACAAACTACCAAGTTGTCTCTCTGAACAGGTGGATTACTGAGTCTGCTGGCACTACACACAGATGTAAACTGCACTTTATTCCATCACCAATAAGTAGCACACAGAAAGCAAAGCAATGACAGGCACGTGTCCCGTGGCGTTGTTGAAATGTTCACTTCTCAGGCTTCCGCCTGTGTGGCAACAATAATAACTGCCACACAGGAGTGTGTCTTCTGTCACTGACATGCAGCACCAGCTGATCTTCTGTCGACAACACTACTACTATAGCTAAGTGTTTTTAATAGGAAAGTGTGAGGTCACGTAGCACTATAAAAGTTAAATGTCCATGAGAATGATGGCTGCCATTGTGAGACGCTGTTAAAAATTGCTCACTCTGTCTTCGTTAGTGAAAATTCATCACCTATAAGGTGATGAATTCTTACCAGCTCACCTTATTGACGTAACTAAAAATGACTGCATTTCCCTCCCCACCCCCCTGGCAGGCCTGATGACCAAGGAGGAGCGGCGCGTGTACGACTCGATCCCGGTGGCCCACGGCAAATGGTGGGTGCCGGCGCAGTGGTTCGTCGCGCTGGCCGTCCGTGCCCGCAAGGAAGGACGCATCAAGGATGACATCCTGCTCAAGCACCTGCTCCAGGTGCGGCCGCAGCCTTAAACAAAAAAAAACACTGGCCGTGAATGATTGAGCGTGAGAAACTTTTGCCGTGCCAAACAACCCCTAACGCCGGCCTTTCGGGGGACTGCTCTGCCCCCCGAACCTCCCCCCACCCCAGCTGTGGCAAGGGGTGTCCCTCGTCCTCTCCCCCCACCCAGGGCCGGCGTTGGTTTGACGTGTCCTACCTGCCTCTTTGTCCACCACAGCTTGCCATCATGCTTCCCCCCCGATGATCATCTGACTGAAGATGTTGCTCTGCGGAGGCTGAGAGAGGGAGAGAGAAAGAGAAAGAGCAGTGTAAGCAACAACTGCTCGGCCGGTTACCAGGGATCTCTCTTGAGCGGTGGTGTCCCTGGAAATGGAACTCGGTGGTTCTTGGCCGGCTGCTTCCCGACAGGGCACCGTGCCGATGGGAAGATGGTGGCTGGTGATGGGTTTGCGGCACTGCTGGGCTTCCTGGCAGGAACTCTGTTGGCTGTGGTTCTTGACGGAGAGATTGTATGAGACGATGAGAGAGAGACAGAAAGGAAACATGTTTAAGGTAATGCAGAGAGGTCATTCTCTCGTAAAACTGCTCCAGCCTGCTACTCTACATCGATAGAAGGCAAAGGGGAGAAAAGAAGTGATGGTGAGAACGGGCAGGAGGGCGTAGCCACTACTATTCTGCAGACTTGTCCACAGCTTCGAATCTAAACCTGTGTCGTTTCACAAGAATTAAACGAAAGCATAGATGGCTTGCTCAGATGATATAATGTCTCATCAGCAAGGGCATACCAGGACAGCCTCAATCAATGGCCTGCTGACAATTTGTGCCATGAAGTAAGCCAATGCCTGCCATTTACTGTGCATTTACCTTGCGCTGGCATAAAGAAAAACAATAATAATGGGGCAGATAAATGTATGTTGCATATCACTGTTACGTGTAGCATAGAAACTTTGGCGAGCTGCAGTATATTCTAAAATGACTGAAAATCGCACAACAGATGCACTTCGCTGTGGTTTACAAACGAGCTTTGACCAGTTGCATTTCGCATTGGCTCTACATCACCCAATGTCAGACTTTTCGAGGTAGGTGTACGTGACATCCTAAATATGTAGGTCACAAGCACCTAAATGTAGATAGATGTAAACATTGAGAGTTGACAAGCCAGAGCCTTTACCATTAATTTGTCAGGCACTACTGAATCCAGTGTGTACTGTGCCTTAAGTTCTTTCGCAGATTGTCTTACTGCTGCATCTAATAGCACAATAGATGAGTCTACTGCAATGCCTTAAGCAGACCAACTGCTACGTGTAAAAGTATAGTTCTGTACATCACTAGAACAGTTAGCCCTTTGTTTGGAATGGTAACCTCACATTTCCTTTCTATAATTACAGGTATTTGTTTAAACTTAAGGACGAAAGACTGGAAGGTACTCTAGCACCATCCCCTAGCTGCTCCTTTGACCTCTAAATCTGTTTTCCTAAATGAAAAATGGCACTATACATAACACCACTTTGATGTCAATCCTGACATCTCAGTCGATCCAAGGCTACAGAAATGCTTCACGCATAGAAAGGACATCCGTTATGTGGTTGGCACGCTTACCAGAAATTTGCATTTTCGATTCACGTACATCTGCAGCCATCACCTCTAAATGTTTTGCTACGCATAGGGAATAGTGCCAAGTTTTCTCGTATTTTTAAGCCCGAATTTGCGCATTGCCACCACACTGCAAATATCATGCATTGAATGATAAGCAAAGCAGCCAGCAGAAGTTCTTGCCAGGGAGCTTGCGCAGCTGCCCAGACCACACTCGTCCCGGCCATGCCGCTGTCGGTGGCGGGCGGTCTCTTTTCCCTCTGAAGTGACCGTCCACCTTCCCAGTTGCGCGCCAGTCACTGATCGCCCTTTTCCCTTTTTCTCTCTCCCGTCCCCATAGGAGATGCACGAGTTCCGTGGCTGCTGCGGCATGCTGTACAGTTACGACTGGATCAGCATTCCCTTGGTCTACACGCAAGTGGTGACGCTGGCCATCTACACCTACTTCCTGGCCACTGTCATGGGCCGCCAGTACCTCAGTTCTACGAGTGCAGAGATTGACCTGTACATCCCGGTCTTCACCATCCTGCAGTTTTTCTTCTACATGGGCTGGTTAAAGGTGAGTGCCTTCGCACGTCGACCGAAATGCACTATGGAGCAACACACAAGCAGAGAAAAGACGCAGATGACATAATCCTAAATCGTTTTTTTTTGGCTGGCACCAGTTCATACCATGGCACTATTTGGCCATTTTGTCATGCAGTATCAGTAAGTCCAAATATCTTTTGCTCAGATGTGTTGATGCAAATATACAAAATGGGACTGGATCCATGTGAAAGTGGGCCTACAGCATGTATGAACAGTTGCTTGTTGTCCTAATGCAGGGGCGGGACTCCTGCGCCAATTGCGCATTTCTGATACAGACACAAATTCCGGCGCCAAACACAGGAAATTGACCGAAATTGCGCCACGCTGCACCAGAACGTCTCCAGCAGTGGCTGCGAACAGCGAAAGGATTCGTTCTCCGAAAAAGAGTGCAGCCATTCACATTACGCCCTCCGCATGACGGCACGTCCCGCAGAGTTTCTTGTAATTTTCGCGCTTATAACAATGGACTTTTAGGCGCTACCAGCCGGCGTGCGTGCGGCCACAGCCGGCTGTTGTTGCTGCTGTCGGAACGGCTAGGGCGGCTGTGTTTAGAGTGTACTAGAATACAGTTGAGTGGGCCGAGCGGCGCAGCGCTCTCTAGCTGAGGTGCAAAACAACAAAAAGTAGGCTGAGAGTGCTGCGACCAAACAAGATATTTCGGAGGCACACGCTGCAGCGGGTAGCGAGCGGGTGTCCCCGAGTCCGTCATGGATGGATGGATGTAAAACTTTAATGAACATCCTGAGGTACGCGACTCAGCGCGCAGCGGGCCGCTCCCACGTTGGGACAGTCCGGCCATGCCCGACCACCGCATCGTGGGCCCTCTGGACAGCCCATAGTTGCGCCCTGGCATCGAGTCTGTCATAACATAAAACTATTCCAATCTGTTTTTATGCCCATACGGGTGAGGCGTGAGCCATTTTGACCTATCACGAAGGGCTAATGGTGGATTTGGAATAACAAGTCGCAGTATTGCCCGAAAGGCGAAGCATCGATTGCAATAGCAAATAAGTAGACAGCTATAAGAAGCAACGATAGTAGTTTTATCAGGCCATATAAACTTGTAAACATTCTTAATACTACTTACTTACTAAACAGCTTACTAACTAAATTAACAAGCATAGTGCCACGCGTGCACAAGCAAACATGAACACATCTCACTCGATTACAGCAGGAGCTCGCTCTGAAAACGCTGGAGTAAGCAAGCGCGGCAGCAGCAGCGAGCGAATTCACCTTTGTGCTGCCTCGCCTCAACGCGAACTAAGCTGCGAAAAACAGCGCGCACGGAGCTATCAGCACTCGCACTATGTCCCTATCGCAGATCGCTTTCAAGATAGGGCCCGCACGGCCTCGCCATAAGCAGCAGCCGCCAGGGTTGAACCGACCCCACCCCCCTCCCTCCCCTCTTCCGGGTGCCTTGAGCGCGATCGAAGACGGCGCGCTTCGTCCCCGCTCTCCTCTCTCGCGCACGCGAGACTGAGGCGCCATAGTTGACTTACCCTCGTTGGCTCATCCTCACGCTTTCACTCACACATGCAGTATACGGCGCGCGGCAACGCCAGAAATGCGCCTGAAGTGTCCATATAACTGCTATCGCAACAAAAATAGATTACAATAGTTTTACATTATAGCAGCCAAGGGTTGATTGCGGCTTTCTTGGTCTGCAGCGACATATGGTGACCCAGAAATTATGTTACAGCGCCGATTGGACCACATAATTTGAGAACATTTTCCGCTATTGTCATGGCGTGGCAATATGTGTATAGTCTGATCGTTGTGCAGCTGATGTTTCTGGCTTTACGGGAAAGCAGTGGCCAACTCTTCCATATTCTAGTATGCTATAGCTACAAAGTTCGCTTCTACTATGAGCTTCCTGATGCCTGTTGGTTTATTCTATGTTTCGTCATCGTGTTGAAGTGCGTTGTCGTATTTCGTTATTCCACCAAAATTCAGATTGGCTTGCTCCAAACTGCTTCAAAATGAAATTTAGTCTGCTCCAAGCTGCTCCAAAACGCTATTTTGTCTGCTCCAAACTGCTCCAAAATGCATTTTGACCTGCTCCAGAAATTGCGCCAAAATGACTTTGGACAGTCCCACCCCTGCTAATGCCCTCCTAATTTCCAAAAATGCCACAGTACAAACAACTTATCATTCTAAATCAATTTTTTTTTACGAACCAGCACCATCTGTAGCCAACAATTGTCAGTTGATACAAAATGCAGACTAGACGGCATAAACTGTGATCAATCGGCCACCTGTCAAGTGTTAATCAACCACCATTCGGGTCATCTTGAATATCAACAATTACAAACTGACCCCCAAATACCAGTGCAGTCTGTACAAGTGGATTTCAACTTGTACCATATTAACCCAGAGAGTCAAATAACTGTAAATCAGTTTTCTCAGGTAGAATAACGAAGAACTAACTAATATACTACCAGTCCAACACAATCGCAATATTTTCACCTGGGTCTCAACTGTTGTATACTTACGCTGTGCTTTTTTAAAGCTTAAAGCGTCAGTGTGAGCTACTAACTAGCCCAAAAAAGTGAAAAGCAAAGTGAAGTACATGGGCCAAGTACGACTGGAATAGAATGAAACATATATATAATATCACCAACCCAGTGCGCTACTGCATCACAGTCATATCACCACAATTTTGTGTACTTCAAGCCTATGTCTCGTCATACAAGAGCCTATTTCTTCATACTGTTGCATATCAACAGTCTTATTGTGTAATTGGTATGTGTCGCAGGTGGCAGAACAACTCATAAACCCGTTTGGTGAAGACGACGATGATTTTGAACTGAACTGGTGCCTCGACAGAAACCTGCAGGTATGTGGGCTCCTTCTCCACCTTTGGCTGCCATGTCTATCATTGGCAAGGCTTTCTGTCACTCCATCACAAAACGCATTGGGGTGTTCTGCTTAACTTTGTCCCGCACTGTGAAAGGGAGCTAGGCATTTGCGGGAAATATTAACAGCAACACCAACGCGCTTCTTTTTTGCAACTCTGGGGAAAGATGCCTCGCAACTGCTGCTAGTTTCAGGATTCCTACTAAGTGTACATGCCTTCAACGCTGACCATCTTACAATTCTTCAGTCTCAAAGCATAGCCTAAAGTAGTTGATAGTTTTTGAGTAAGTCTTAGTTATTGCTTAGTTATCAGTGATTATCGCATTGCTTACTGACGTCCGCCACTGGTGGCAATAGATTTACAAAAAAGATACGTTAATATCTCCAATGCACTGTCTCGAAAAATTTTCACTCTTCCCACTGGAACCAAGCGGCATAAGTACAAGTTCCTTCTGCTTTATGAAGAAAATGCAGCCAACGTAATTCCTGATGCAGATATCTATAGATATCTTAATACTAATATATTAATTAACAATTACCAGCGGCCTATCAATGAATGGTTATCCTGCAGGCTTTCATTCCAAACGGAAGACACTTCTGACAGCTTAAATGCTAATGAGGCATCCTTCATCAGAGTGAATGCTGACTGACCTCATTGACAGGTGATGCAATAGGTATACTGTCAAGGGAGACAGTGAATTAGCTCAAAGTGCAGTATTTTAATTATGTATGATTTCAGACAACAATTGTTGCTTAGCACGTAAGGCTAACGCTTACTGCCATTTGCATTGCTAGGGCAGTGAGCCTACTCACACACATACATTCTTTTTTCGGCAACAGTTTTTCGCCATCTAACCACTGTTACAAAGTTGTTGCTTGGAGCAAGACATGCCTACATGTGTCTTAAATTTTCCAAATGTTGTTGTCAATCATACGTGAGCACCAGCGATATCGAATATACAATGACTCATGTATAAATTGCCAGTCCACTTGACCGGCAGATCAGATTTCAACGACCGATCAATGCTCACCACTGTCGTTGTGCTTTGAGTGTTGCTTGTTCTTCAGGGCACAAGTTTGCCTGATTAAAAAGTTAATTTTTTTTTACCAGCATTATTGGCAGTTTTTGTCCTTTATACTATTTGCTATCGATATAGAGTGTGGCAATATTGTTTACCCGTTCTCATTGTACATATGTTGGGTGTTTTCATTGGGCACCTGCAGGTATCATTTCAAATTGTTGACGACATGCACCAGCGACACCCCCGGTTGGTGCGTGATATCTACTGGGATGAGGCAGAGCCGCAGCTTCCTTACACCAAGTCCTCGGTGAACCTCCGCACTCAGCCACACCTGGGTTCAGCCATGACCCTCGAGTGAGTGTTGCCACATCCCTAGCAGAGCTTTGCACTGTTCTCATTCAAAGCTTTTCTATGGTTATTGTGGTTTCTTCATAGGTTATATTCAAATTGCTCCAGGAGCAACATAGCTGCTGGCTTGCCTTATAGACTGTTAAATTATCTTTTTGATGAGATGCACTTGAATACCACATACAGTGGAAGCTCATGATACGATTCTGTATAATACGTTTTTCGGGATAATATGTTTTTTTTCTTTTCTTGGCCAACATTTCCCGACCAGCTTGTTTTGGATAATACGATTTTTGGATGGTACGTTTTACGGTTCCCGTGAAGATTGTATCAACAAGATTCCACAGTACACTGATTCTCAGACTTGACTGCACTAATAAGAAATATTCAGTAAGTGCGCTAGTACTTCAGTAGTGATATGCTACTACCATGTGCTACTACCATGTGTACCAAAACTACCATGTGTTCATGGCACATAATGCAAAACTTTACTTTTGTGTTACTCATACAGGCCAAAGAAGTACCCATCTCTTCTGCTATGTGCGTTTGTCACTTTCCTCACGCTTCTGGTACACATTTGTGGACCGAAAGTGCGGACATGACACAACATTTGGAATTCCCTTTTCTTCCACTGCAGTGTGGACCCCGAGGAGTCCGAGTTCGTTCCCATGGAGACCATCCTGGAGGAGGACCACGACGAACACAAGTACTCGAGCCCGCCAACGTCGCCGCCAAATGCGGCAGATGTGCCACCGGTGCCCGGGCCACTCGGCTCCCATTTCTACCACATGCCGCTGCACCTTCAGCCATCGGAGTGTGCACCACCGTCCACCATTTCGAATCACCTGCTTGACAGCCCACTCATCACGTGAGTAGTGACCACTCGTTGCTGACCATGGAGCAAGATGTGTTTGCGAAAGGAATCTTCCTGCCCATATCAGTGTGGGTGATCGGCGTTGTAAATTAAGGCTTGAATGACAAGGAGGAGAAGTGCAGGTTCCTGCAGCAAGCAGCAGACGGCACTGAGGAGACTTTAGTTGGCGCACAGCAGTGTAACTTACCGGTGTTCTATGAGCATGGAATCCACTGCTGAATGTCAACTACTCACTCAGTCAGTTACTCACGCGTGCTTCCATATATCAGCCACAGAGCTTGTTGTCTTGCTCAATGTCCTCGAGTGGTGAAGCCATGGCCTCCGAGGTTGCGCCAGCATGTGCCAGTGATATCTCGGAGGCTACAGTGTAGCTCAGAAGGTCACTAGGTGCCTGTGATAGTTTGCCATGTTGTGTACACCAGCCTGGAGAGTATGGGGCGTGGTTTATTTGTGGCATGATTTGGTATGATGCTCCTAAAGATATCTTGCTCCGTGGTGCAGTCTTGCACTCTGACGCCTCTCTGTTTCAGCAAAAAAAAAAGTTTGTATGTAAATAAGAAACTGTTAATCAAAGCTCTACGAAAAAATGTTTTTTCCTGTAATACACTTTTTTTAATGCTCTCTGCAGCTGAAATCCATTCTGCCAGTACAAGCCAATACTTAGAAAATACTTAGAAAATACTTAGAAAATAATAACGAAATTTGAAAGTAGTTCAAAGGTTGCACGATGAGCGATGCTGCGAAAAATGATAGGCATACCATTAAGCGATAGGAACATGGCAGCTAATTAGCACAAGTAGCTAATATTCTATCTGAGAGTAAGAAAAAGGCGTGGAGCTGGACAAGGGAGGTGCTGTAATGCATATAGAACAGATAACAAGTGGTCTATTGGAATATGACAACATATGCTTCTAGGAAAGGGGAAAACAGTTGATGGTAGCAGGGTATTCGGTGGTGTGATGAGCTTAGAAAATTTGCAGGTGTAAGATGCAGTCATCTGGGTGGGGGCCTTCATCCTCCAGTAAGCATGCATGAAGTGGGCCGATGATGACGGTGAAGCTTTCAGCTGTTCATGGAGCTCTGAAACAAACACAACAAGCTAATTGGCTGAGAAGCACAATGCAATGTCTGATATTTTCTGCTGGGCCGCAGATTCCCAATGACTGGTGGGAAGCAATGAGCATGAGCAAGCTGTGTGTTATAAACAGAATGTGCAGTGTGCCATAAGATGTGCCCTGGTTATTTTATACTTTGCTTCCTAATGGCAAGCAAGTCACAGTGGCAAAGCCGTGTAGCTTAGTAGTGGAAGACAACGGTTGATGCAGCCACAGGAATTTTCAGCTGTGGAAGCAGGCTAAATTTAAATCAGACATAGTGTGTCATGTTTGGGTTGTAGGAGGAAAGTTTCAAGTGTGCCCTAGATTTGATCACAATAAAAAATGTGGCAAGGCAGTTCCTCAGTATTGGTAAAACATGACCGAATCAGTACACTTCAGTGCCTTCTATCAGCCTCATATCTTATGGGTGTTGTAGCCAATAATTCACAGCCATTACTAGACATGACAAGAACAGTGTCTGTGCTTTTGGGCTGCCCACATCTTACAATGTGTCATACCTTCATAAACTTCAGAACGCTGATATATTAGACCCTCTCAATCTCTTTTTCTTTTATTGCTCTGTGGCACAACTTTTGTTTTTTGACCTGTTCTACCTCGGTGGCTTGCAGGACTCGCCACACCTCTGACAACACCACACAGACAGGACTGCGGATCCTAAGCACGGGCAGTCGTCTTCTCAACTTCATCATCGGCAGCAGCAACGACAACCTGCCGCAATCACCCAAGGTCAAAGAGCACCCGCTCGTGCCGCACTTTGTATCACGGCCACAACTGAGCCGACGCACCGCGCGGACTGTGTCCCTCTGTGAGGGCCTCGACCACCGCAGCCACGAGTTCGCAGTTGAGGAACGCCGGTCGCTGCTGCGTGGAGATGACAGGCCAACCATCAAGGAGTCAGTGCCAACGTCGGTCATTGTTGACTTGGCAGCACCTACCACGACCTTTGAGGAAGCAAAACAGACTGAGGAATCGCAGCACGACAAGAAAATGGAAGAGCAGCCAGAGCCATCACCGTACGAGCCAAACAGTTCGACCGAGAGCCTGGCCGAAAACAGTCAGTGCAGTGCCGACAGCTACACTCAGTTGTTGCCCCCGTAATGTGCAGGTAGTGACATTAGTCAGTTTGTCACGCTGGCAGGTTTGTAAGCATGTGGTCACAAAATCGACAACCACCATGACACAAGTCTGCACATGACCTGTCATGACAAACATTTTGCACTCGCCAGACATAAAGAATCTGACGCTGAAAAAATTCGAAGACACTGCAGCATAACCTGCATGACCTACTGCTGCACAGAAACGACTCTCTCATCAGCCTCTGTCATGCTGTGAGAGCAGTTGTGGCCCTGAATCGTTCAGAAAGTGTCCCTATGGGCTTGCAGTGCAGAGAGGTCACACTCGTGATGCTGAAAGCTGGTAACTCAATCGTTGGAATGTGTAAAAATTATGTCATCCACTTTCAAAAGGATCCCCGCTGATCTTTCAATAGTGCAGAAAGAGAACAGCGCCCTCAGCCACGTGTTGTGTGCTCTGCGTAGTTACATGCAGGCAAGCTGTCGAGGAGACAGAGCAAACGTAAAGGCAAATGCTGTTTGATTCACTCCTGCAACCCTTTGCAAAGGGACTAGGCAAAACAAGGTAAACAAGCGAAACCTCTACTGCGTGCAAATTTCTCACTGTGCGTGTGATGGAGGCTTTCAGCGTGGCAAGTTAAGTGAGACCCCTGCCTAGGAAGGCTCAACTTATGCACAATGAATTGCTGGCAATGAAAAAAGGAGCTTGCACATGAAGACAGACATGGTGTTTTGTATCTACAAGTCAAGAAATGAAGAGGCACAGTACATGTGCTCTGGGACAACTCGTACGAATGCATTCTCAGCACTAATATGCAAGTGCTTTTGAGCACTAACACATGTGTAAGTGTTCTCAGTGGGCGACGGAAAAGCAGGTAATGCGTGCAAAAACTGTTACGCCAGTCCTTCGTGAAGGGTCACATTTCCAGTGAAGTGCCACAGCCGCACTTAACGACTCAACCCACCGAAACATCAATCAGCCCGAGACAAGTCGTTCTCGACAAACCGGCTCAGTGAATGACTGTGTGTTAATCGCTCGTCGACTTCAAGGAGCAGATCTAATGCGAGAGGTCTGTCAGGTGATATTTTTTTGCATATGAAAGCGCGCAGTTGTTTGTGATTATTTAAGCTGTGTGGAGACTGTGGTGGATGTGTTGTGATGTGCACTAGATCGTGACTCAGTTCTCAGAAACAGAAATATTTTTTTTATTTTCATTCAGTGGAACATTTTACTATCACTAAAGATATGGAGAAAAATTTTTTGTTGCTGCTGAAATTGTGGCACATTTCCTGCTAAACTAACGTGTCAGCTTCCTGTATATGTGCACCTGATCCTGCTTACATGGGTGTTCCGGTGAACTGTGGCTTGGTTTCACAAACTGTGGACTCTTGTGAGCATCACAAACATTGTTTTCATGCTATTTTTCCACAAAGATGTATAATTCAACCATTGTGCCGCCTGTGCGACCGGTGAAATCACCGGTGAAATTGACCGAAGCTGCTTCATGTCGGTAGACACGAAGAAGCAAGTGATCATGCGTGTTTCGTACAGCTTCACCGTCAAGTTATGCTTGTAAGGAGCGTGGTGCGAGGTCGACACGACAGCCTGCAAGAGTGAGCTACAAGACCAGTTTTGCGTGCGTGTGTGAGGGTGATTCAGTCATCAGAATGTTGCGAGTGGGTGAGTCAGTTTGAGCAGCAACATACCTACATTGATTTGAAGCATCCAGTAATCAAAGCCTTTGCAAGTCAATAGCACATCTTTGGCATCCTCAAGGCAAGGGAATTGTCAGAGGAGCCACTGTCAATGCTGCAGATCATCACATAAAATACGGGATGGTGACATCCCCGTTGGTGTTAGTGGTGAAGCTGTCTGTACTCACCAGCAGCTTCGACGTCAGACGGCTCTGAAGCACATCCTCCAACATTTCCTGCAGGCAAACGGCAATTTACTGCCACAGCGTTTCACCTGTTCTTAACTTGCAAGGTTTCGGATGCTGAAGACTTCTCATGGTTGAGCTTTTACAACATGCACTTAATAGTTGCAATGTCCTAGGGTGTTAATTTATTTTGGAGCGAGCATTGACACTCTTCCCCCCATTTACAGGGTCTTGGGTGTTGTCCTCTGTCTTGCTTCCTTTCCTACACCAACGCAGAAGCTGTCAGAGAAGGAAAATAAAGCCATCTTGGTTGGCAGTTTTAATGCTGCGTAATGTCTCTAAAAACGCGAGGTCTCACACTTGCTGGTGAGAGATTGACATAGCTCTGCTAAGTTATTTATATGTGAGACACAGAGTGGCACAGTCATTCTATATGACTAGATTTTTTTCCAAGCTGCTAGCGCTGCGAAGTGTATATGATTTGGTGGAAAGACTAGAGAGCGGTGTAACTGCAGGAAGTGGGCAGTTTTGCTGTGCACAACAGGATCGATGCCTGCAATGCATCTCTCTATAGCTGTAGCTGTTCAGCATGAGTTGAACAGACCATGGACATGTGTTTCACAAGCGGGGCTTTGTTCCCTGCAAACGGAGTGGAGGGAAAGGGCGTCTCATTTGTTGTTTGACCAATGATGATATGCAGTTTTCAAGAGAGTATCCATGCAACATCATATGTGCTGAGCTTCTTATTTATTTACCTGTTATATGTGAAATTTCAGCACTGTTGTTGTTTCAATGTTTCCGTAGCAGCAAGTTTAACCACATGAAACCACATGTTTACGAGTGTTGCCGATTTCCGACGACATGCCCAAGATTGTGTGCGAATGACAGGGTCATTCACTGATGTTGCAGGCTGCCAACATTGCCTAGGTTTTGGAGAGCTGTAAATTGTATGCCAGGCTGTATTTGATTGAGTGGGCCAACAAAATGTGACAGGTAAAATTTTTTTTTTAGTTTGTATGGGAATGATTGCTGTCATTGCTCCACATTTTCATAACAACTGTGTAGTAAAACTAAGCAGCCATAGCGGTTTCTGGCAGGATGTGTCTTAAAAAATTGTTCCCATAGTAAGTTAACAACTGGCCGAAAAATTGCCATCCTCAAAAAATTATTTTTGATTCTCACAGGATCAAGGGCTGTCGCACACCGTCCCTTGCTTTGTCCACTGTGCTTAGGGCAATCCTTTGACATCAAGTAGGCTTGTAGCAAAGGATCGCCAGAGTTCTTTTATCATGAAATGTTACAAAGGTGACAGAGGATATGTAAAGGTTATGAGCGATAGAAGATAATGCATTGGTACACAAATGTTAGGAAAATATCTGCAGCACACATTACACAGGCACAGAAATTGGACATGTTTAGCAT
Source organism: Dermacentor silvarum (assembly GCF_013339745.2). Lineage (NCBI taxonomy): Eukaryota > Metazoa > Arthropoda > Arachnida > Ixodida > Ixodidae > Dermacentor > Dermacentor silvarum. The sequence continues at coordinate 159,572,424 of NC_051162.1, forward strand.
GGTGTAAGCATTGAGCTTACAAGTGGAAATTTATTTTCCCGAAAATAGGTGTAACTGCACACTACGTTAGTATGACCACAAAGGAAAAACAAACAGAATGATACTATGAAGTTGCAATCTTGAAGACTCCGGGGAAGAAATTCATGCTCACATTGCTTGTTTACACAAATGATGAAAAAACAAAAGCTGTCGTTTGTGCCATTTCATGCTAAAAGAACGACATGCCGCTAGCTATCCGATTCTACATTATGGCACAACCAGAAGTAACATTTTATTTGCCCCAGCAGAACCATATGGTTTACTTTCACAGAAGCTTCGTGACTGTGTTCAAGTAGATGTCCACAGTAGGTCAACTGTCATCCTTTCTGTTCATTTGACAAGCTGCTTGTTGCATTTGCAATGGTAAACATTTCGCCTGAAGGAGTCACAGCTCCAGACGGGTTACATCAACATGTTGGTGATTTGCGTTACTCTCTCGACATTTCCTTTTTTTTTTTTTTTTTTAGTTCCTGTTTAAATGTGATCTTTTCACTATTTGCTACGGATCTTTTACATCCGGCTTGCCAATTAGTGAAATGATGAAGATGCAGATATGGAGGCTTTCTGTGAAAGCGCATAAAATACCAAGAAACCTGAGCAGTTCTCGCTTTTGCCCGTTGATGTTATGCGACTGCATTTATTATTGTGGCTTCAAGTGCATGCCGACGTGCACATCACAAAGGCACTTCTCTCAGCCTTCGTGCAAATTTTCAGCACGCCAAGGCTTTGCCGAGCGATATCCGATGTCCTTTAGTTGCATTGCATTCAGCAACTTCGGTAGTTACTGTTTGCAGGAAAAAATGTTGGCTGAAGAAGCTTACGACAAGAGAAACCTGTGTTGCTAAACTGTTGTCTCGCTGAAATAAATTTCTTGAAAGCATCACTATCTTTGGTTGTCTTGATTGCTTCACCGTTGTGTGGTCTGCTGCACCTGACATTACAGTGACCCTGTTACCCTTCTGAAAGAAAAAGATATCTTTACAAACTGTTCACAATGTTAACCACATGTCAACCACCGTTGGTAAACTTTTTTCTGGACAATGTCGCCAGGCTGCAACTCAATACAACTCCATCTTTAGTAGCGAAAAGTGGATAAGCGGCGATGATGACTGCTTACTGAGAATGTTGTCTTCTTTATGTTTAAATTGTTCCTAGACACCTTCCTTATTATTTTCTAAGCTATAGCTTTATATTGTGTTCTGCTGTGGCAAGTCAAAGGTCAGAATATGAAAAGGAAAAGTAACTCACTTTCTGAAGCAATATTAGATCTCCAGATTGTTCTTTGCCAAGAAAAGCAGCTTTATTGTATCCGGATGGCTAGCTAATGAGCTCATTGTTAGGTATTTAGAAGTAGCCACAAACGAATGCATGTATATCCCCCCTGGGATAAAATGGGGCCGAGGTATTGAACCTGCCAGTAAATCTTTTCACGAATTTTACTAGGGCAATTTACTGGCTAATTTACATTACTAAAAAAATGTGAAGATTCCTTGAAGGTAAAGTTCTAGTTTACTACTATAAACCTACTAAATATAGCGACTTTTTCGCGAAGTTACCAATACTGGTGCCAATATATGAAATATTTCTCTACCTTTCCCTGCAGCATCCGTGGCAGTGTTTTAAATTTTAGCTGGCACAGACCCTCCGAGTTTTTCACAAATCATTGATGGACCTTCCTTGGCCATGTTGACATTCTTTATTAGAAAAAAACATGCAAACAAAGCAATACATCATGTATGAACCATAACAAATAAAAGCACATGTGTTTCTGTTATGTGGTAGTGATGGACAAAGAAGCGTCAAAAACAAAAAGAGACGGTTTATTAGAAGAGTTGAAAGAAATAGTTCAAGCTAATAAACAAATAACTGTTTAAAAAAGTAAGCAGAACCCAGCAGTGGCAATTGCGATACTAACAGCAGAGCCAGCAATTGTCAAATGGGAGGAGAAGCAGTTTTGTTAGCTGCAGGGAAAGTTAGCCTTGCAAAAGCTGCCTGCCTAAGCGCCACTTGTATTTAAAAAGGCAGCCAGAGACTGGTGCCTTTTTAAATACAGTCAAAGCCGGATATATTGAATCTGAAGGGGATCACAAAAAAGTTCGATATGTAAGTAGTTCAACATATAAAGAATTTATAGAAAAATTTTCAAGGGGATTTTACTGTTGTTCATTATACACAATAATTCGTTATATGTGGGTTCGATATGTCTGGGTTCGACTGTACGTAGGTTGTTCAATTGACGGAGACTGATGCTTTAAAATATTTATTTGTGAAAATGAATCATTGACACGTTTATCCCTTTGTATATGTTTCCCGGTAAGTGAAATGCACGCGTCCCACCGTTTCTACCAAACCCAGATAACAGGAGTCAAGCCATCTTTTGGCACCTACTTAAAGATTGCCTCTAATGTGGAAACAACGCCTGGTTTTGTGTCTTGTTCCATGTCAAAGCAAAGTCCATTCTTTTTTTTTTTTTTTTGCTCTTCCCCAATGCATTGGGGCGATCCCCTTACCCATCCTACGGCCCAGATGCGGCCTTCTCTGACTTTTTATGCCCCTCACGGTAAAAAGGCACAGTGCTCTGAGGTGGAACAACGTGTAGTTAGGATATCGGAGGTGATTTTTTAAGACTTTGGGTCGGTGCCTCAATTGAGTGCTGCATGGAGCAAGGTGTACTTTATGAGAAGGGCACGACAGAGGAGCTGGCCCATTCAAGACCTGTGCAGCAGTTAGTTTTGCGGCAGGACTGAATTTGCAGACCAGAACTCCAAAGAACGAAACAAAAAGAAAAAAGGGTAAAAGAGCAATTCCATCTATGCAGCAGTGACTGGTACCAATTTTGTACTCAGACTGTCCCTCACCCCTGAGTTCTCCACACTTAAGGTTTTAAAATTACATGTATGGAGAAGGATTTTTTGTTAGAACAAATTCTTCACAAACATGGATGTGTGTGGAGGTCTGCACTATGAATATGTTGTGGGGAGGTGGTGAGTGTGTAGGGCAAGGGATGCCGGCCCAACCCACCAGCTGTACTCCTGCCCACAATTCGCTACATCTCAACATGTTACCCCATTATATATATATATAGTGCCACACCAGCCCCCTTAACCAATTTTGTAAGCATCTCATCGCTCAAGACTACTTCAGCATAAATTAAAGAGCAGGAAACTTAAGCTTCTTATTCAATGCCTGATGCAAATGACACAGTTCTTAATTACCTGTCCTTCACAATCATCTACGATTTAATGGGAGACCGCAGAATATGAGGCAGGATTTATGGGCTTAGGAGTCATGAATGATTGCCCACAGGCCTATTTGCAGGTCCATCGACTTTGGGAATTTTGCAAATGATTGATTGCCCTGCAAGTCGCCCTTGCATAACACCCACTATACCAATAACACACATGTTTTTTGCAATTCATTCTGCCCACGGCACACCATCATAAAACTAATGGTGTAAAAACAGAACCTGATATACATGTTACATCCTTGACATGACATCTGTTCTGTAACCTTTAGTTTTGCACTGGTTACTGTCATATCAAGAATTCACACATTTGTGCTTCACTCTGGGCCAAGAGTGCATCATCAGGCAAGCTTACGCTCTTCAACATAATTCATATATGAGAAAGTCTGATCAACTGGTGTTGTCACTGTTGACATATAATGTGCATTTCCCTTGTATTAAACATTCATTGTGCAAGCTCTTGGGTTAGGTGCATGGCTGGAATGAAAAGTACGCAACTCAAGAATTAGCTTAATTTTCTGCTTCTGGATCTGACCTCAAAAGGAAACAGTCCTAGTCCTACACCTCTTCAGTTCTGCAGATGCGAAAATGTTAACAGATGTAAAGCTTTTTAAATATCAGAAAGCATGGGTTCCCAAAACAAGTTATGGGTGTCAAAGGGGTTCACACAGCCAAATTTTCTGTTTTTTTCCGAGAGTCACAGATGGACCAAAAATAATAAGCTAAATTTGTAGGTTAGAATTCTGGCACATTAATTAAGTAGGCGATTGTAGCCGCGTGGAGAAGATGCTATAGCCATTAAATAGTATTATGTATTAGCCATCAATAGTATATTTACCGTATGCAACGTCTCCATCCTACCAACTTCGACACCAGTTCCTTATGAAATAACAAATTTTGAAAGCATCTATAAAGTGTGAGAGAACGGGACTCATTTATCTGAACACTGAACTATATGCACAGTCACTGGCATGAGAAAATGTTCAGAGCAGTTTTCTAAAATTCTTTACAATATTTCTGCGTGTGCAACGCGCAGGAATTCAGGAAAGGTGGGTATCATACGTGCTTGCTAAAAAAAATAAAAAAAATAATAATACACTGGCCACGATTATCTTATGCGAATGCACATCAAACTGAACGGCTGCAGTGTCAGCATGGCACATCTGCTAAAATACTGTCGCATTGTTCGCATCAATCTCCGTCCGTCAAAGCCAGGGGATTCATGCAAGTTCTCTGGCTAATCGTGAACAACGTAGGTATCAAGTTTTGATTTATCGTGAACAACGTACGTTTTCTTGCCTGAGAAATGCGCTCTTCCCTCGATCGGTACTGTCTTTCTCTGCGTCTCATTTATCAAACCAAACAGAGTCCTCGGTGTATTCGTCGCAGTTCGCTTGTTGAGTGTTTTACTCCGCTCGTCTTCACTACGCCAAGAAACGACACCCGTGCATCCTTCGGCACAAACTTCACAAGTGCTACTACAATTTCATTCGAAGGACATTTAAACGCCCAGTGTGACAGGGGTATTAGACTGTGCAGGTGATTAATCCAACGGAATGACCCACTTCACTTTCGGGATTGACCACGCACAATGCGCCAAGACACCACTTTGACCCCACGGAATCTGCGATTACGCATCGGCTCGTTGGTCTAGGGGTATGATTCTCGCTTAGGGTGCGAGAGGTCCCGGGTTCAAATCCCGGACGAGCCCTATTTTTTATGCATTTTTTTTACTACCGTGCAGCTCCAGATTAAGGTGGAATGAGTGCAATGAGTAACCTACAATGCGAAATAAAACATTTTGTCCTGTCTACGTTCAAACCAGCACCTACAAACAGCACGCAACGGTTTAGTTGCGTGCTGTTTGTGCTTGAGAAGCGCTTCACTCGTGTTGGCTCGTTGGTCTAGGGGTATGATTCTCGCTTCGGTGGAAGCGAGAATTAAGGTGGAATGAGTGCAATGAGTAACCTACAATGGGAAATAAAACATTTTGTCCTGTCTACGTTCAAACCAGCCCCTACCAACAGCACGCAAGCGGTTTAGTTGGAAAATGTGCTTGAGAAGCGCATCTCTCGTGTTGGCTCGTTGGTCTAGGGGTATGATTCTCGCTTCGGGTGCGAGAGGTCCCGGGTTCAAATCCCGGACGAGCCCAAACATTTTTTTTTCTTTTTTTTTTACTAATCAATATTTTTTTTTCTCTTAGCAGATTGTCGGCGGTGTATTGCCACAAATTCAGTTTCACAGTATTAGTAGTAGTAGTCATTCCAAGATTCAAAGTGAAAGATCTGAAGAAAGCGACAGGCATGTATTTCGTGCTCAATATATGAGCAAAATTTCTGGAGGTGCTTTCACCAACTTATAAGCAAACTCTTCTGAGCAATGCCCGGATCAACTGCAGAGCGTTTTCGTTCTACAAATATTACTGAAAAATGACCCACGCAGTCGAGTGACTCATAATTTCATCGTGGGTGGGTGTTTCCTTACCGTCGCTCACGGAAGACACGATGCACGGCCGCTATCCAGCGACCGTGCCCGATGCGTATGGATCCTGGATGTCCAACCTCAGCGGTGGAGGCACATCTTCGTGGCGATTGCGTAAGCGGTCGATGTTTGGATGAAGCAATTCGGTCAACACATCAGGGGGGGGAGGGGGGGGGGGGCTGAAGACTGCATGACTTCAAGACAAATAGGAACCGATTTGTGAGCAATACGCAGTGGCGCGAGAATAGGTGTAAACACATAGGTTCACGCATGGGGTCAAATGTTTCAAAGATGGAGATCTAATCTAGGTCACATGACCATGTCAGAGGAGGCGCTGCCATGTCACATGCCCAATAAAACCGTATGTCTCGTGTTTTGGTTTCGCTTTTTATACCGCGGTGCTACACGGCCAGTTTTCGATCGCGATAGAACCGGATTGAAATTATCGACCGTGATTGCTTCCCTCCAGCAGCTTGTGCAAAGAAGTGAATCGCAACCTAGAAATTCGATCCCGATCTGCCTCGATCGCGATTTAAATAAAGTGCACCGCCCGTGTGGCACGTTGAAGGGATATTTCTTTCAGCTGTCATAGATGGTAGGCTAGGGTGCATCGCCCATGACGCATGCCAATGCGTTCCCTTTATTCAATGAACAACGATGCTGATCTATTGGCACCCGTGTGCTTAGATTTAGGTGCACGTTATAGAACCCCAGGTGGTCCAAATTATTTCGGAGTCCCCCACTACGTACGGCATGCCTCATAATCATATCGTGGTTTTGGCACGTAAAACCCCATAATTTAATTTTTTAGTCTTCTCTTGGTTATCTCTACTGCTCACTGGTTGATGCTTCCATCCACATTAAATCCAAGCGCTTAATTCTGGAAGGTGTACGCACGTTACTTACGTACGAGTCTCACTAGGTGAATCCCTTCGCATTGGATGTGCTGAGTGGTCTCCGGATTTTCGCTGCAGTATACAGATACCTCATGCATCTTGTTGCGAATATTTGCTCCGGTATGTTTTTGTCCTTACTCAACCAGCTCGATGTTTACCATGCTTGTATTTCTCCATGGCCTTTTTTTTCTTTTTTTGTTTCCATTCTTTGAATGCAATTCGCTGTCTATGCATGTTTCCAATGTTTCTGCGACGTTAAAAAAGTCAGCGCCGCCTACATCGCGCCAAGGCCGTATGGGAAGTTTGAGGGTCAGTTTCGGTTTTGGAAGAAATGATACTTCGGTCGCAGTGGAGTGCCACAGCTCGCCAAGCGCTCCATCATGGAGTTTCCTACGCCAATTGTATGAAATTCTAAGCTCTCCATCTTCTCCATTGAAGCGCTCGGAAAACTGCTTACGCCTCTTCCTCTTCACAATCACACACTCTCTCTTTCTTTGTCTGTGATTGTTCTCTGTGTGGCGACGCGCACGAAATGTCTCGCGCTGCCTGCACACGCTGGAAATCAGTGGAGTCAGCAGCTGATCCCAGTGGACCATGAATGTCCAGCGGATATCCAGAGGACAACAATTAGTGGACATCTGCGGACATTCGCACATATCCGCTCGGTGTACTACGGACATCTGTAGGAGCTTAAGGCGCAACCAAAAGGGCCGCCTAGCAAATGTCCCGTGGACGTCAAAGCCGGATATTCGGATGTTCCAGGAATGTATACAACACCATATTCGCTCTTTCAGGATGTCCGACAGATGTAATCTTTTTTTTTTTATTTCATTGCATACGCACCGGCACCAGATATGGTCTTCCACCTCTCAGGTCAATGCCATAATGTGCTGTTGGAACATTCACATGTATGCTTCTTTTTACTGCGATATAAGTGCTATAACACACAAACAATTACGGCACTGATTTTAACGGAGCCCCATCATAAGGGTGCACAGCTAGGAACATACACTTTTGCAGCTTCTTTTAAATTTATTAGGATACAAAAGCAACATAAAACAGTCAACAAACATGCTTCCAGACGTCAGGCTGCAAGCTGGAGACCACGGCACTTATGAGCAACTTCGGGCAATCTTAACATAAATGTTCTTCATGTAGAGTAGGCCTCGGTGCTTCTGTGCAGGTTACGTGACATGTGGTGGTCTCCGGACAATGATGTATGGTCATCTTCAACGAGCTGTTTCCTTTTCGGTGATGCTTCAGTGAATCTGTATCTGAAACATCGGGTATATTGATACCATCTTGAACGTTGGCAACTTGAAAAAAAGAGTTCTCTTAATAAAACATGGAATCTGACAAGTTCAACGTATTGAAGCAAACAAGCAAACAATTTTTCACGCGATTAAGGGCCTTGTGTCGCAGAAAATTCGGTGTCGGCGTGCCGTGAGCGAAAACTTCCGTATATATTTAGGTGTATGTATATGCCACGCCTTGCTATATGACATGCGGAATATACGGTTTATATTGCCACACCATTCTATCACTAAAGTTGCTCATACCTTGTCTTACATTCTTGACAAAGTTATTCCTCGGAATTTTGAGAATGACAGCTCACAAAGAAATGTCATGAAACAAAACACCAACATCGCATGCATTTTATGTTAAATCTTCTGAGACTTAAATATTAAAAGTGCGAAACAATACCAGAAACATGAAAATGATGTAACTTTATTGGCTCGGCCGTGCGCAATATCCGGGATCGGCCCAAGCAAGAGGCCGCGTTTCTACCAGAAAGCTCGCCTGCATTGCGTGCATTGCGTTCGCCGCCAGCATTTCCCGGTAAACTTTACGGTCACATAAGCTGCATAGCAGAACACGGTCAAGCACGCACAAACAAGGACAGGGGGAGGTGCAGACAGCACAAGCGCTTACTTCCAACTGATCGTTTATTCACAAAATTGCATAATATCAACACTTTCCCTCAGGACGTCACAAGACCGAAATCCCGACATCAAGTGGCCATGCTCAGAACCTTATTTTCTTTAGACAACAGAAAAACAGAAGGTGCGCTTACACACGATGCACCCGCCTTTATAATGCAGTCTGCTTCAATTATCTCCATCACATCCTTGTTATTATTTTTGGCTGCTATCCTCCACATGAACAGCGGTTTACACGGCCTTCTTGTCCTTTATTCCACACTAATGACAATGTGCAGAAAGATTACCATCACGGTAATTCCCCACGTTTCTCCTGTGTTCTAGAAGTCTTTCATTCAGACACCTACTAGTCTGACCGATATATATTGTTACGCGTGAGGAAAACGAGGACCGGTGAACGGAAAAGGGCCCACGAAGTCAATGCCCACTTGTTGGGAAGGCGTGCTTAGGCGGGATTGGCTGCAGGAGACCGGCTGGACCAGTAGATGGACGTTTGTGGCGCTGACACTGCATGCAGCTGGCCACATACGTTTCAACAGACTGTCGCATTCCAGGCCAATAATATCGTTCTTGAATCCGGTAGAGCATCCTCGCCGAACCTAAATGGCCAGACGTAGGGTCGTCGTGCATAGCACTCAGGATCGCTATGCGAAGGCTCTCCGGCACCACTAGAAGAAAACGTGCGCCTGTGCCGGAAAAATTCTTCTTGTACAGGAGTCCATCACGCACGCAGAAATCGTGTGCTTTAGTAGAGGTAGTCGTAGCGGTGTAGAGCGGTGTTAATTTAGCGTCCTTTCGCTGCTCGGCTTTGAAACAGTCGACGTCTGGAAAACGCGGTGACAGAGAAGCCACAAGGTGATCGAAGTCGTCGGCGTCACAGTCCGTAGTGCTAAGTGGCATACGCGAGAGGCAGTCCGCGTCAGCGTGTCGTCGACCACTCTTATAAGAGACGCTGAAGCTGTATGCTTGCAGTCGGAGCGCCCAGCGCGCAAGGCGGCCACAAGGGTCACGAAGATTTACAAGCCAACAAAATGAGTACTGGTCAGTGACAAGTGTGAAGGGGCGTCCATACAGGTAAGAGCGAAACCGCTGAACCGCAAATATTACCGCGAGGCATTCTTGCTCCGTGACAGTGTAATTCTGCTCAGGCCTACTTAAGGATCGACTTGCATATGCGATCACGTGTTCCCGGTCACCATGGCGTTGAACTAGGACGGCACCAATACCTATGCCACTGGCATCCCTATGGAGTTCCGTCGGAGCTGAAGGATTGAAGTGTTGAAGAACAGGCCATGACGTCAGCAGAAACTTCAACTGACGAAAAGAAGAGTCGCACTTCGGAGTCCACTCAAAGGGGATATCCTTTCGTAGCAGACATGTCAGCGGATACGCGACGTCGGCAAATTTAGGAACAAAGCGGCGGAAATAGGAACAAAGCCCCAGAAAACTACGCAGCTCCTTGACAGAGTGTGGTGCACTGAACGCTTCAACGGCTGCTGTCTTCTGGGGATCAGGGCGGATGCCGTCCTTATCGACGAGATGTCCAAGCACAAGGGTTTGGCGGTCTCCGAAGTGGCATTTCTTCGAGTTTAAAACTAGGTCAGCGTTCCTGATGCAGTTCAGGACAATATTCAGACGCGAGTTGTGTTCGTTGAAGGTGCGGCCAAAGATGACGACGTCGTCGAGGTAACACATGCAGATGTTCCACTTTAAGCCGCGCAGAATATTGTCCATAAATCTCTCGAATGTTGCCCGAGCGTTGCACAGTCCGAATGGCATCACATTAAATTCGAAGAGCCCGTCAGAGGTTGCGAAAGCAGTCTTTTCCTTGTCCTCAGGATGCATCGGAATTTGCCAGTAGCCGGATCGTAAGTCTACTGAGAAAAAGTAAGAGGCGGAATGAAGGCAGTCTATTGCGTCATCAATACGTGGGAGTGGGTACACGTCCTTTTTTGTTACAGCATTCAGCCGGCGATACTCGACGCAAAATCTCCAAGATCCATCTTTCTTTTCAACAAGAATCACTGGAGCTGCCCACGGACTCGCTGACTCTTGTATGACTCCCATTTTCATCATTTCGTGCACTTGTTCGTTGATAATCTGGCGCTCTGATGGTGAGACGCGATATGGCTTTTGTCTAATCGGATTTGCCGAACCCGTGTTGATGGTATGGCGTGTTCGAGACGCGGGAATTGCAGGCATTTTGTCCTTCTGCGCAAAGTCGAATACCGAAACGTGCTTCGAAAGCACACCCACTAACGTTCGGCGTTCACTTGTGCTGAGCGATTTATTTACCATCGCCAAAAGGGCCGTTTCCGAACTGTGGCCATCAGGTTCTTCCGGCACTTCTGTAAGTTCAGCCACTGATAAGGACGCGTGTTCCCTGACGAAGGCTAATTTCAAGCCGTTTGGTAGTATAACGGGCTCCCGAGAACAGTTTACGGTCCATAAGCCAGCGCGTCCGCCTTTGATCGACACTATACACAATGGGGCACCAACACATTCTTCTTCACACAGTTAATGTGCAGCGGTTCTACGGTAGCATCGAAGCTGTCGGAATTGGCGCCGCAACAGGCAACGGGAACACAAACGGTAGATGATGCAGGTACGACCGTATCACCACAAACACACAATGTAGTTTCGCGATCTACACGGTTCTCAAGTAGTCCTGACGGAATCTTACCACTTACGAATACCTTCCCTGTGCGGCAGTCGACAGTGGCACCACCCTCCCTTAAGAAATCCATGCCGAGGATCACATCATGAGTCGACCGAGGAATAATTACAAACTCTGCGGGAATAACATGGCCTCCCAAAGACACGTCAGCACTACACACACCAATAGGTCGCAAAGGCTCGCCACTCACTCCACAGAACTTTAAATATTCGTCCCATTTAAATAACACCTTTCGCCCTAACACGTCTTTAAAAGAGACACTCATGACCGAAATTGTTGCGCCTGTGTCCACCAGAGCCATCACAGGCACATTATCTACAAAAACGCGCACTTTGTTTTTAAGCATCAACACAGGAGGCATTTCTGTCAGTAGCACATCTCCAGCGACCTCACCTCCATCGGCCGCGCTAGCTAGTTTTCCGGTGACGAAGGGGATGCGTTGCGACGTAGCGGTGAGGGAGAACGGGAAGCACGAGGACGCGGTGGGGGCGTCAAACTCCCGTCAGACGCTGGGGAACGATTCCGGGAGCTGCGCGGCCAATACTCGTAGCCAGACGATGCGTAGGCTGGCCACGGGACACCATGGGGCCGTTCGGAGGGCCGTGAAAACTCTGAAGGCTGGCCATACCACGTGTTCATACGCTGGTTACAAAACCGAGATATATGACCCGGGATACCGCAAGAGTAACACACCGGGGGAGGTCGAAACCTTGGTTGTTCGTCGATGAACCGAACATTGTCATTTTCCCTTGTGTATTCAGTTGGTTCATAGCGGCTGTCATGACGATACATCGGGGGTCGAGAAGGCGTGCGCTGTGCGCGTCGGTCATAGCGTGGAGTCGGAGAGCGTGTTGTCATCCGAGACTGTGGGGCTGCGCTGTACTCTACGGCCGCAGTGCTAACCATCGGTTCTTCTTTCTTCTTTCTGGGGTTTTACGTGCCAAAACCAGTTCTGATTATGAGGCACGCCGTAGTGGAGGGCTCCGGATTAATTTTGACCACCTGGGGTTCTTTAACGTGCACTACAACGCAAGCACACGGGCGTTTTTGCATTTCGCCTCCATCGAAATGCGGCCGCCGGGGCCGGGATTCGATCCCGCGACCTCGTGCTCAGCAGCGCAACGCCTTAGCTGACTGAGCCACCCCGGCGGGTAACCATCGGTTGCCAAGGGGCCGAACGTGGTGCAGTCATACCCTCACGCGACGTGTACATGACATGGTGGTCAGCTGTTGAACGCGACATCTCATCGCGGCGGGAAAGTTCCTCGTGGACAATCTGTCGGATGGTCGAAGGAAGGTCGAGGCAAGGGCCCGTATCCTGACTGGCAACCGTCGTAACGTTTGCCAACCGACCAAACTTTGGAGTAATCCGACGCATCTTGAGCGTTTCAAAAGTTCTGCAATGCCGAATGACGTCGGACACAGAACCTAGGCTTTCTTTACCGATTAGAAAATTGTATACGTCCTCAGCCACTACTTTCAGCAAATGTCCGACTTTATCTTCTTCTGACATGCGAGCACTGACCACCTTGCACAGCTTTAAAACTTCTTCAATATACGTGGTGCATGTCTCACCTGGTAGCTGCGCCCGTTGCGACAATGTCTGCTCAGCACGCTTCTTTTTGGCGACTGAGTCCCCAAAACAGGCCTTGAGCTCTTCAACAAAAAGTTCCCACGTCGTAAGCGCCTCCTCGTGATTCTCGTACCACACGAGTGCGGTGTCGGTCAGGGAGAACACCACATTGGTGAGCTGAGCGGTTGAATCCCACCCGTTGGACTTGCTCACTCGTTTATAGTGGACGAGCCACTCGTCGGCATCTTCTCCCGCTTTTCCTCCGAAGGTGGGTGGAACTCGGTAGTACGGCACCGGACTGCTCGGCGCCGCCCTCGGAGCGGCTCCCTCTTCAGGCATGGCGAAGGTGGTCACGGCAGATGGCGGGAGGCTGGCAAGTCGACGGCTTCGACGAAGCTGCAGCAGTGACGGTTCCGTTGTTGTGAGCGCTTACCCAGCACCTCCACCACTTTGTTACGCGCAAAGGAGACCGTTTGTAAACCTTACAGATGAAGGGGACCGTTTATTTTAGGTCGCGAAGGTGAGCGCAAGAGCGGCTGGCTGGTTTATGCACTCAGCGTCGTCCTCTTTCTCTTTTCCAACCCGGGACCGCAAGCACGCTCACCGGTCCTCGTTTTCCTCACGCGTAACAATATATATATATATATATATATATGGAACCACACGACAAGGGAACTTCATAAACCACCCCAGACACACATGTTACAAGAGGATCACGATGTTTGATAGTGCAAGGCTCTTTCTTTTTCTGGAAAGGATCAGTCATTTGGAAAAGTTTCCCTAGCTTCTCGGGGGCAGAAAGCACAACTATGACATTGCTACGATTTCCTATCTTCTTTAGGCGACGCGATGTATTGTCCATGTACGGAAATACTACAGGGTGGAGTCCATTTCCTTCTTCAAAGCATCTTTCCTTTTTTTTTTCAACTTCCCCTCAGCCATCGTGGTCCCGTAACGAAGAAGAGTGGGTGGAGGCGCTCAAGAGCTCCGACCTCACCGCTCAGCTACCGGCTGTCCAGAAGGCCCACGACGCGGCGGTCAGGCACGGCCTGCCCGTCCCAACGTGGGAGGGGCCCGCGGTGGCTCCTCCCCCGTAAGGGGTTCTTGGAGTCGCTCCTCAGGACCTAAAATAAAGTTCACTGCCTGCCTGCCTGCCCCTCAGCTATAGATACTAGAACACTGTCATGACAACCTGCTCACATAAGTCGTGTCAATTGCCTTTGGAAGCTTCCTGCCTTGGAATGAAAACAGGATTGAAACAAGGGAATCGGGTGGCTAAGCCTGATTCTATAGGCTCAAACAGGTGCCCCACGTCGCGCAGAGTGCTCCGTACATACCATCATCATCAGACTATATTTATGTCCACTGCAGGAGGAAGGCCTCTCCCTGTGATCTCCAATTACCCCTGTCTTGCGCTAGCTGATTCCAGCTTGCGCCTGCAAATTTATTAACTTCATCACCCCACCTAGTTTTCTGCCGTTAAACTCGCCTCACTCGGTAGGGTGCGAGTGTTGAACGTTGCCAGGTTCAGTTTCCAGTGGCGGCCCATCCGGACCCAGAGATTCTTAGCACCCTCTGCCGCGTCGCAGGTCTGACCGCCGCCTTGGTCAGGTGCTCCGCAGCCGCTGGGGACTGAGGGCCATGGGTAGATTGTAGGAGTCATGAGGGAGGTAGTGGCCGAATACTGCACCATGGAGGCCAATTCCTGTTCTGGTGAGGGGGTGACTTTGTTGAAGCTTAGTGGGCCTTACTAATTTGGTTGCACCATGACTAGTATAGCCGCAATAGCTCTAGGCGATATTTTTCCTTTTTTGTTTGCCGGTTCAGGCGCCACTCCATGCCTGAAAATGTAGTGGACAAACGTGCCACGGTGGTTCAAATACTGAATACTGAGGGGGCAGCACACAATGATGATGATGATGATACTCTTAAATGGCTCATACCCACTGAGGGGGATAGTCCAAGAATCGGGTGGGAAGTGGTGACTTAAAGGGTCCCTGAAAGGGTTCGAACAAATTTTGTTGACGAGCAGGGTACAGCTACAGTAAAACATTCGCCCTACAATTTGTTTAACATGAATCGTCTCATATTACAAAAGCTACGGACGATTACAAGTTACCCTCTTTCATAGACATGCTTTTTCTCCTCAACTCATTTGCCGAGCGATCGGGGCTAAGCTCCGCTTTCACTGGCTCCGCGTCATCATGGGACGTCGTGTCGTCTACTTACGGTAGTCTTGGAGCCAGCGAACGAAGCTTCTCCAACCTCTCCACCAGCCGCCTGGCAGTCGATCCCAAGCGAGAGCTATCGAAGTAGCGTGCGTTGCGAGAATTCTGTCGCAGCGCTGAGCGAGTCCGGTATTCCGGTAACCACAGACGAGCTGGGCGTTTTGACGAATGGGTGGAGGCATAAACAAAAGCCCCTCCATACTATTATTGCTGTGATGAAGGAGCATTAGCGCAGATGTACGCGAGCGGCCTGATCGGTCTAGGGTAGCCTACATGCAACGCTGTTTTAGGGTGGTGACAGCCTTTGTAAGGGTACTTGCCGCCGCAAGCTAAATTGGCGGGTTAAATGCGGGACACAAAATGATGAAAGACCAGCCGACAGACCACGTTTGCCGCAATCCTTGGTGACGTGAAACTAATCACCTTTTAATAAACTTTGGCGCAGTACACGTCACGTCTACATTTGAACAGCGAAGCTGTTTAACCTGGGCGTTTGCTGTCAGGTGTAAAGCCGAAATGTGGGCCGATTCAGGAGTTCGGTCAAAGGTCCAAGCACAATGGCACATACCCGAGCCTCACCACAGCTGCGTTAGCCGTGACGTCATCGCGCGCGCCGCATCGCTTCGCCTTAGCTTTGCCGAGCCATGAAGTCACTGCGCCGTGCGAAGTGGTTGCCGTGGCAGCGCAGAGGCGGAGCTAAGCTGTGACGTCACTGCGCTAACCCACGCGATATACAGCTCCGCGTTGCCGCTGAGGCGACACAAAAGCCCCGCCGTCTCCACGCCGAGCACATCGCCGCGAAGATGGGGTGGTCGAAGAAGAGCGTCACTCCCGAAGAAGAGGAAGCGCGGCGCGAAAGCCGCCGCGTCGCTACTCGAGAGCGAGTGAGACGAGTTTGGTCCAGTCCCGAATATCGCACCGCCGAAGCGGCGGTGAAACATCGGCGATTCGCAGAAGACCCGGGGTTACGAGCTCGCGAAACCGAGCAAAAGTGTTTGAGCCTCCAGAAGCGTCCAGATACTTTAATGACCGGGAGAGAGAGAGAATAACTTTTATTGATTGTCCAGGATGGGGTTCGGTGCTCCTTGGGCTGTCGATGATTCCGGGGTGATAGTGCGCAAAATGTGGCCGAGTCTCGAAGCACAAGCTCGCAAAAACTTGGCCGAACCGAGATAAAGTGAGGTGGGGTCGCCTGCTTCGCTGTTTGCCGAGTCTTCACACCACTAGTGTGAAGCTGCCTCTAATTTTTGAGTTAAGCAAGCTAGTAAGCACAGACTTTATTACAGCACACTTCGAAAAACACCCTTTATATATTACGTACAAGTGCATGGAAGACAACGACAATGCGTAATGCAGTTCACATTCTTGGCGGGAGGTAATACTACCACGAGCACCCCACCGTGCCTTGTAACATGTTGCTTTATATGTGTCGCACGATATGCAATAGAAAAATTAGTTTGATGTGTTTAAATAAAATGAAAAGGCAACTAGTATAATAAAGATGTATGCAGGTTTCGTGTGCGCATTGGTGCAAAACTAAATTAAAGAAATTTAATAGTTCAAGTGGGAACATGGTAAATCAGAGCGTGACAAAAAAAAAAAGCTGCAATACGCTACGACTTCTAGCGAGATTCTGCAGGACTGAAAAAAATTCCCCGACGTTGAAATAGTATGGACTCCAGGACACGACTGCCTCCTTGTAAATCAGCGTGCGCACGATGTAGCCCGAGCTCATGCCACCCGGGCGCCACAAGGGAGGGGGATATGGCCGCATCTATGAAGCCCGTACCTTTACAATACAGCGCCATATTACAACGCGACAGATTGAACAGACGACAATACCCACCCCCACACAATACCCTCTTACGCGAAGACGCAGTAGCATGGAAACAATTACAAACCAACACATAACCCCATTTAGGCAGATTACATGCAATACAGCCTGCACTAAACTCGCACAAATGCCCCCTTTGTAACGACTACGCTTCCCTATATCACACCACATGGGCGTGCCCTAAAATACAGGTAGCCCCGCAAATACCCAACCCCATACCCGATCAGTGGGAGACCGTGCTGACTAGCTCGGACCCTCGTGACCAGCAACAACTGGTGCGGCGGGCCCGGGAGACAGAAAGAACCGCAGTAGCACTGGACTGGGGGCGCCTCCCAACACAAGCAGAAAAACAACTGTTTGTTCTTTTTTATTACGATAGCAATTATATGAACACTCCAAGCGGATTACTGCCGTCGGCGTCGTCACCGCCGTCGCCGTGAGGTTCCGTATGAAGTCCAACGGCGATGAAATCGTCGCCGCGTACCGTATGCTGTATGTGCTAGTGGAAGCGCGCGCGAACGCACTGCGGAGAGCAAACGCGACATCTTCCGTCGCGCGAAAGGCCATGGGGGGACAGGAGAGAGGGAGGGGAGGAAACGTTTAGCTGCAGCAGCAAATGCGTATTTATATAAAAATGTTGCGAGGCGAGAAGGTGGTAAAAAAAATCACAGCATATCCACGAAGTGAATGATGATGAGTGGGCGAAGCACCGGGGGATCATTCGGGTAAACCACAGCTACGGACGAGAAATAAAGAGAGCGCGCGTCGGGAACGGCAGAGAAAATTACACCATCTTCCCGTAGGGGAACCCTGAGTAGTATGCGAAGCAGCCATGGGGTCGACTCAAGGTAGTTTTATCAGCTGTATAAACTTGGACATGCAGCGGAACCAGCAACGCGCAGAACTGGTCGGTATTTTGTAGCGATGCCTTTAAAGTAATAATGCCTTTTCGCGCTTATCGCGCTTTGTCAGTGGTCAGAGCGACGGTCCGCTCACGATATCAACGTTGATAACGCGACCGGACCGTCGCTCTGACCACTGACAAAGCGCGATAAGCGCGAAAAGGCATTATTACTTTAAAGGCATCGCTACAAAATACCGGCCCTGTTGTAGACGCCGTCGGCGTTTTTCCCGCGTTCGCACCGAACGCACGCAATGTGGAACCGGAGCCGGAAGTGGAACCGGAAGTGGAACCGGAAGTGGAACCAGAACCGGAACGCCATCTAATGAACACTTCATAAAAAGTTGTCGCAGTTTCACCTGAAAGGCGAAGCATCAATTGCGATAGCAAATTTGAAGAGAGCTAGCTATACGGAGTAATGATAGCTGCTTTATCAGCTGTATAAACTTGGACATGCAGCAGCACCGGCAACACGCAGAACTGTTGTCGACGCCGTCGGCGTTTTGCCCGCGTTAGCTCAAAATGCGTGCGGCGTTGGTGACTGTTGCTGGAGCCTCTGATATAAATAGGCACTTGGTGCCGCAGCTAAACGTCGCCTCCCTTCCCTCCCCCTCCCCCACGGCCTCTCGCGCGTCTGAAGAAGGCGCGTTTGCTCTACATATATGGTGATTGTAAAGGAGAAAAGAGACGCCTACTTCTGCAGCCCTTAAGCGAGCACGGCGCAGAACGCGCGTTTGTTCTGCGCCGTGCGTTCACTCCCCGTGAAAGACGCGCCCCTCGCGCCCTTTCACTCGCACATACAGCGTTCGGCGCGCGGCGACGATTTCATCTCCAAATGACGTCATACGGAACCTCACGGCGACGGCGACGGCGACCGCGACGCCGACGGCAGAAATCTGCTTTTGAGTGTCCATATAATTGCTATCGCAATAAAACTACAGGTGGCTACATACTACTACTACTACAGAGGAGGGAACGACCCACACACTAAGGAACTTCGCCCCTAAACTTCCGACGCTACTCGACGAGTGTCCGGTTCTGATCTCGTCGAAAACCTCCGAGCCGCCGCCGCAGGCACGGGCAACAGTCACCAACGCCGCGCGCGTTCGGTGCGAACGCGGGCAAAACGCCGACGGCGTCGACAACACTTCTGCGCGTTGCTGGTGCTGCTACATGTCCAAGTGTATACAGCTCATAAAACTACTATCCTTACTCCGTACAGCTCTCTACTAATTTGATATCGCAATTGATGCATAGCCTTTCGGGTGAAACTGCGACATTTTTCTCTCAATAAAAATTTTGTCTCCACCTCCTCCTCTTATCAACTTCGATTTGCCAGTTTCAAGGTTTCAGGGCTGCAGAAAATAGCGCCTCTTCCTCTTCACAACCACAATCAAGTCCATCGACGGAAGTAACGTGCGTTTCGTAGCCTGTCCAGGTATCGAATCATCGATACGCGGTAGCGGATAAACCTCTTTCTTTGTTATCAGGGTGAGTTTTCGATAGTCGACGCAGAAGCGCAGGCTACCGTCCTTATTTTTCAGCAATACGACAGGCGATGCCCAAGGACTCTTAGATGGCCGAATAACCTCGTCCTCAAGCATCGTTTTCACTTGTTTTAACACGAAAGTGTTTTATGCCGGGGTCCACCAAGACTTCACTGACGTATTTCCGTCACGAAATACTGACGTATTTCCGTGACGTATTTCCGTCACGGAAATACGTCAGCTTACAATGTACACGAACATAATACAAAGAAAGAAACCAGAAGAAAAAGTTCCACAAACATGCAAAATCTGGAAATCGAACCCACGACCTCTTGTGGTCCGCGACGATAGATCGCCGAGCGTTTAACCCATTGCGCCACAAACGCATTTGCAGAGAGCTACACAGACGCGCCTTATATATCTAACACTCCTCCGTGTACCCGCGCTCTTGCTCGGGGCGGTGCCGCCGCCTACGAGCAGAAAAGAGAAGTACTGCATTATGACACTAACGCGCACCGACAGTGAACGCTTCGGTGGTCTCAGCACTACGACGCCTCGATGCCAGCATTCGAAGGGACGCTGGCATCAAGAAGCACTACCAACGCCAGGTGGCGTTCACCGTACTCAGCACAGCGGAGCGTGGCCTCCGCAATTAGCTCTGAAAATGTTTCTGAAGTTGATCGCGGAGGCTGCAATTACGACGCGCTGTACGCGCTGATTTGACTCGGTGACGATTCAGTTACGTGCTTTGTCTTGCGCGTTGTATTAGTGTGTCAGTTACGTGCTTCGTCTTTCGCGTTGTGCTAGCGTGTGCAGCGTAGTGCAGCTTCCATATGCACGACGGTTGCTCATGGTCATCGACGTTGGTAGTCGTGATGGAGGAGACGTGCCACCAGGCGTCAGCGTGGGTGCATCAACGCCTAAGGGCGCTTTAGCCACAAAACACCAATAGACATTATATATCAATGTGCAATAAACATTACACTACTTCTGTGAAGACACGTTTCACTTTCGTGTTCTATACCGATTCCTATATAAGAGGGATCAACCACATTTTTGTATTGCCTCGCGCTTTTTGGTGGTACACGGCAAGGATTCTGCCGAATGGGTCTTGCGTCGGCTTCGGTGATAACAGGGTGCTTGGTGAGCGGCGTCTGGCTAACTCTTGACGCCGATGAGAAGCCGCTGTGAAACTGATTGATGAGCTCAAGAAGGCTGTTGCGTTCGACGGGCGATAAAATTAGACTGACGTCAACCACAGGTGCAGGCATAGGCATGGTGGACGCCACGTGCTGCACTGAGATGCAGTCTTGTACTGGGGCAAATTCGTCGAAGTAAGCAACACCAGTGCCTTTAACAATGTGTCGGCGTTCCCTGCTAAAGTTCTTCATCAGGAGTTCAGCATATCCGTCGAGTACATAAACTACGGCCCTGGCGATGGAAACGCCGTGACTCGGTACCAGTGTGTTGATGTGTTCAGCGATTCCGCTCCCGCTGTGTAAGTTGTCGCAGATTACACGCACGAGGGAAGATCTTCGCCGCGGAAGCGTCTCGTCGTCAGTGATACGTAAGCGCGGTCGCTGGTGTGCCACGGGGTCGACGTTGTCTGAGCACGTAGCAAATGTAACGATGCGGTCGCGGGCATTAATCACTGCACCGCACTCTCTGAAGAAATGCACCGCCAATGTAAGTTCCTTACATCACTCAAAGAGAATGACGAGGCTGAGCCGGTGATAACTATTCTGGCTGTGCATTTTCCAATCGGCGTCATCAACTGGCCCCCGGCAGTTTTGATGTTGGGCTCGGTTCGCCGCGTGCTCACCTTTCTGAGTCTGTCGGCTAGCTTGAGACTCATTATCGAAAAATGCGAACCAGTATCAACGACAGCGGCCACTTCGTAGCCGTCAATGCGAACGACAAGATCGGCACTGACGGCGTCGGTTACACGGGGCGTGGTTGGAGTCGTCGGAGTCTTGGAGTCATCGATCTTCGGCGATGGGGGCTCTTGAGAAGCTAGACGGTTTGCAACCTCACCCCCGGAGGTCGCTGCCTCTAGTTTCCACGGCACGGGCTAAAGGACCTGCCCTTAGAGACCTCAGGAAAACCACGACGGGGTGGGGTGGAGTAACGAGCTGGAGATGGGGAACGCGATGGAGGCGTCGTCGAACCTTCCGGCCGGAAGTCTGTCGCATTGTCGTCGCAGGTACATGGATCAGCTTCAAAGGGACGGTAATTGTAGTTGGAGGAGAATCTCGGAAACCCAGCTGCACGATAGTGGCAAGCTCGGTAAACATGCCTTGCTTCGCCGCAATGTAAGCATAGCGGTCTGAGGTCAGCGGTTCGCCACAAATCGGTTTTCCGAAGCGGGTAGCCGGCAGGAAATTCTCCGTAAGACCGAGGTGCAGCGATCGGCTGTCGACGATACGGCGTTGCCGGTGGAGGCGGTGACTGTCGACGATAGGGCATTGAGGGTGGGGGCGGCGTCGGAGTGGTCGACGGTGTCAGCAGCATCGAATTGGCGGGAAGTGGTCTACAAACAGCTTCTGTGTAAGTGAATCGTCGTGGCATCGCCTGCCAGTCGGGTGAAAAAAAAAAGGACTGTCGAACTTCCATAAGCGACAGAAGCCACCGCTGGTGCCACGGGAGCAATCGCGAGCTGCCGGATCTCCTCTCGCACAATCTCTAGGATGATTTCACGCAGAGATGTGCCACAATTCTTAGGCAGAATTGAATCATTCATCGGTGAGTTCGTGCGGTCATATAGGAGGTGCCGCTGCTGTAGTGCCCGTTCGATGGCGGTAGCCTCCTTGGTGAGCTCGGCCACTGTCTTCGGTGGATTCCTCACGAGGCCGGCAAACACTTGCTCCTTGACTCCCCGCAAGAAATAGCGCAACTTCTTTTCTTCTGCCATCTCTGGGCGTGCTCGGCGGAAAAGGCGGGCCATATCTTCAGCAAACATGGTAACACTCTCATTTGGTTTCTGAATACGGGATGTATGGGTCCGCGATGGGGTGCCAAGCATGAGGCAGTCCAACCCAGCTCCTCCCTTAGTGTCACGTCCTAGTAGGAGACGAGAAACCCTGTGTACAGCACGGATAACAGCGCTTTATGATGATGATGATGATGATGATGATGATGATTGAACCTATATCTTGGCTCGTATATACGCACTGATAGGGATAGGCCAAGAATCGGGCAGCGTAGGTAGCTAGAGAGAGAGAGAGAGAGTGAACTTTATTTAGAACCAGCAGTTTAGTCGGCTGGGCCTAGGCCTCCCACGATGGGACGTCGAGTTCTTGCCTCTTCGCCGCTTCATAGGCCTACTGGGTAGCCCAGAGTTGGTCGTCGAGATGGGAGCTGCGCTGGAGGGCGCCTCTCTCGACGAGAGGGTCACGGGATTAAGGTCTGGGTATAGATGTTTGCACATCATATCACGTGGGGGAGTGTTGCTGGTTGAGTTTTACAGATCTTGCACGTGTGGCTTGTGTAGATGTCGGGGTATATGATGTGATAGCGTGTGAGGGAGGGGTACGTATTGGTCTGTAACAGGCGAAGGGTGGTTGCCTGTGCTCTGTTTAACTTGCCGTGAGGGGTGGGAAAGATTCTTCTTGCGAGGTAAAATGACTTCACAAGGTCGTTGTATCTTGTAAGGCGGTCACGTCCTGCGGGTGCACATGCACCGTCTCCGGCACGGTTGACCAGTTCTCGTGCTACGGAGTGTGTAACCTCGTTGAGGTTGGTGAGGTGCGGGTGGACATACCGGCCTGTGCTGGGAACCAGACGAGGGTGATTTGATTTTAAGATGAACGCAATCACTCCGTAGGTAGCTAAAGAAAATTCTTTTTGAAAATGAAAAACGCAAAGTAAAAGAAAGAAAAAAAAATAAAAATAAAAAACAAAAAGAAAGGGCATTTTGGAACAACTAGACTAGTATTCCAGCGATCAGTCAGACTAACTGAAGGGTGAATTTTAAATGAGGTTACTGTCAAGGTGAGAATAAACAAAATGTTACTAAAGAATTTGGATAAAGTAATTTCAGTGAAATGAGTAATTATGTGATAGGTAGAATAAAGCTACAATAATTAGCAGGGTAATCGTCTTGTTTCAGTTAAAAAATCCAACATTGCGCAACAAACGTTTCTGTGACAATAGCCAAGGGTCGAGTTCCAAAATGATAATAATACTGGTGTACTGAATCCTAATCCAATTTTGCGCAGTGGAGCTTCGAGTAATATCTTTCACTGGTTTTAATAACGTCGGCGTGATAAAAAGTAGTGGTGTATTGTTTCAATTTCCTTACAGTTGTGGCACAGAGGGATATCGTCAGACCAGCTCTATGTAAATAGAAATGCAATTCCGGGATGCCACAGCGTAATCCGGAGTATGTAACTTCCAACGGCCGTGAAGGACACCGTTGATTATTCCAGCAAAAGCCTAGATACTGAAAGTCTGTAGATGGGATCAGCGATAATTTGCTTAAGTCGTTTCGTAGGCAAAACGTTTTGAATATCGATGCAATGGCGTCAGCTGTATCCGGTAAAATATGAATCACAGGTCCATTTAAAGATGTTCTGGCTTATAAATCTGCCATTTCGTCTAGGTATGAACCGCAGTGGCCAGAAACCCAGAGCAAATTAATTTTTTGTGACGTTGTAGGGACAAAATTTTGGGACACACTTAAGATAGTTGTATTCGTTGCCGAGGAAAGCGACGCACATACCGACCGAGAGTCTGTAACTACGACAACTGACAATTGATTCGCGGGGAAGTTTGCGCAGCGCTAAAACAATCGCCAATAATTCTGCTATGAAAATAGGCGTGTAATTCGGAAGGCGAATAGAAAAGGACTTGCTAAGGGAAGGAGAGCAAATGCCTACGCCAGCCTTCTCGTCTGACAATGAAATATCAGTCGCAATTATATTGCTTGTTTCCAGGTGAGAGACGTAATCTTGTAATTGGTCATTTAAATATTGAAATATTCCAATTTAAATATTGGAAGGGTAGCATTCGAGGAGAAAATATCGTAAAATTCAATTTGGAGGCTTTTTTCCGATTCACTTTTTTGGGTGAATACTTGAATTTGCACATTCAGTGGTGTCAGCTGTGCATGTAAGAAAACGATCTGAGGGGTGTGCAGTCGTGATCACTGATTACTAAAAAATGTACTTGGTTCGTTAATGAAAACATGCACTGATCTTCTTTGAGGAGAATCGTAAAATTTTAGGTACGTTTGGACAGTAAGAATCCTGAATCTACTTTTTAAACATGGTAATCGCGCTTCCATTACAGAACGGTGTTTGCAACAAACTTAGGGAGCCCAAGGCACAAACGCAGAGCTTCCCTTTCAAACAGTACCAGAGGTTGAATTTTATAAGATGGACGGCCAGAAAACAAGACGGGCACCCAAATTCTATGATGGGTCGGACGTACATTTTATATATCATAATTAATGTATGTCTTCGCAACCCGTATCGCCGGTTACTGATTTTACGCAACCATCCCATAACACGAGTTGCCTTAGACACGACGTTTTCAATGTGGGTTTCCAGTTTAGTGTCCCATCATATGAAATTCCCAGGTATTTTAGAGAATCCACGTGGGGAATGAACTCTTGACGATACATTAGTGAAATGTGAACGGGAACATCTAAAGGAAAGAGAAGGAGTGCACTTTTACTAACGTTCAGAGACATAGGTATGCTCTCAATCCAAGTTTCAAGAGTAGATAAGTAATTTTGTAACACTGCATAAAGTGAATGTAGATCATCGTTCGATGCAAATAAAACGGTGTCATCGACATAAACGTATGCATGAATGTCCTGGAGCCGCGGGATGGAGCCTAAACTATATTAAATGAAACAGGAGATAACACTGACCCCCGTGGTACTCCTCGCTTCTGCTTATACCTAGACGATGAACATCCGCTTTGAAAACAGTAGAGTTCTCTTTCCATTAAAAATTCTGAAAGCCACGCCGTGACGTGTTTCGGAAACCTGTATAATTGTTTAATTCTGAGCATTCAACGCGACGTGGTTGTTGTTGTTGCCTCAAAACGTGGCTTTGAGGCAACAACAACAACAAACGCCAGAATAGCTCGCATATAACCATGATTTGACTAAAACGATAGCTACTTAAAATGGCATGTACTGTTCTACCTCGTGAACTAAGGTATCAAAATGCACGTTCGCAAAGTGATCATTTCCGTGTCACAAGAAAGCAAGGAGTAAGTTAAAAAAACAGGCCAAGCACAAAGCAGCAATATGCATATCAGCAGAGAAAAGAAATCGCACTGTGAAAGAGTAACTTGCCAACAACCGCGCGTGCGAGAGAGTCTAAAGCCGCTATAGTTTTTCACAAAATTTATTCCCAGATATATCGTCCCATAAGCGTGACTAAATGTTTGCAGGCTATCGTCTACTGACAGAGTCGGCTCTGCTCAAGATAGCTGATATTGCTTGAGTTCTCCGCGATGTTGATGAAGCGTCTCAGACTTGCGAAAACGCCAACGTTCAAAGATGGGCAGGGCATCCGGAAGTTGTCTGCTTCTAGGTGATATACGACTGCGCATATTTTCGGATTGGCAAGGCCTTTCATTAATGAGTCACGGAGTTTATTGTTTCCTTTGAACACATAGAGTGGCGCCGGGGAAGACGCGTTGCCTGGCTGATGGAGCCTGCGGAATATCAAACAATTGTCGTAACCTCTTGCTTTGCAAGGAGGGTCCATCACGCTTCCGCAAACATCCGACATAGATGCCGTTGCGCGACGGCCGGTGTCAGGAGAGATGGCGTTGGAAAACCGCTTGATAACAAGGTGTGATTGGGAAATCCAGCCCTCGGCCAGGAGAGAGGCGAGGCTGTAGCCGCTGCAGATCTTTTCTAAAAACACAGCGCTGCCACTTAGTGACCTAATTAAAGGTTGGATTGAGCCAAACCTGATGGAGCAGGGGTCGGCGCTCGGATTTGATGGTGTCGGGTCTGCAAGGTGCGCCTGCAGGAAAAGCCACTCAACGCGGTCAGCCACCAGCTTCGCCAGGACACTGTTCATTGTCGCGTCTCCCGGGAGCACAACGGCGATCTTACCGCCGCCAACGATAGCGCCAGAGACGCGATACGCGCGCCGAATGGCGTCGACCAAAAGGGACAAGGTGGTTTTGTCATCTGGTCGCCCGCACCCGGGCTCTGGCTCAGCCAGTGGATGACAACGCCGTTCGCGGAGCTGTTTTGCACGATATACATGAGGCTGGAGACGAAGCGTGCCAGTGCACTGGGGTCACGGCCCAGCATGGAGAAATACGCGCTCTCCTCCGCATACCCGCCCACGGCCACCATTATCTCGGTGTCCTGAAAGCGAAGCTTGGACAGCTGATTCCTCCAGTGGTAGAGGCCGACGTCGGTGTGGTCGAAATTCTCGACGCGGCTGCGCACGACACCTGAAGCGCCGACAGCCAGCGACCAGTAGACAATGGAGGTGCAGTAGTCGAGCGGCATGTCGATGAGCGTCATGTAGTTGGCGCGTACCAGACGGGAGATGTTTAATACGCAGAAGATCTCGTGCTGAGATCGTTGCAGGCCCGTGTGCGAGTAGTTGGATGAGACCACGGTGACGTTGGCGCTCCTGTGCACCGGTCTCAAGCAGCTCGCAGGGACTCCTGAGAAAGGGTCCGTGGTGGTCACGAAAGACGGGGCCCTCCTGGGACGCAACGATGTTGGCATGCTGTTCGTTGAATGTGTTCCGCTTTGGATGCCGCTGCCAGTGAAAACGTATGTCAGTATTATCAGTCCGAACGGAAGGCTGAGGGTCGCAACGGTTACGCTGCAGATCGCCCACATTTGCACGAAAGTTGGCCGTCCCCGCTTGTCGATCAACGCGGCTTCGTCGACGGCTGACTCTCGCCTCGGACGCGACGACTCGGCTGGAGCTTGCTCTCCACCCTGGTCGGGTACAGCATCCGCTCTCGACATTGGTGTCGCCGCACCCCTGGGCGACCGTCTAGGCGTGAAAACGATAACTTCCGGAGCGCCTATGTACGTCGGCACTCCCGGGAACCCGTCGTAGCGTTTTGGCTTCGGTGACGCGGCGGTTGAAGCGACCAGGACCTTGATTCTGGGAGGGCTTCCGGCTATCTCTGGGCTCACCGGCCTGCTTCTCTCTGGCGTCAACCACAGGCGAGACTGGGGCTGCGTGGGTGTTACACTTCCGGGGCTTCTTCCCCGTTTGCTCTTCGGCGGGCTCTGTGAGCCACTGTCTCGACTCCGCACACTAACAAAAGGTTTGGCAGGAGGTGCTGCAGCTGGTCCCGTCAAACGCCAGGCCTTGCTAGGTGACCTCGAAGCCTGTGTGTTCCAGTCGTTGCCGAACGTAGCATTTGTACGACCGTACGGCGCATGCGATGTGATCTCGGCGGTTTTGGACCGTGGCTCGGGGCTCGATTGTTCGTGGTCTTTTTCTAGCAGGGCTAGCCACTGGCGAGGTTTGTAAACGGCGAGTGCACTGGCTTCTCTCTTTGGTGAAGCCACTGTGACGATGGGCTGGCCTCCATGGTGTTGTCGGGGGCTTCTCAATACTGTTGGTGTCAGTAATGCAGAGCTCTGTGCTCCAGAAAATATGTCTGCAGGCGTTTTGGTGCGTCCCGCTTTGATGTTCGGCTCTGTGTCCATGGGACCTGTGACTCTGGTCGAAGGAAAACCGTGAAGGAGAGGTTTTCTGAAACCGAGAGGTCAGTGCGGTGGTCGAGGCCAGCTAGATTGCGAGAATCGTCTTCTTCCTCTTATTGCACGTGCACGCAGTGGTGCATTAACCAAGAATATATATTATATATCGAATACAATACGAATTTCGCGCAAGCTGATTTTTTTTCTTGCAGTGGACTGAAAAAAAACATACGTTAGATAAAATCCGCTAGAAAAGCTTAATTTTGTTTTGTTTTCTTGCAGTGGACTGAAAAAAAAACATACGTTAGATAAAATCCGCTAGAAAAGCTTAATTTTGTAATCGACATGATTCAGAATCGTTCAGAATATTATCCATGCAAATCTCTTGCAACTGATACCACCAGTATAAAATGCACCAAAAGGCAGCATAAAAGGTGAGCAAATTAGTACATGTTTTATTGGTAGGTCATAATGACGTTTAAAGAAACTACCTCAATGGGGAAGCCATGAAAGCCCTCAGTAATTTTGGAATTGGCGGCTGTCTCTACAATTGGATAGTAAATTACCCAGATGGTCGCTCAGTCTGCATATCCATGATTGACAGGGTAGTGGTAAGACACATTGTTGTCCGTACAGTGCCTCAAGGAGGAGTGCTCTGCCCGACCCTTCCCAATGCTGTCCTTATTGGCCTTGCCAAAGTAATCCCTAATATAGTATGCATCAGTACCTACGCTGATGACATATGCATATAGCGTCCGCAGTCACGCGACCACAAATTCATGCAAACTTGCAGCGAGCTTCGTCTTTCGTGTCTCATACCTGGCAGTGCCAAGGACTGCAAGTGGTCACAGACAACTGCGCCACAGAAAAGTCTGTTCACACGGAAGCTTATGTGTCCGTATCCAATTACTATCGACGACAATGTCATTTCATATGTCGCCCACCACAGATACATCAGCGTTGTCATTGAAAGCGGAGTTTCATGGTCGAAGCATGCCACAATGTTAAAGATGTTAACTGGACTTGCTTAAGACTTTCGTTAATTCCCTTGTTTTTATACACCGAATATAACCATCCGATTCGTGGCCAATCCCCCGCTGTGGGTATGCCCCACAACCACTCAGGTCAACACCAACAACAACAACGACTTTCGTTTTCTGGCCGGTATGGAGCGGGGCCCGCCTGAGCATTGGCTAATCCGGCTGTACCAGGCTCTTTACGCCGGCTACATTCTGTACAGTGTACCAGTTGTACCAAATATGAGACCGTCATGTTTCCGTATGCTGGAAAGTGCCCAGGCACAGATGTTGAGAACACGTCTAGGGGTTCCGCGTTACACCTCAACCAATGGTACAATTCAGGAAGCTCGCGCCACCCCTATACCTGTGTTTCTACGATGCGAACATCTTGGAGTAATCACATCTTGGAGATGGCGCCGTCACCGATGCCATCACTTATCGACACTTCCTGACATACGGCCGGATTCCACTTTTTCGAGAGCGGTGGAATGTCAAGATTCCGCCATATCGTCATACTTTGCCCCTGCTGGCCTTCCAAATATGACTCATCGGTCTTGTCCAAAATACCGCTATGTCTCTCTATTCCCGGCATCCACCTACAGTGCCCTCACACATCTGACACTGGCACATATGTCGAACAAATATGGCTGATCGGTGAATGTATACAGACGGATTGATCTCGTCGTATGCGTCAGTAGCGACTTTCTTAGTGTCTGCACAACGAGTTATTCGACGGCTTCGTTTGCGCCACAAGACGACACCAACATTGACGGAACTAGTGGTAATCAGAGAGACAGATTTCTATATTTCGCGAGAGCCTCCTCAGTATCGACAGTCTTCAGCTACGTAAATTAGGCTCTGCAGCTACTTACAATTGCAATGAAAGAAAGCTTCTACATAGTGTTGGCTCGTCAAGCTGCCGAGCTATACACTCTAGTGGAAGAGAAGGACCACCACATTACATTTCAATGGATTCGAACGAACAATGCATGGCAACGAACTCGCCGATGCGGAAGTTAAGAAGGCACTCGAAGAATCAGACCCACTGCATGCAATTCCTTTTTCGAGAGCGTATGCCAACTGCCTTCTCTCAAGTATCACCCGAAAAGCGACAGAAAAACAATGGGACCACCCGGAAAATCACCACAGAGGACTCCTGGACTCTAACATAAAATGTAGGCTGCCACCAAAAATTCAGCGCAGCTGTGCCAGTCTGCTGCACAGACGTAAAAAATTATATATTTTTTTACGTCTGGCTGGGGGTGGTGCTTACAGGTGGCTGCGTGCACATAACGCGACTCACCTTGGCTCCAGACTGTGAGCTGTGCCATATGCATGAGACTGTAGGACATGTGCTGTATGACTGCCCTCAGTACGTGGAAGAGTGACAAAAGTTGAGTAACGATCTTGCGCGCTTCGACGGACCACCGTTGTTGGAGGAAGGTCCGCACGAAGTCCAATGGCGATGAAATCGTCGCCGCGCGCCGTCTGCTGTTTGTGCGAGTGAAAGCGTGCGAGGGGGAGCCGGCGAGTGCGGTTCATTTTCGTGCGCGCAAAGGAGGCAAGCGGGAAGGAGGAGCGCCGTCTTCCGTCGCGCGCTAGGCTCCAGGGGGAGGGTAGGGAGGGGGCTTTCGCTTTCTTCTTCGGGCGGGCGCGCGCGTCGGCCGGGGCCGCAAGGCGCTGGGGCGAAGGTAGGGAAGGGGGGGGGAGAGAAGCGTTCTACTCTGGCCGGTCCGGGATGGCCCGGACTATCTTGAACGCCGTCATTTCAAGATGGCCATCGCTGATGGCCATCTTGAAAGCCATCAGCGATGGGGACACAGTCCGCCGCGCGCTGTATTTTCGCGGCTTATTAAGGCCCACCCACTGGCATGCATCGACACGATTCGGCAGGCGCCGACAAGGAAAGGGCACGCAACCACAGGACACTAGCTCTGACGCACGCCGACGCTCGCTCAGAGTCTGCTGTAAACTGAGCTTGAAGCAATAAGGCAGTGATCTGTATGCTCTTTTAGATATAAAAAACACGTTTAAATAATGAATGTACCCCTGACGCAACAGTCCTTTTTTTTACATTTTAAATAACAATAGTGCACAAGATATCGACATCAGCGCTGGCGCTCCCTGCCCGCGTAGTCGTCTGTCTACAATAACATCGCTTTGCTAACACATGCACGACCGTGCCATATCGTATCAAAACGGTGTCGTACGATTTCATTCTTAAGAGCTCATTGCACGGCCAGCTACGCAAGAATTCGGTGTGAGGTGTATCATCGAAAAATATTTATTAGAATTACAGTAATGCTCGTTGGTGTATGAAATAAAGGCGAAAAAGTTGGTTCTGAGAAAATCGGCAGAAAGAGAATTGAAACACCTGTAGCGCTCAAAAATAAACATCTAGAAAAGCTAAAATTTACCACATTCGTAGCTTGTCTCCTCCCGATTCTTGTTTCTGTCTATTCTTGCCCATGGAGCATTTTTCTAGGTTGCTTTTAAGCATCAACACCGCATCGGGAGGCCTTCACAGTGAGCGGCATTGAGTGTATTGCTAGAAAAGGTTGCACTGTCATCTTCTATAGTAACTGGTTTCAACATGCCAAGGCTGTCTTTCTCGACGTCGATGAAATGA
The DNA here is from genome assembly GCF_013339745.2 of Dermacentor silvarum. Taxonomy (NCBI): domain Eukaryota; kingdom Metazoa; phylum Arthropoda; class Arachnida; order Ixodida; family Ixodidae; genus Dermacentor; species Dermacentor silvarum. The sequence goes on from NC_051162.1 coordinate 159,604,025, forward strand.
CATAGCATTATGTACTACAAACTTGAAGAACGTAAACTTTTTTATCAAATCAATCAGATTTCAGTCCGGCGTATTTTTAGTGGGTCTGGGCACCCGCCGCGGACGCGGTTCCGAGACCTTGTCTCGAAGCGGCTTCCTCGGCTCGCTGGACGGCCCAGAGTACAAACTTGAGAATCAAAGGATTTTAATAGGTTGTTTCACTGGCCTTTGCTAAGTAGTGCTATTCAAGCATGTATTTAGTTGAATATATGGGGCAGCTTATCTGCATAATATCAATATATATATATATATATATATATATATATATATATAAACAGGTTATTATCACAATTTCACCACGTAACCAAAAAAAATTAGCGTAGCTTGCACTGGAGGCGCAATGCTAAAGAAACAGCGGAGCTGATGGGCAGCTAGCTAGTCCTGACTTTTGGGCTAGGTCATCCCCAGCATTTTCCGGGAATTTATTTATTATTTATCAATTAGCTATTGATTGACTATGCATTGGCTATTGCAAGGTATTGGTCATGTATTTGGGCTACGCAAAGCACTACCAAGTCATCCCCAGCATTTTCGGGAATTTATTTATTATTGATCGATTATCGATTAGCTATTGATTCACTATCGCAAGGTATTGGCAACGTATTTGGCTAAGCAAACCCAGATACGTTGCCAATACCTTGTGATAGTGAATCAATAGCTAATCGATAATCGATCAATAATAAATCAATTCCGGAAAATGCTGGGGATGACTTGGTAGTGCTTAGCATTACCAAGTCATCCCCAGCATGGGTTGGAGTGCATACGGGTTGGAGTGCACACGGAAGGCATTGCCAAATCCTGACTGGGAGCTTACCACTGTCGTTGAAAAGAAAAGTGTACAATCATTGCATTCTACCGGTGCTAACATATGGGGCAGAAACTTGGAGGTTAACAAAGAAGCTTGAGAACTAGTTAAGGACCGCACATAGAGCGACGGAACGACAAATTTTAGGATTAACGTTAAGAGACAGGAAGAGAGCGGTGTGGATCAGAGAACAAACGGGGATAGCCGATATATTAAGCGGCTTAGCTAGACTTATCCAGGCTCAGCTTCGCCAGTTCATTCACGGCTCAGCTACGCTAGTTCACATTTTCTGTTCGCGAATCACGGACTAACCGCCGGCTTAAACAACTCCACTGTTCAAATTGGAGGACGCTTAAGCTTCGAATTTAAGCGGAACGCGATGGCGTAAACGGGCCCCTTCACTTTTAAACACAAATGCATTGCTGGGAAAACGTTTTTCCGGGGGCAATATAAGACGTCTTATATCAAAATGTGAAGGCCCTAGGACCTTTTCATATTATTTTATTACTTCTTTGCTGTTGCCCCGAGGCGCGCGCGTATCCAAAATTTCGAAAGGCTCGGTTTTCAACATTCTCCTCAATGTTGCCTAGCACCAAACCACAGCGAAACACCATCATAATTGGAGGACACTTAAGCTTCGCCTCTAAAGGCCAACCTCCATGGAGCGAAAAAGCGACGAAATTTCGGCGGCGGCCGCTCTGCGACATGGGGAGGCTGGGGCCCTTAAAGCTATCGCGTTAAAAATTACAAATACTAGTTTGTTTATTGTTTTCAGCCTACGATGATGTTTTGCAGCGAAAGTGTTAAGGGTCAGTCTTCGATGTTCGCGTCCGCATGTAGAAAAACACTCTCATTGGCCGTATGCTGCATGTGCGAGTGAAAGCGCGCGAGGGATGCGCGCTTTCATGGGCAGCGAACGCACGGCGGAGAGCAAACGACACTTCTTCCGTCGCACGAAAGGCCGTGGGGGGACGGGAGGAAGAGGAGGCGACGTTTAGCTGCGGCACCAAATGTGTATCTTGCGACCGGGCGCAAGGGGAACGGGCGACTCAATCTCCCGCGCGAAAGGAGGACAGCGGGAAGGCAGGGCGAGAGGGAGGGGTTGCGGCTTCTGCTCTGCGAGAAACTTGTATTTTGCGCGGCGCCGGGCGGTCGCGCGCACCGTATCTTGAAAGCGATCTGCAACACGGCTCCTGCCTTTGTGTGCGTTGTGCTTTCGCCGCTCAGTTTCCCTTGAAGCAATAGACCACATGAACTTTCGCTGCTGCTGCTGGCGCGCTTGCTCATGCCAGCGTTTTGACCGCGGTTGTGACAGTTTGCCTTGGTTTGCCAATACCATCTAAACAGCACTAATTTCAATTTCTTCACGGGAAATTGTCAAAAAATGCGCTTTTTGCGATGTGCAGACGATTGCGCGTCTTACATCTTAGTTCCAGTACTCAAAGGTGCAAGAAAAGAAAAGGGGTTAAACAAAAAGGGGGGGGGGGGGGGTTACAATCCCCGAACCCCCCCCCCCGTCGGTGCGCCACAGGTATAGATTTAGGGCAGTCGCAAAACAGACTCCGGAGGACTTCCAAAGGGTGTAAGAACCCTCTTATACAGCTTTACAGCCTACAATGTAGGAGTGTATTTCACTGGCATACATCTATCTGCCCAGGTTTACTTATCACACTTTTGCTTATTTGAACTTCAGCCCTGCCTCGGTCAGACGATGCGAATGCTTTGATCAGCCTACGCGACAGACGGCTGCGACTGTCCCATCCTTCAACACTATGGCTATCGAGCGTCTTCTTTTTTCCGTGGCAGCATACTGTGATGCCGAATCTTTTATTATTCCTTTGAATCGGGAGATATGCCCCAAGGCATATGTGTAAGAAAACATGAACAAAAAGGGACACCAAATTAATGCATGCAGCTTTCTGTGATGCAGCGAAACACCTGCAGAGTAGCATGCATATAGGCTATTTAGAGCCAGTGAAACACACTGTCGTCAATAAAGCGTTTTATCTATATTTATTATGTACCCCAAAAACCCTCCCCGAAAAAAAATAGTTTTCGTCGTGCATCGTGGACGATGGAAAAAACAATGTACACGCACATCCAAGTTAATCGTATGGAGCAGTCTGTGGAGTCGAAGCCACAGACACGTTTGTCTTCGCACGGGTCTGGCGACGAATTCACAGGTGCTTGCAAATGGTTCGGCAGTAGTGGAAGCTTCCCCGGTCATGGTCTGTATTGATACACGCTGCACGAAAAGGAGACAAGAAGGAACTTCAGCAACCCGAATTACGTTCGCCACACGGAGAGCTCTCCGCCGGCCTCACTGCCGATGAATGTACAAATCCCGACGTCAGATTTCGCGGGCAGACCGAGGTTGACTATACGCCACCGCTGCCGCAAAGCATCTCGGTAGTAGTAGTACTTAGCGAGTTGAACAACGACTGTGTTAAGAAGTTTGTTCTGCTTGTAATATGACAAACCCGCGCTTTGATCAAGAAGCAGTGGGGCGAGAATCATTATGATTATCTTTATGGGCATTCCCTTAAAAAGAACGGGGCGGCGACAAATCGTCGCCTAGCCTGCTTCAGCAAATCCGGTTTTACTACATCACATCAGCGCTAATGGCGACGGCTTGTGACACTGACGTCGACAAGGGCACACCGAATTGCAACTGCAACGACCATGTTCTACCATCTGCTGCTGCAAAGGCGTCGATAGCAGCAATGATTAGAGTAAGCATGATTTGTTAATTCCCTCTCTGTCCGAACAATGGCGCAACATACAAGCGTTTCTTATGCGTGACGGTTGAAGAAAGCGGCACAATATGGCGTTACCAGCGCTACTGCCGCCACGCAGTCAGCACAACCAATACTAAGACTATGGCTGCTGCCGTCCCTGTCTCCGATGTTCCGGCCCTTCGTAAACGTTAAACCGTTTACGGACAAGCTAAAAAGTCGTGTCAGAGTTTTAGCTGATGCGTCTAACATATTGACCTTTATGGAATAACGGATTGCTGGAAATCTTCGTGGCGCCATCTGGTAGAGCAAATTTTAACCAGATAGTATACGGGGCTGTTATTGCACGACCTATCTCATGCTACTCAGCTACTCGTGTAAGGCGCCGGCAGTGACGTAATCGTCAACATGCAGTTCGTTTTCGTTTTCCGGCGACGAGAACGCCCACGTAACAGAAAAAACGTTTCTAACGCATTCTTGTTTGACAAGTCATTAAAAGATGTCGCTACCATACTTGCTACCGGAAAACACGTCTGCACTATAACGCGGAATTTCCTGAAGATTGGTGCATGTACGGACGATCGAGCTCAACCTCTCTATTATGCGTAAGGGAAGTTCTGTCAACACGGGCCGCTACAAGGCGGCGGCAGCTGCACGTTCATTGGCGCTCTTTATTCTGGCATGTTGTGACGTCAGAGCACCCACCGAGCGTCCGCAGGAGGCACCAGTCACAGCACTGGCACTTGCTCTCGAACCAGGGTATCCGCGAGGTGCAGGTTATGGCCTCCTCCGCTTCGCACCAGGAGCCCAGGCATATCGCAGAGCCCAGGCAGGACTTGAACTTGGCTGCGTACGCGTAGTAGCCATGCACGTGGTCAGTGTTCTAACGCCATGTAACTCTAGGTTCCTTGCGGAACATTCTGTAGCCCTATTGGCTCGCTATACACATCATTAAGTCACGCTTTGTCCTTTAATTAGGCAAAATTAATTAATTTAATTAGCAAAATAATTAGGCAATTTAGTTATTCAAAATTCTGAATACGAATCGAATGCTCTTGGCTATTGAGCCTGGCAAATCACTTTCAAGTTGTATATTTTTCGTTCCTCCTTTAATAAAAGCGATACCAAGACTTTTAGTACAATCTACAGGTAGACAGCCCGATGCAGTTAAGTGGTGAGTGTTCCTAAGGATCATACTGCCGGATGCACCGGTAGTAGCACTGTCGTTCAAAAGCGGCGCGTTTTTGCGCTGAAGCACCAATTCCTGAGCTAACGCATGGAGCAGATAACTTTTCATCCATTTTCATTGTCCTTTTCTTTACTATTTCAGCATTCCAACTAAACGTAACCAATTTAACCCCGCAATCTTTCTGGCTTCATTGCACGTTTCTTGGTATGATCTTAAGACCAGCAAAAAATAAAGCCCCGCGGACCCCTTCCATCATTCCCCTTGAACACCTCCAGTCATTCAAAAGGGTACCTCGCCTTTGGGCAGCTTACGAATTCGTTGTCTTGATTGAGCCAAATAATTTCAGCATGTTTGCTTCGGTGGCGTAACCAGAAATGTTTACAGCGCAGTTCAGGCTCCCTTTCCTGCGTCGAGAAATGAGAGCGAACGCGGAGCGCGGTGGGCGATGAAAGACGACGAGGGCGAGGAGGAAGGTGGAGGGTACAGCGATATCATGAGGCCGAAAGCGGAGGAGGAGGGTATGGCGGAGCGTGACAAGAAAAGCGTTGTGCCGCGCAAGACAGACCACGGCGACGATGGCTGCGGCATGGCGCCAGAGTAGCGCGCGTCGTTAAGCCCCAACCACAGGCATGCGTCGGCACGCTTCAGCGCGCGCCGACAAGCGAACGCGTCGCTTCGCGGCGGCTGGAGGAAAAGGGCGCGCAACCACAAGAGAATAGCTCTGACGCGTGCCGGCACTCGGTCCTCGGCTGCGGTGCACTGTTGCTTGACCGTCCAAATGCGGCCTAAAACAGCCTTCTGTAAACTGAGCTTGAAACAATAAGTTAGTGATCTGAATGCTATTTTAGATATAAAAAAACACGTTTCATTAATGAATGTACGCCTGCCGCAACGGTTTCCTTGAAGTAACATAACTGCACAAGCCATCGACATCAGCGATTGCGTTCGCGTTGTCGCCTGCAAGATCACTGAGCTCTCGTACGATCTCTCTCTTTTATTTCTTTTTTTTTTGTAGCTCGTTTCACAGACAACTATGTAAGAATTACCTAAGAACTACGTAGGAACTACGCAAAGTATCAGTGAAAAATCTGTAGTATAGATATAATTATGCTTGTTGGTGCATGAATGAAACACGTAAGTGGGTTCTGAGAAAATCAGCAAAAAATTGAAACACTTGTGGCGTTCACAAAGAGACAATTAGAACAGCCAAAATTTACCAGTTTCGTAGCTTGCCTCCTGATTCTTGTTTCTTTCTAATCTTTCCCATGGAACATTAAATTTTTCTAGGTTGTTTTTAAGCATCAACACCGCATCGGGAGGCCTTGAAGCACTTATTCGTACTCTTGAAGCACTTATTCAAATGTATGGGGCAGCTCATTTGCATAATATGAAATAAAATATATGTAAACAGGTTATTTTTAAAATTTATACACTTCAAGTCGCCACAAAAAAAAGAAATACCAGTTTGTTTATTGTTTTCAGCGTACAATGATGTTTTGATTGAGAAAGACGTTCAATTTGTTTTGTGAGGCATGTAACAATTGCTGTGCCATATTATTTTATTGCACAACACTGGACATGGCCGCCAACCATTATTAAACCCCAGAATAAATTAATGGCACAATGCATATGATCAAGCAAACAGCATTTTATCACACCTAATGGATGCTTTAAAAAACTGTCACACTATAATAATATTGCACAAAAGCTACTGAACTAAACTAATATACTAGTACATATTAAAGATCAATTTCATATTACAGTAACAATAACCAATCAATCAAATGTTTATTATAGGGCCCAGAAACAGCTAGAGGGCCTCTGACTGGTGCACTTAAAAAGCAATATGCGAGACAGAATGTAGAGAACACAAATGTGGAAGACAAAGCAATGCTAGATAGAGAAACATATAAGGAAAAAGAAAACAATGAATCGTAAACTGCAGTTAATCATACAACATGATTATCTACATATATACAATACATAGGAAATGAACCCTGAAATATGTCAATGCAGGCACAATTCTTATGTTTTTTGGAGTCGAGCCATATGTAGGACAGTATCTAATGGAACAAGGCCAGGCAGAGAATGCGGAATGTTACCTGGTATGCTGTCGCAGCACGAAAAATTGCGAAGCTTTGGGAAAGTATAAGGCCATGGACCACGTTATACAGGAACGAAAAGGCATGATTGAATAAGTCTTGGATGAGTGACTAACAACTTTATTAATCGAAGGGGTGAGGTTTAAGAGAGGCTAGAGGTGGTAGTTGAGGTACATTTGAGAGTGCTGGGCTATGGTCGCCAGAATGGCAAAAGTGGTGCATGAAGACAGATATCAATTTATTCTGGATGCATTCAGTGAGGTCAGAATTAGATTTGCACGTTCTACCTCAATCTACAGAGACATACTCTAGTAGTGGAAGGCACACAGCAGCATACGATTTCAGAAACAGAACAGGTGAGTGGTCATCATGCAATATACGACATACAATTCCAAGAGCGTGAAGGGCACGTTGTGCATATTTAATGTGTGAACAGAAGCTTAGTGTTTTGTTGAAGTACACATCAAGATATTTGATTTCAACGACCCTGGGCAGTGGAGCATCCCGAAAGGCGTATGAAAATTGTACATGGTGTGTTTTGCGCGTGTAACTTAATACCATAGTTTTGGAAGCATTTAAGAGTACATACCATTATTGTTTCTGCACCAGCTTGAGAGTGATAAAATGTCTTTTTGGAGGCCAGAGCAGTCGCGAACACTGTTGACAGTCTTTAATATCCTTAAGTCGTCTGCATACTAAGCCATGCTGTCCGTCTATTAAAATGTTCTTAGCACTAACAGAAAGCAGGGAATGCAATACTGATTCAAACACTTTTGACTCAATGCAGCAGATAGATATAGGCTGGTAGTTAGTAACTGCACTCGCAGCACCCGATTTGTGAACGGGCAATATCCATGCTATCTTCCAAGATGCTTGGGACAACAGGGACGCTTCTATACGTCTTAAGCAGTGTGGGAGGAGTACCATAACACCACAAGAAAGGGAAGGTTTGAGGCACTTCATTCACTTGAAAACAAGGTCTTCATTGACTGATAGCATACACACTGTGCCAGGCTGAGAAGGAAGGTTACTTGAAGCATCCTTTACACCAGCGTTTTGACAGTCGTTGTCTACGGTCATTCAGTGTGATCTATTCATGTTTGCTTGTGTGCGCTGACACCACGCTTGTTAATTCAGTTAGTAAGCGAATGTGTCCAAGTTTATGCAGCCGATAAAACAACTATCCCTACTCCAAATAGCTCTCTACTAATTTGCTATCGAAATTGATGCTTCGCCTTTCGGGCGAAACTGCGACATTTTTGATGTCATGACCTATCAGTCATGTTAGTCATCCTTTTGACGCCTGTCCTAAGACACAAATGGCGGGAAATCGCCACGCATATGGAGCCGGAATGCTGAGGATGATAGTTCTTTTTCTACACGCGGACATGACCCAGGGGAACTAGGCCTCAGCAGCTTCGCTGTAATATTTTTTACTAACTTGTTTGAGCAGTAACTAGCGTGTGTAATGCGGCCCCGTACAAGGGTGTGAGGGCCAGAGACCGCATTTGTAATGTTGTGACTCCTTGCCCGGATGATATCATTTTGTTCTCGCAATGATGCCCGCATGTTATCGTTCGAGTACCCGGATAACGGCTCTGGTTTCTTGCTCAAGGTCACGTCAAGGCCGCTGACAACGGGAGCTAAAAGCATTTCATGCTTAAAACGACTATAGTCTATCTGGGTAGACCATGAGGCTGCACTGCAGAGTGAACCTGGTTCAAGTCCAACCATGTGACATTTTAGATAGCTGCTTAAGTAGCAGCACACCAAAGTGGGGTTAGTACGCTAAGTGTGCTAATCACATTAAAACAAAAGAACGCCAGCCGGAGTAGTCTTCTCACTTGCGGCACGCTCCCCGACAGGCAGCTAAGTCCGTAGGAGTCTTATGCTAACGACATACCCACCCCACCCCTCCTTCAAGGTGATGACCCGATCGTTTCATAGCAACGCTCGACACAGAAAAAAGAAACTCGACAGAACCAATTAGGCGCCTAAACCACTGACATCCACTAAAATGGCTGGACGGCGCACCCCCTTCGGCCGCGGCGGGAGCTCGTGAGGCTACCGGAAGTTCCCCCGCATGTCCCGGAAGCCGGCGTCTGCTGCGGTTCTTAAGCAAGAAAATGAAGTATTTTTGGGCTGCCGCTGTCCTCGTGATTGCACATTTTTTGCGTATTTCTTAAATATCACATGCTCACTGTCCTTAGAGTAGGAGAACATAGCATGCAGCAGCCACAAACACAACGAAAGTTTGGCTGATTGCGCGTTTTAAGACAAATAGATTCCCACACTAGAGTGACATATTTTTGAATTGTGCTTTTCTGCCAGTGACTTTCACGCTTGCTAGCATGGTTTTGCAATGCGATATTTCTTTATTTTACAAAATGGCTAGTCATCACATGTTTACAATGACGTACACTCGCAGGACAGTGTATGCCGTTTCATATTTGCGTACCGTTGAAAGGTTTCACAAACGCCACCCTCTCTGTCCTAAAGTGCACATGGAAATGTAAGGCAGATATTTACAGCGCAAAATCGACAACTGCCAGCACTCCATTTCTCTAAAGCGAACAGTGTAAAGAGCTGCTCTTAAATGAACGTAACCGGACGCGCGGCCAATGCGCTCCGACGCGCACAGCGACTGATGACGCTCGCCCGCGTACCGATAACGTCGGACTATAAACGCGCCTTAATGCTCTTTTGTTGTTTGACCTCTAGCTCTCAAGGTGAAAACTGTTGAGTCGCCGACGGCTCCCCGAGGTAACGTAATGAAGCTTTCGCTTCAAAAAGATGAAGTGTACCACATTAAGCTCTAATGGGCTTACCGAGAACAATGTACAGTAAACTAAGTCATTTAGGAAACGCAACGACATTGAGGTCTATTTTATGGTGATCGATTAAAATATATCCACTTATCGTAACAGCCTTGACCAAACTGGAACTGACACCGCAAGTTGTTGAATTGCTGATATACAACAACGGCTAAGTTGGAACCTGAGCACTATGTTTGCCTATATAGCTCATACAGGACAAGCCCCTTCAGTGCTGTATAATAGTTACCCTTCACTTTCTGCTGATAATGAGGTGGGCATATGTTAAACCACCGAAGAACACTACACATTCCTATGGAACCGGACAACAATGACAGAACAGAACAGTGCGTTTATTTATGTCATAGCCTTGAGCTGTCCCAAACAGCGTTGGGACGGCATCGTCCCGAAGACGGGTTCTTACACCCGAGCGGTCGAAACAAGACTCTGTAAAATGGTCGCTGCAAAGCCTGCTGCCTGTAGTTGGCTGCCATTTGTCCCTTTTGAGGTTAATCACCTATTGCTGGAAGTTTTGCTGCTTCGAGCGTGGAAAACTGCATGACAAAGGCCAAACTGCTTTAACACGCCTCACTCAGGAAAGCGAAGCTGCTTCCTCGTATAATTGCGCAAAAATGAAGGCAATTTCGGGGTACTTACGCATGAAATGTCTTCCCTGAAGACATTTCTGGTCGGGTCGTGCAGTTCACTGCACAACACGGTGAAATTTCTCAAAAAATCGAAAAAAAGACACTATCCCATCAGCAGCAATCGACTGTCCGTGGCGCTCGCTTCCGGGACAAGGGCATCGACTTCCGGCGGCTTCACGTGCGCGCGTGCGAAGCGCCATCCAGCATCCCCTAGTGGGGATCAGTGGCCTAAACACACTATAAAATGCAGAGGCAAGTTACAGTCACACTGCATGGTTTCCCCACCATCAAAGCGATCAGACAAGGTACGGTTTTGACGAGCCATGTATGAATGAATGAAAAACTTTATTTATTGAGCTTTTCAGCGCATGCGCCGGATGGAAGTGGTTCCCGCTTCACGGAAATCCATATGCTGTTCTCGCCGCCTGGGCCCTGGTTACGAGCCGAAGCTGGTCTTCCAGGGCGGGGCTGGACTGCAAGATCTTCCATCGCTCTCTAAGGGGTTTCATGGAGATCATGTTGGGGTTAGGGTTGATGAGGAGTGGTCGGTGTTGTTGGCTAAACTTGCATTCTGCTATCATGTGTTGGAGTGTACCTGGCTCCTGACACTCGGGGCATTCTTGCCCGTACTGGCTCGGGTACATGCGGTTTAGCATTCGGGGGTGGGTATACAACTCTGTCTGGAGCTGCCTGTATGTAGTCTGCTGCTCCCTCGTTAACTTGAGGTGTGGCTCGGAGAGGCTCTGTCTCCCGTTTCTGTATTACTCCACTTTGTCTTTGTGCGTGACCAGCGGTTGGCTCTTTGCGTTCTCCTCTTCCCTATCCGCGGCTGTGGCCCGGTGTGACACCGCTCGGGCCTGTTGGTGGGCAAACTTGTTGCCCTCCACTGCGGAGTGGGCCGGAACCCAGATTAATTCCATCTCTTCCCCTTTCGGAGTTCTTTGCCTTTGAGTGCCTGAACCACCAACCAGGACCAATGTGGAAAGTTGGGTGAGTTGTTGAATAATCATCATACCGTAATGGTGAAGCAGCGCACTGACCAGGATAAAGTGGAGAGACACAAGAATGCACGACACTCGGTGCACTCGCAACTATTTTATATTAGAACGAATACTTCATCTTTATACACCCGCGCACCCTCCGACGTCAGTGATGTGCAACGCCAGATTAACAGCATTTTTACAAAACATATACCCGCACACACTCGGGCGTCAAAGACAGGCAACATATCTTACACGCTGTCCCTAACACATTCATTTTTACAAATTTAATCTAGTGAGGTCGCCTTCTTGGAAGGTCACTAGAATAAAAAAATGTCACAGTTTCGCCCTAAGGGCGAAGCAATGAATGCGATAGCAACACAGCAATGCCATACGAAGTAAGGTGAGCGGCTTTGGTAGCAATATGAATTGTAGTAAACATGAGCTGATTAAGTAAGCAGGTGTGCTGCGGCGTAAGTAGGCCGACGTGAAGAGAGACTCGATGACCACGAGAAGGCGCGTGTGCAACGGTGGTGTTGATGAGAAGCGCTTCCCGTGGGCAGCGCGTGCGAAGGGACACACATGTAGTGCTGCACTGCCAATCCGGGCAGCATTGCATGTGTAGCGTGCGTTGGAAAATGTGGCCCGACTATTACTAACTGAATGAACAAGCGTGGTGTCAGCACGCACAAACAAACATGAATAGATCACACTGAATGACTGCAGACAACGACTGTCAAAACGCTGGCAGCGAGCCCATACGCCGCAGCGGGCGAAGGTACGTGCGGTCTATCGCTTCAACGGAAACTGAGCGGCGAATGCACGGCGCATAAAGGTCAGAGCCGTGTGGAGATAAGAGACGGTGCGGACGAGCGACGAGCGCGGTTGTTGGCAGAGTAGAAGTGCCCCCCCCCCCCCCGCCGCGCTCCCTCCGGCGCTGGCTTCCCGCTTCCTTGCTTGCGCGTGGGTGATTGAGTGCGTTCGCTGTCCGTGATAGCGCGCGTCCCCGCACGCTTCCGCTCGGGCATACGGCGCGCGGTGAAGATTTTATCTATAGGGAACCTCACGGTGACGGCGACGGCAGAAATACGGTAGAAGTGTCCATATAATTGCTATCGCAATAATTTGTATTTGGATTCCTTGCAGGCCGTCGCACAGATCGAGCTAGCTTTCTTTGCATAAATCCGCCGCGTACTCTGCCGCCTTGTCGTTCATTTCCCGTATCCTCTTGCGTAACTTCTTGTTGTGTCTCTGCCTTTTCCAGCATTTCGTTAGGGTGCTTCTCGCTTCTCACAAGTGTGCCAGTCTGGCGTCTGCACGGGGGGTTTGGTGAGTAGGCGCAATCTCTTGCCTGCATTTTTCTACAATGGCGAGCTGCTGTTTCTCCCAAGTCTCGTACGTCTGTCTTACGGTTCCTTCTTCCTCATTCGATCCTTCTTCTTGCTCCTTCCTCAGCTTATCCCCAATTGGTAATCCTCGCCGTACCCGTCTTCGCCTTGAGGGTACGACCTATGATTGCGATCCTGCTTACGTCGCGGTCCAACCCGATTCGTTCCCACGTTTCGCCATGTGGCATCCAGAGTCCCCATCATGGAGCGAGAGGTCCGGCGTGGTGTCCCTGGTCGTGCTCGTGCTCATGCAGGTAGGGGTGTCGGCGTCGTTGAGTAGGGCCAAGTTGTGCTGTTCTATCAAATGTGCTAGTTGTCTCCCTCTCTTCGAACAGAACCGGTATCCCCACGTCGTGTGAGGGGCGTTGAAATTCCCGTCATAACAGCGGGAATTTCCACGCTTACCTTGCTTACTGCGTCCTGTATCGTTCCCGCCATGTCTGTCCCTTTCCTTGTCGGTCTACAATACATATTCAGTATAAACACGGCCTCTGTGTTTCCTATGCCTCGACTGTGCACCTCCACGAGGGTGTGTTCGCATCCCCGATGTGCCGTCAGGTGCTGGGTTGCCGCTACACAATTGCGTACAAATGCTGCCATCCCTCTCTCCTCAGGATCCACATGCGCTACATACCCACGAAATCTGAGTCGTTGCTATATTTCTTGTAATACTATCACGTCTGGTTTGTTCGAGTGAATCAATGTGTTGTTTCAGCTCACCCGTCTTGTTCCCTAAGCCACGGCAATTCCACTGGAGAATCATCGTGTCTTCCTTGCGCCCAATCTTAGTTCGCTGCGCCATCTCTATTCAGGTCCAGGCTGCTGCCTGAACGGCGCATTCCAGGCCCTCAACAGCGTCCGTATGACCACCGCCTTTAGACGGGCCAAAAGAAAATATTGAAAAGCGCATTTATTTCAGTGAAGTAAAATAAAAAAGGTGGCACAAATACCACCGAAGCAGCTCTGCTACAATCAGATATCTAGCCGGTATACTGTACGGTGAACGGGTACACAATGGTGCTACACGGTTGGACGCTAGCTGCCCTAAACTGACCACTCATGCAAGAAAAGCTAATTGCACACTTTGGAAGAAATACCTAGACGAAGCTTCCACATGCACCAGGCTACCTCGCATACAATCATGATTTTAGTAAAACTATCGCTACAATACACGTTCGCAACGTGATCATTCCCGTGTGAAAAAAAAAACAAGGAGTCAGATAAAAAAAGGCAAAGCACAAAGCAGCAGTATCCACACCAGCAGAGAAAAGAAATCGCGCTGTGAAAGAGTAACTTGCCAAGAGCAGCGCGTGCTCTTTGAAAGAGTCTACGGCCACCACAGCTGATCACAAAAGTTAATCCACATATATTGTCCCATATGGGTGACTAAATGCTTCGACGCTATTGTCTACGGACAGAGTGGGCTCCGCTCGAGATCGCTGAGACTGCTTGGGTTTTCCGCGATGTTGACGAAATGCCTCAGACTCGCGAAAATACCAACGTTCAGAGATGGGCAGGCCGTCCGGAAGTTGTCTGCTTCCAGGTCATAAAGGACAGCGCATACTTTCGTATGGGTAAGGCCTTTCGTCAACGAGTCATGGAGTGACTTGTGCCCTTCGAACACGTAGATTGGCGCCTGGGAAGATGCATTGCCTAGCTGATTGCGTTTGAAGATCATCAAACAATTGCCGTCACCAAATCCTTTGCAAAGTGGGTTCATCACGCTTCCGCAGACATCTGACATAGACGTGGTACCGCGTCGGCCGGTGTCGGGGGCGATGGCGTTGGAAAGCCCGCTAACGGTTATTTGTGATGGGGAAAACCGGCCCTCGGCCAGGACAGGGGCGAGGCTGTAGCCTGTGCAGATCTTGTCTATAGACACAGCGCTGCCACTTAGTGACCGAATTAAAGGTACGATTGAGCCAAACCAGCCGAAGCAGGGGTGGGCGTTCAGATTTGATTGTGTCATGTCTGCTAGGTGCGCTTGCAGGAAAAGCCACTCAACGCGGTCAGCCACCAGCTTCGTCAGGATACTGTTCATTGTCGCGCCTCCCGGGAGCACAACGGCGATCTTACCGCCGCCAATGATAGCGCCAGAGACGCGATACGCGCGCCGAATGGCGTCGACCAAAAGGGACAAGGTGGTTTTGTCATCTGGTCGCCCGCACCCGGGCTCTGGCTCCGCCCAGTGGATGACAACGCCGTTCGCGGAGCTGTTTTGCACGATATACATGAGGCTGGAGACGAAGCGTGCCAGGGCACCGGGGTCGCGGCCCAGCCTGGTGAAATACGCGCTCTCCTCCGCATACCCACCCACGGCCACCATTATCTTGGTGTCCTGAAAGCGAAGCTTGGACAGCTGGTTCCTCCAGTGGTAGAGGCCGACGTCGGTGTGGTCGAAATTCTCGACGCGGCTGTGCACGACACCTGAAGCGCCGACAGCCAGCGACCAGTAGACAATGGAGGTGCAGTAGTCGAGTGGCATGTCGATGAGCGTCATGTAGTTGGCGCGTACCAGACGGGAGATGTTTAAGACGCAGAAGATCTCGTGCTGAGATCGTTGCAAGCCCATGGACGAGTAGTTGGTTGAGACCATCGTGACGGTGGCACTCAGGCGCACCGGTCTCAAGCAGCTCGCGGGGACTCCTAAGAAAGGGTCCGTGGTGGTCACAAAAGACGGGGCGCTACTGGAACGCAACGATGTTGGCATGCTCTTCGTTGAATGTGCTCCGCTTTGGATGCTGCTGCCAGTGAAAAAGTATGTCAGTATTAGCAGTCCGAATGGAAGGCTGAGCGTCGCAACGGTTACGCTGCAGATCGCCCACATTTGCACGAAAGTTGGTCGTCCCCGGTTGTCGATCAACGCGGCTTCGTCGACGGCTGACTGTCGCCTCGGACGCGACGACTCGGCTGGAGCTTGCTCTCCACCCTGGTCGGGTACAGCATCCGCTCTCGACATTGGTGTCGCAGCACCCCTGGGCGACCGTCTAGGTGTGAAAACGATAACTTCCGGAGCGCCTATGTACGTCGGCACTCCCGGGAACCCGTCGTAGCGTTTTGGCTTCGGTGACGCGGCGGTTGAAGCGACCAGGACCTTGATTCTGGGAGGGCTTCCGGCTATCTCTGGGCTCACCGGCCTGCTTCTCTCTGGCGTCAACCACAGGCGAGACTGGGGCTGCGTGGGTGTTACACTTCCGGGGCTTCTTCCCCGTTTGCTCTTCGGCGGGCTCTGTGAGCCACTGTCTCGACTCCGCACACTAACAAAAGGTTTGGCAGGAGGTGCTGCAGCTGGTCCCGTCAAACGCCAGGCCTTGCTAGGTGACCTCGAAGCCTGTGTGTTCCAGTCGTTGCCGAACGTAGCATTTGTACGACCGTACGGCGCATGCGATGTGATCTCGGCGGTTTTGGACCGTGGCTCGGGGCTCGATTGTTCGTGGTCTTTTTCTAGCAGGGCTAGCCACTGGCGAGGTTTGTAAACGGCGAGTGCACTGGCTTCTCTCTTTGGTGAAGCCACTGTGACGATGGGCTGGCCTCCATGGTGTTGTCGGGGGCTTCTCAATACTGTTGGTGTCAGTAATGCAGAGCTCTGTGCTCCAGAAAATATGTCTGCAGGCGTTTTGGTGCGTCCCGCTTTGATGTTCGGCTCTGTGTCCATGGGACCTGTGACTCTGGTCGAAGGAAAACCGTGAAGGAGAGGTTTTCTGAAACCGAGAGGTCAGTGCGGTGGTCGAGGCCAGCTAGATTGCGAGAATCGTCTTCTTCCTCTTATTGCACGTGCACGCAGTGGTGCATTAACCAAGAATATATATTATATATCGAATACAATACGAATTTCGCGCAAGCCGATTTTTTTTCTTGCAGTGGACTGAAAAAAAAACATACGTTAGATAAAATCCGCTAGAAAAGCTTAATTTTGTTTTGTTTTCTTGCAGTGGACTGAAAAAAAAACATACGTTAGATAAAATCCGCTAGAAAAGCTTAATTTTGTAATCGACATGATTCAGAATCGTTCAGAATATTATCCATGCAAATCTCTTGCAACTGATACCACCAGTATAAAATGCACCAAAGGGCAGCATAAAAGGTGAGAAAATTAGTACATGTTTCATTGGTAGGTCATAATGACGTTTAAAGAAACTACCTCAATGGGGAAGCCATGAAAGCCCTCAGTAATTTTGGAATTGGCGGCTGTCTCTACAATTGGATAGTAAATTACCCAGATGGTCGCTCAGTCTGCATATCCATGATTGACAGGGAAGTGGTAAGACACATTGTTGTCCGTACAGTGCCTCAAGGAGGAGTGCTCTGCCCGACCCTTCCCAATGCTGTCCTTATTGGCCTTGCCAAAGTAATCCCTAATATAGTATGCATCAGTACCTACGCTGATGACATATGCATATAGCGTCCGCAGTCACGCGACCGACAAATTCATGCAAACTTGCAGCGAGCTTCGTCTTTCGTGTCTCATACCTGGCAGTGCCAAGGACTGCAAGTGGTCACAGACAACTGCGCCACAGAAAAGTCTGTTCACACGGAAGCTTATGTGTCCGTATCCAATTACTATCGACGACAATGTCATTTCATATGTCGCCCACCACAGATACATCAGCGTTGTCATTGAAAGCGGAGTTTCATGGTCGAAGCATGCCACAATGTTAAAGATGTTAACTGGACTTGCTTAAGACTTTCGTTAATTCCCTTGTTTTTATACACCGAATATAACCATCCGATTCGTGGCCAATCCCCCGCTGTGGGTATGCCCCACAACCACTCAGGTCAACACCAACAACAACAACGACTTTCGTTTTCTGGCCGGTATGGAGCGGGGCCCGCCTGAGCATTGGCTAATCCGGCTGTACCAGGCTCTTTACTCCGGCTACATTCTGTACAGTGTACCAGTTGTACCAAATATGAGACCGTCATGTTTCCGTATGCTGGAAAGTGCCCAGGCACAGATGTTGAGAACACGTCTAGGGGTTCCGCGTTACACCTCAACCAATGGTACAATTCAGGAAGCTCGCGCCACCTCTATACTTGTGTTTCTACGATGCGAACATCTTGGAGTAATCACATCTTGGAGATGGCGCCGTCACCGATGCCATCACTTATCGACACTTCCTGACATACGGCCGGATTCCACTTTTTCGAGAGCGGTGGAATGTCAAGATTCCGCCATATCGTCATACTTTGCCCCTGCTGGCCTTCCAAATATGACTCATCGGTCTTGTCCAAAATACCGGTATGTCTCTCTATTCCCGGTATCCACCTACAGGGCCCTCACACATGTGACACTTGCACATATGTCGAAGAAATATGGCTGATCGGTGAATGTATACAGACGGATTGATCTCGTCGTATGCGTCAGCAGCGACTTTCTTAGTGTCTGCACATCGAGTTATCCGGCGGCTTCGTTTGCGCCACAAGACGACACCAACATTGACGGAACTAGTGGTAATCAGAGAGACAGTTTTCTATATTTCGCGAGAGCCTCCTCAGTATGGACAGTCTTCAGCTACGTAAATTAGGCTCTGCAGCTACTTACAATTGCAATGAAAGAAAGCTTCTACATAGTGTTGGCTCGTCAAGCTGCCGAGCTATACACTCTAGTGGAAGAGAAGGACCACCACATTACATTTCAATGGATTCGAACGAACAATGCATGGCAACGAACTCGCCGATGCGGAAGTCAAGAAGGCACTCGAAGAATCAGACCCACTGCATGCAATTCCTTTTTCGAGAGCGTATGCCAACTGCCTTCTCTCAAGTATCACCCGAAAAGCGACAGAAAAACAATGGGACCACCCGGAAAATCACCACAGAGGACTCCTGGACTCTAACATAAAATGTAGGCTGCCACCAAAAATTCAGCGCAGCTGTGCCAGTCTGCTGCACAGACGTAAAAAAATTATATATTTTTTACGTCTGGCTGGGGGTGGTGCTTACAGGTGGCTGCGTGCACATAACGCGACTCACCTTGGCTCCAGACTGTGAGCTGTGCCATATGCATGAGACTGTAGGACAGTGTGCTGTATGACTGCCCTCAGTACGTGGAAGAGTGACAAAAGTTGAGTAACGATCTTGCGCGCTTCGACGGACCACCGCTGTTGGAGGAAGGTCCGCACGAAGTCCAATGGCGATGAAATCGTCGCCGCGCGCCGTCTGCTGTTTGTGCGAGTGAAAGCGTGCGAGGGGGAGCCGGCGAGTGCGGTTCATTTTCGTGCGCGCAAAGGAGGCAAGCGGGAAGGAGGAGCGCCGTCTTCCGTCGCGCGCTAGGCTCCAGGGGGAGGGTAGGGAGGGGGCTGTCGCTTTCTTCTTCGGGCGGGCGTGCGCGTCGGCCGGGGCCGCAAGGCGCTGGGGCGAAGGTAGGGAAGGGGGGGGGGGGGGGGGAGAAGCGTTCTACTCTGGCCGGTCCGGGATGGCCCGGACCATCTTGAACGCCGTCATTTCAAGATGGCCATCGCTGATGGCCATCTTGAAAGCCATCAGCGATGGGGACACAGTCCGCCGCGCGCTGTATTTTCGCGGCTTATTAAGGCCCAACCACGGGCATGCATCGACACGATTCGGCAGGCGCCGACAAGGAAAGGGCACGCAACCACAGGACACTAGCTCTGACGCACGCCGACGCTCGCTCAGAGTCTGCTGTAAACTGAGCTTGAAGCAATAAGGCAGTGATCTGTATGCTCTTTTAGATATAAAAAACACGTTTGAATAATGAATGTACCCCTGACGCAACAGTTCTTTTTTTTTACATTTTAAATAACAATAGTGCACAAGATATCGACATCAGCGCTGGCGCTCCCTGCCCTCGTAGTCGTCTGTCTACAATATCATCGCTTTGCTAACACATGCACGACCATGCCATATCAGATCAAAACGGTGTCGTACGATTTCATTTTTAAGAGCTCATTGCACGGCCAACTATGCAAGAATTCGGTGTGCAATGTATCATCGAAAAATATTTATTAGAATTACAGTAATGCTCGTTGGTGTATGACAGAAACGCGAAAAAGTGGGTTCTGAGAAAATCGGCAGAAAAAGAATTGAAACACCTGTAGCGCAACAAATAAACATCTAGAAAAGCTAAAATTTACCACATTCGTAGCTTGTCTCCTCCCGATTCTTGTTTCTGTCTATTCATGCCCATTGAGCATTTTTATAGGTTGCTTTTAAGCATCAACACCGCATCGGGAGGCCTTCACAGTGAGCGGCATTGAGTGTATTGCTAGAAAAGGTTTCACTGTCATCTTCTATAGTAAATGGTTTCAACATGCCAAGGCTGTCTTTCTCGACATCAATGAAATGACATATCGTTATGTACTACAAACTTGAAGAACGTAAACTTTATTATCAAATCAATCAGATTTGAGTCCGGCGTATTTTTAGTGGGTCTGGGCACCCGCCGCGGACGCGGTTCCGAGACCTTGTCTCGAAGCGGCTTCCTCGGCTCGCTGGACGGCCCAGAGTACAAACTTGAGAATCAAAGGATTTTAATAGGTTGTTTCACTGGCCTTTGCTAAGTAGTGCTATTCAAGCATGTATTTAGTTGAATATATGGGGCAGCTTATCTGCATAATATCAAAATATATATATATATATATATATATATATATATATATATATATATATATATAAACAGGTTATTATC
Source organism: Dermacentor silvarum (assembly GCF_013339745.2). Taxonomy (NCBI): domain Eukaryota; kingdom Metazoa; phylum Arthropoda; class Arachnida; order Ixodida; family Ixodidae; genus Dermacentor; species Dermacentor silvarum. Next base: position 159,624,371 of record NC_051162.1, read on the forward strand.
ACAATTTCACCACGTAACCAAAAAAAAAATTAGCGTAGCTTGCACTGGAGGCGCAATGCTAAAGAAACAGCGGAGCTGATGGGCAGCTAGCTAGTCCTGACTTTTGGGCTAGGTCATCCCCAGCATTTTCCGGGAATTTATTTATTATTTATCAATTAGCTATTGACTGACTATGCATTGGCTATTGCAAGGTATTGGTCATGTATTTGGGCTACGCAAAGCACTACCAAGTCATCCCCAGCATTTTCGGGAATTTATTTATTATTGATCGATTATCGATTAGCTATTGATTCACTATCGCAAGGTATTGGCAACGTATTTGGCTAAGCAAACCCAGATACGTTGCCAATACCTTGTGATAGTGAATCAATAGCTAATCGATCAATAATAAATCAATTCCGGAAAATGCTGGGGATGACTTGGTAGTGCTTAGCATTACCAAGTCATCCCCAGCATGGGTTGGAGTGCATACGGGTTGGAGTGCACGCGGAAGGCATTGCCAAATCCTGACTGGGAGCTTACCACTGTCGTTGAAAAGAAAAGTGTACAATCATTGCATTCTACCGGTGCTAACATATGGGGCAGAAACTTGGAGGTTAACAAAGAAGCTTGAGAACTAGTTAAGGACCGCACAAAGAGCGATGGAACGACAAATTTTAGGATTAACGTTAAGAGACAGGAAGAGAGCGGTGTGGATCAGAGAACAAACGGGGATAGCCGATATATTAAGCGGCTTAGCTAGACTTATCCAAGCTCAGCTTCGCCAGTTCATTCACGGCTCAGCTACGCTAGTTCACATTTTCTGTTCGCGAATCCCGGACTAACCGCCGGCTTAAACAACTCCACTGTTCAAATTGGAGGACGCTTAAGCTTCGACTTTAAGCGGAACGCGATGGCGTAAACGGGCCCCTTCACTTTTAAACACAAATGCATTGCTGGGAAAACGTTTTTCCGGGGGCAATATAAGACGTCTTATATCAAAATGTGAAGGCCCTAGGACCTTTTCATATTATTTTATTACTTCTTTGCTGTTGCCCCGAGGCGCGCGCGTATCCAAAATTTCGAAAGGCTCGGTTTTCAACATTCCCCTCAATGTTGCCTAGCACCAAACCACAGCGAAACACCATCATAATTGGAGGACACTTAAGCTTCGCCTCTAAAGGCCAACCTCCATGGAGCGAAAAAGCGACGAAATTTCGGCGGCGGCCGCTCTGCGACATGGGGAGGCTGGGGCCCTTAAAGCTATCGCGTTAAAAATTACAAATACCAGTTTGTTTATTGTTTTCAGCCTACGATGATGTTTTGCAGCGAAAGTGTTAAGGGTCAGTCTTCGATGTTCGCGTCCGCATGTAGAAAAACACTCTCATTGGCCGTATGCTGCATGTGCGAGTGAAAGCGCGCGAGGGATGCGCGCTTTCATGGGCAGCGAACGCACGGCGGAGAGCAAACGACACTTCTTCCGTCGCACGAAAGGCCGTGGGGGGACGGGAGGAAGAGGAGGCGACGTTTAGCTGCGGCACCAAATGTGTATCTTGCGACCGGGCGCAAGGGGAACGGGCGACTCAATCTCCCGCGCGAAAGGAGGACAGCGGGAAGGCAGGGCGAGAGGGAGGGGTTGCGGCTTCTGCTCTGCGAGAAACTTGTATTTTGCGCGGCGCCGGGCGGTCGCGCGCACCGTATCTTGAAAGCGATCTGCAACACGGCTCCTGCCTTTGTGTGCGCTGTGCTTTCGCCGCTTAGTTTCCCTTGAAGCAATAGACCACATGAACTTTCGCTGCTGCTGCTGGCGCGCTTGCTCATGCCAGCGTTTTGACAGCGGTTGTGACAGTTTGCCTTGGTTTGCCAATACCATCTAAACAGCACTAATTTCAATTTCTTCACGGGAAATTGTCAAAAAATGCGCTTTTTGCGATGTGCAGACGATTGCGCGTCTTACATCTTAGTTCCAGTACTCAACGGTGCAAGGAAAGAAAAGGGGTTAAACAAAAAAAAGGGGGGGGGGTTACAATCCCCAACCCCCCCCCCCCCTGTCGGTGCGCCACAGGTATAGATTTAGGGCAGTCGCAAAACAGACTCCGGAGGACTTCCGAAGGGTGTAAGAACCCTCTTATACAGCTTTACAGCCTACAATGTAGGAGTGTATTTCACTGGCATACATCTATCTGCCCAGGTTTACTTATCACACTTTTGCTTATTTTAACTTCAGCCCTGCCTCGGTCAGACGATGCGAATGCTTTGATCAGCCTACGCGACAGACGGCTGCGACTGTCCCATCCTTCAACACTATGGCTATCGAGCGTCTTCTTTTTTCCGTGGCAGCATACTGTGATGCCGAATCTTTTATTATTCCTTTGAATCGGGAGATATGCCCCAAGGCATATGTGCAAGAAAACATGAACAAAAAGGGACACCAAATTAACGCATGCAGCTTTCTGTGATGCAGCGAAACACCTGCAGAGTAGCATGCATATAGGCTATTTAGAGCCAGTGAAACACACTGTCGTCAATAAAGCGTTTTATCTATATTTATTATGTACCCCAAAAACCCTCACCGAAAAAAAATAGTTTTCGTCGTGCATCGTGGACGATGGAAAAAACAATGTACACGCACATCCAAGTTAATCGTATGGAGCAGTCTGTGGAGTCGAAGCCACAGACACGTTTGTCTTCGCACGGGTCTGGCGACGAATTCACAGGTGCTTGCAAATGGTTCGGCAGTAGTGGAAGCTTCCCCGGTCATGGTCTGTATTGATACACGCTGCACGAAAAGGAGACAAGAAGGAACTTCAGCAACCCGAATTACGTTCGCCACACAGAGAGCTCTCCGCCGGCCTCACTGCCGATGAATCTACAAATCCCGACGTCATATTTCGCGGGCAGACCGAGGTTGGCTATACGCCACCGCTGCCGCAAAGCATCTCGGTAGTAGTAGTACTTAGCGAGTTGAACAACAACTGTGTTAAGAAGTTTGTTCTCCTTGTAATATGACAAACCCGCGCTTTGATCAAGAAGCAGTGGGGCGAGAATCATTATGATTATTTTTATGGGCATTCCCTTAAAAAGAACGGGGCGGCGACAAATCGTCGCCTAGCCTGCTTCAGCAAATCCGGTTTTACTACATCACATCAGCGCTAATGGCGACGGCTTGTGACACTGACGTCGACAAGGGCACACCGAATTGCAACTGCAACGACCATGTTCTACCATCTGCTGCTGCAAAGGCGTCGATAGCAGCAATGATTAGAGTAAGCATGATTAAGCATGATTTGTTAATTCCCTCTCTGTCCGAACAATGGCGCAACATACAAGCGTTTCTTATGCGTGACGGTTGAAGAAAGCGGCACAATATGGCGTTACCAGCGCTACTGCCGCCACGCAGTCAGCACAACCAATACTAACCGTCGTATTCAGAAATGCAACTTAGCTTCAAGCCCATGCTTGACTTGATTTAAAGGACGCCTGGCGTGAACATGCCCTGCACACTCATTGCGTTTGCTTAGGCGCGTTCACAATAGGCGTCACTTAACTCAAGTCAAGCACGGACTTGAAGCGAAGTTGCATTTCTGAATACGGGGATCAGTCTATGGCTGCTGCCGTCCCTGTCTCCGATGTTCTGGCCCTTCGTAAACGTTAAATCGTTTACGGACAAGCTAAAAAGTCGTGTCAGAGTTTTAGCTGATGCGTCTAACATATTGACCTTTATGGAATAACGGATTGCTGGAAATCTTCGTGGCGCCATCTTGTAGAGCAAATTTTAACCAGATAGTATACGGGGCTGTTATTGCACGACCTATCTCATGCTACTCAGCTACTCGTGTAAGGCGCCGGCAGAGACGTAATCGTCAACATGCAGTTCGTTTTCGTTTTCCGGCGACGAGAACGCCCACGTAACGGGAAGAACGTTTCTAACTCATTCTTGTTTGACAAGTCATTACAAGATGTCGCTACCATACTTGCTACCGGAAAACACGTCTGCACTATAACGCGGCATTTCCTGAAGATTGGTGCATGTACGGACGATCGAGCTCAACCTCTCTATTATGCGTAAGGGAAGTTCTGTCAACACGGGCCGCTACAAGGCGGCGGCAGCTGCACGTTCATTGGCGCTCTTTATTCTGGCATGTTGTGACGTCAGAGCACCCACCGAGCGTCCGCAGGAGGCACCAGTCACAGCACTGGCACTTGCTCTCGAACCAGGGTATCCGCGAGGTGCAGGTTATGGCCTCCTCCGCTTCACACCAGGAGCCCAGGCATATCGCACAGCCCAAGCAGGACTTGAACTTGGCTGCGTACGCGTAGTAGCCATGCACGTGGTCAGTGTTCTAACGCCATGTAACTCTAGGTTCCTTGCGGAACATTCTGTAGCCCTATTGGCTCGCTATACACATCATTAAGTCACGCTTTGTCCTTTAATTAGGCAAAATTAATTAATTTGATTAGCAAAATAATTAGGCAATTTAGGTATTCAAAATTCTGAATACGAATCGAATGCTCTTGGCTATTGAGCCTGGCAAATCACTTTCAAGTTGTATATTTTTCGTTCCTGCTTTAATAAAAGCGATACCAAGACTTTTAGTACAATCTACAGGTAGACAGCCCGATGCAGTTAAGTGGTGAGTGTTCCTAAGGATCATACTGCCGGATGCACCGGTAGTAGCACTGTCGTGCAAAAGCGGCGCGTTTTTGCGCTGAAGCACCAATTCCTGAGCTAACGCATGGAGCAGATAACTTTTCATCCATTTTCATTGTCCTTTTCTTTACTATTTCAGCATTCCAACTAAACGTAACCAATTTAACCCCGCAATCTTTCTGGCTTCATTGCACGTTTCTTGGTATGATCTTAAGACCAGCAAAAAATAAAGCCCCGCGGACCCCTTCCATCATTCCCCTTGAACACCTCCAGTCATTCAAAAGGGTACCTCGCCTTTGGGCAGCTTACGAATTCGTTGTCTTGATTGAACCAAATTTCGCCAATTTCAGCATGTTTGCTTCGGTGGCGTAACCAGAAATGTTTACAGCGCAGTTCAGGCTCCCTTTCCTGCGTCGAGAAATGAGAGCGAACGCGGAGCGCGGTGGGCGATGAAAGACGACGAGGGCGAGGAGGAAGGTGGAGGGTACAGCGATATCATGAGGCCGAAAGCGGAGGAGGAGGGTATGGCGGAGCGTGACAAGAAAAGCGTTGTGCCGCGCAAGACAGACCACGGCGACGATGGCTACGGCATGGCGCCAGAGTAGCGCGCGTCGTTAAGCCCCAACCACAGGCATGCGTCGGCACGCTTCAGCGCGCGCCCACAAGCGAACGCGTCGCGTCGCGTCGGCTGGAGGAAAAGGGCGCGCAACCACAAGAGAATAGCTCTGACGCGTGCCGGCGCTCGGTCCTCGGCTGCGGTGCACTGTTGCTTGACCGTCCAAATGCGGCCTAAAACAGCCTTCTGTAAACTGAGCTTGAAACAATAAGTGAGTGATCTGAATGCTATTTTAGATATAAAAAACACGTTTGATTAATGAATGTACGCCTGCCGCAACGGTTTCCTTGAAGTAACATAACTGCACAAGCCATCGACATCAGCGATTGCGTTCGCGTTGTCGCCTGCAAGATCACTGAGCTCTCGTACGATCTCTCTCTTTTATTTCTTTTTTTTTTTGTAGCTCGTTTCACAGACAACTATGTAAGAATTACCTAAGAACTACGTAGGAACTACGCAAAGTATCAGTGAAAAATCTGTATTATAGATATAATTATGCTTGTTGGTGCATGAATGAAACACGTAAGTGGGTTCTGAAAAAATCAGCAAAAAATTGAATTGAAACACTTGTGGCGTTCACAAAGAGACAATTAGAACAGCCAAAATTTACCAGTTTCGTAGCTTGCCTCCTGATTCTTGTTTCTTTCTAATCTTTCCCATGGAACATTAAATTTTTCTAGGTTGTTTTGAAGCATCAACACCGCATCGGGAGGCCTTGAAGCACTTATTCGTACTCTTGAAGCACTTATTCAAATGTATGGGGCAGCTCATTTGCATAATATGAAATAAAATATATGTAAACAGGTTATTTTTAAAATTTATACACTTCAAGTCGCCACAGAAAAAAGAAATACCAGTTTGTTTATTGTTTTCAGCGTACAATGATGTTTTGATTGAGAAAGACGTTCAATTTGTTCTGTGAGGCATGTAACAATTGCTGTGCCATATTATTTTATTGCACAACACTGGACATGGCCGCCAACCATTATTAAACCCCAGAATAAATTAATGGCACAATGCATATGATCAAGCAAACAGCATTTTATCACACCTAATGGATGCTTTAAAAAACTGTCACACTATAATAATATTGCACAAAAGCTACTGAACTAAACTAATATACTAGTACATATTTAAAGATCAATTTCATATTACAGTAACAATAACCAATTAATCAAATGTTTATTATAGGGCCCAGAAACAGCTAGAGGGCCTCTGACTGGTGCACTTAAAAAGCAATATGCGAGACAAAATGTAGAGAACACAAATGGGGAAGACAAAACAATGCGAGATAGAGAAACATATAAGGAAAAAGAAAACAATGAATCGTAAACTGCAGTTAATCATACAACATGATTATCTACATATATACAATACATAGGAAATGAACTCTGAAATATGTCAATGCAGGCACAATTCTTATTATGTTTTTTGGAGTCGAGCCATATGTAGGACAGTATTTAATGGAACAAGGCTAGACAGAGAATGCGGAATGTTACCTGGTATACTGTTGCAGCACGAAAAATTGCGAAGCTTTGGGAAAGTATAAGGCCATGGACCACGTTATACAGGAACGAAAAGGCATGATTGAATAAGTATTGGATGAGTGACTAACAACTTTATTAATCGAAGGGGTGAGGTTTAAGAGAGGCTAGAGGTGGTAGTTGAGGTACATTTGAGAGTGCTGGGCTATGGTCGCCAGAATGGCAAAAGTGGTGCATGAAGACAGATATCAATTTATTCTGGATGCATTCAGTGAGGTCAGAATTAGATTTGCACGTTGTACCTCAATCTACAGAGACATACTCTAGTAGTGGAAGGCACACAGCAGCATACGATTTCAGAAACAGAACAGGTGAGTGGTCATCATGCAATATACGACATACAATTCCAAGAGTGTGAAGGGCACGTTGTGCATTTTTAATGTGTGAACAGAAGCTTAGTGTTTTGTTGAAGTACACATCAAGATATTTGATTTCAACGACCCTGGGCAGTGGAGCATCCCGAAAGGCGTATGAAAATTGTACATGGTGTGTTTTGCGCGTGTAACTTAATACCATAGTTTTGGAAGCATTTAAGAGTACATACCATTATTGTTTCTGCACCAGCTTGAGAGTGATAAAATGTCTTTTTGGAGGCCAAAGCAGTCGCGAACACTGTTGACAGTCTTAAATATCCTTAAGTCGTCTGCATACTAAGCCATGCTGTCCGTCTATTAAAATGTTCTTAGCACTAACAGAAAGCAGGGAATGCAATACTGATTCAAACACTTTTGACTCAATGCAGCAGATAGATATAGGCCGGTAGTTAGTAACTGCACTCGCAGCACCCGATTTGTGAACGGGCAATATCCATGCTATCTTCCAAGATGCTTGGGACAACAGGGACGCTTCTATACGTCTTAAGCAGCGTGGGAGGAATACCATAACACCACAAGAAAGGGAAGGTTTGAGGCACTTCATTCACTTGAAAACAAGGTCTTCATTGACTGATAGCATACACACTGTGCCAGGCTGAGAAGGAAGGTTACTTGAAGCATCCTTTACACCAGCGTTTTGACAGTCGTTGTCTACGGTTATTCAGTGTGATCTATTCATGTTTGCTTTTGTGCGCTGACACCACGCTTGTTAATTCAGTTAGTAAGCGAATGTGTCCAAGTTTATGCAGCCGATAAAACAACTATCCCTACTCCAAATAGCTCTCTACTAATTTGCTATCGAAATTGATGCTTCGCCTTTCGGGCGAAACAGCGACATTTTTTGATGTCATGACCTATCAGTCATGTTAGTCATCCTTTTTGACGCCTGTCCTAAGACACAAATGGCGGGAAATCGCCACGCATATGGAGCCGGAATGCTGAGGATGATAGTTCTTTTTCTACACGCGGACATGACCCAGGGGAACTAGGCCTCAGCAGCTTCGCTGTAATATTTTTTACTAACTTGTTTGAGCAGTAACTAGCGTGTGTAATGCGGCCCCGTACAAGGGTGTGAGGGCCAGAGACCGCATTTGTAATGTTGTGAGTGAGTGAGTGAAATAACTTTTATTACAGGTCCGGCGAGGACGCGAACTCGTCGCGCACCCGGCTAGTCCCACGTCGGGACCGGCAGGTCTAGCCCACCAGCCCGGTCGCGGGCACACCGGACAGCCAGGATTTGCTTGTCTAGAGCGGGGCTACGCAGAAGCGAGTCCCACTCATCCTTGCTGAACTTTGGGTATCTCGACCCGCACTCCCAGAGCATGTGTGCTAGAGTGGAGGGCTGCCCACAGGTTGGGCAGGCGTCGTCGCGATATACGTCAGGGTAAACTTCGTGCAGAACGGCCAGACACGGATATGTGCCAGTCTGTAAAAGTCTAATCGAAACAGCTTGCGCCCTATTCAATTTGGGGTGAGGGGGTGGAAAGACCCTTCTGGACATGTAGAAAAATTTTGTCACCTCGTTGTGAGTAGCGGGAGCATCCCTGTCTCCGTAGGGGGGAGGGGTGTCGGCTCTCCTTACAGAGGAAGCGCGGTCGGTGAGGTCGCGCGCAGCCTCGTGAGCAGACTCATTGAGGTTCGGGGGAGCACCCTCGACCGACCCTACGTGAGCGGGAAACCAGTGAATCGAATGATGCGTGAGAGCATCCGGATTGGAGACGCTAAGAAGACGAGCAGCCTGCTCGGCGATGCGACCCTTCTGAAAAGCCCTAACTGCCGTTTTGGAATCGCTGTATATCTCAGACCCACGACCGTCTAGCAGGGCGAGGGCGATGGCGGCTTGCTCGGCGACTTCGGGGTCTGAAGTGCGAATTGAAGCGCTATTGGAAAGCTTGCCGCTGGAGTCGACCACGACGACGGCAAAGGTCTTTCCATCGCTGTACTCCGCGGCGTCGACGAAGCGTGCTCTGATGCCTTGTTGATAGATCTGTTTCAGAATTGCTACTGCTCTCGCCTTGCGTCTGCCCTCGTTGTGGACGGGATGGACGTTTCGAGGCACGGGGGCCACTTCGAACTTGTCTCGAATGCACCTAGGGATCGGGGTACTGACCCTCGAAGATACCACAGGAGGGTAACCCAGCTCTTCGAGGATGCATTTACCTGCCGCTGTGGTGGTCAGGCGAGCGAGTTGCGCGCGTTCTTGGGCTTCGGCAATCTCCTCGGCGGTGTTGTGTACCCCCAGCTTGAGGAGATCTTCGGTATGGGTCCTAATGGGTAGCCCGAGAGCCCTTTTGACTACTTTGCGGATGAGAGCATTGAGCTTGTCTCGCTCCGCTCTGAGCCAGTTGTGCATAGAAATCGTGTACGTGAAGTGGCATAATACGAAGGCGTTGATAAGGGTGAGGAGATTGGCTTCCTTCATGCCTCTGTGTCTGTTTGCGATTCTGCGAACGAGGCGGAAGGCGTTGTCCGTCTTTGCGATGATCTTGCGGAGAGCCGTTCCGTTCCCGCCGTTGAATTCGACAAACATGCCCAGGACCCGAATGACGTCGACCCTGGGTATCACCCCTCCATCACAAGTGTGAAGACAGATGTTACTTTCGGAGACTGGCTTCCAATCGTTCGGTCTTCTTCCCTTCTCTTTTCTGTAAAGCAGAAGCTCCGACTTGGCGGGGGAGCACCGAAGTCCGGTGGGGCGGAGATACTCCTCGATCACGTCGATCGCCTCCTGCATGGCTTCTTCGACTCTGCCCTCGCATCCCCCGGCGCACCAGATGGTAATGTCGTCGGCGTAGATGGTGTGCTTGACGTCCTCAACGCATGCCAACCTCTCGGAAAGACCAATCATACAGATGTTAAATAGTGTGGGGGAGATTACGGCGCCCTGAGGAGTGCCCCGTGCTCCGAGGGGCACATCTTCGGAGCGGAAGTCTCCAGTGCGAAGATTGGCCTTCCTGTCCGTTAAAAAAGAGCTTACGTAGCTGTGGAATCTGGAACCGAGACCTAGGTCTGAAATGGTCTTGACGATAAAGGCGTGGAGCACGTTGTCGAAAGCCTTCTCGAGGTCCAGACCGAGCAGAGCCTTGACGTCTCTGGAACGGCCGTCCACGATCTGATGCTTGATTAGTTTCATTGCATCCTGCGTCGAGAGTCCGGCGCGGAACCCGATCATGTTGTACGTGTAAACGTCGTAGTCTTCGAGGTACCCGTTGAGTCTGTTGAGGACGACGCGCTCCATGACCTTGCCGACGCAGGAGGTTAGAGAAATCGGCCTCAGGTTCTCGATGTTCGGGGCCTTGCCGGGCTTGGGAATCAGCACCGTGCAGGCCGACTTCCATTCTGCAGGAACCACGCCGCTCTTCCAGGACTCGTTGATCTTCTCGGTGAGAAAGACAATCGACGGGTCGTCGAGGTTTCTCAACATTCTGTTGGTGACTCCGTCCGGACCCGGCGCAGACTTGCGGTTGAGCGCGAAGGTGGCCTTTCTGACCTCGGCAACGGAGAAGTCTTCGTCCAGCTCGGGGCGAGGAGGGCCTCGGTAGTCAGGGAGTTGGGTCGCCGGATCCCCGTCGCGCCGGATGGGCAGGTACTTCTGAATGAGCTTGGAGACGAGTACATCAACCGTGTGAGACCTGGTGGCTTCGTGAAGGGCCCGGGCCAACGTATGCTTCTGATTTGACTTGGAGCCGCTTTCGTCGAGAAGGTGCTTCAGCATACCCCAGGACTTGCCATTGCGCATCTGTCCGTCAATGGATTCGCAGAGCTCGTCCCACTGCTGCTGGCATAGCGCTTTGCAGTGGTCATCGATGACCTTGTTGAGCTCCGAGATTTTCTTTCGGAGTCTGCGATTGAGCCTTTGGCCCTTCCATCGACGGAGCAGGGCGTTTTTGGCCTCGATGAGATGGGCGTGTCTGCTGTCCATTCGCTCGACGTCGAGATCAGTTTCCACTTTCTTGGTGGCCGCGGAAGCGTCGTTGCGGATGCATTCGCACCATTCTTCGAGGCTGGTGGTTTCCCTGGCTCTCCCGGGTTCTTCCCGAATGTTGCGAAAATGGTCCCAATCGACGAATGTGAATTCCCTGACCCTACTCCGAGCCACCTTGAAGTGGGTCTCGAGAATGTAGTGGTCACTGCCAAACTCCATGGCGGTGTTCTCCCAGCCCACGTCCTCGACGTTCTTGACGAAGGCGAGGTCGGGTGTCGTGTCCCGGGTGACGGAGTTGCCGATACGCGTGGGAAAAGCTTTGTCCGTGACCAGAGTGAGGTCCATCTCGTTGGCGTCTTGCCACAGGTTGCGCCCCTTGGTAGTGTCGTAGATGTAACCCCAGAGGCCGTACGGGGCGTTGAAGTCGCCGACGACGACCAAGGGTCGTGGGCCGGCCAGGTCGGTCGCTTTCTTGAGGATGGTCTTGAACTGTTGGCGCGAGTCCCTGGGGTTGCTATAGATATTGAGAACGAAGACACTGTTTCCCGGATAACGGCTCTGGTTTCTTGCTCAAGGTCACGTCAAGGCCGCTGACAACGGGAGCTAAAAGCATTTCATGCTTAAAACGACTATAGTCTATCTGGGTAGACCATGAGGCTGCACTGCAGAGTGAACCTGGTTCAAGTCCAACCATGTGACATTTTAGATAGCTGCTTAAGTAGCAGCACACCAAAGTGGGGTTAGTACGCTAAGTGTGCTAATCACATTAAAACAAAAGAACGCCAGCCGGAGTAGTCTTCTCACTTGCGGCACGCTCCCCGACAGGCAGCTAAGTCCGTAGGAGTCTTATGCTAACGACATACCCACCCCATCCCTCCTTCAAGGTGATGACCCGATCGTCTCATAGCAACGCTCGACACAGAAAAAAGAAACTCGACAGAACCAATTAGGCGCCTAAACCACTGACATCCACTAAAATGGCTGGACGGCGCACCCCCTTCGGCCGCGGCGGGAGCTCGTGAGGCTACCGGAAGTTCCCCTGCATGTCCCGGAAGCCGGCGTCTGCTGCGGTTCTTAAGCAAGAAAATGAAGTATTTTTGGGCTGCCGCAGTCCTCCTGATTGCACATTTTTGCGTATTTCTTAAATATCACATGCTCACTGTCCTTAGAGTAGGACAACATAGCATGCAGCAGCCACAAACACAACGAAAGTTTGGCTGATTGCGCGTTTTAAGACAAATAGATTCCCACACTAGAGTGACATATTTTTGAATTGTGCTTTTCTGCCAGTGAATTTCACGCTTGCTAGCATGGTTTTGCAATGCGATATTTCTTTATTTTACAAAATGGCTAGTCATCACATGTTTACGATGACGTACACTCGCAGGACAGTGTATGCCGTTTCATATTTGCGTACCGTTGAAAGGTTTCACAAACGCCACCCTCTCTGTCCTAAAGTGCACATGGAAATGTAAGGCAGATATTTACAGCGCAAAATCGACAACTGCCAGCACTCAATATCTCTAAAGCGAACAGTGTAAAGAGCTGCTCTTAAATGAACGTAACCGGACGCGCGGCCAATGCGCTCCGACGCGCCCAGCGACTGATGACGCTCGCCCGCGTACCGATAACGTCGGACTATAAACGCGCCTTAATGCTCTTTTGTTGTTTGACCTCTAGCTCTCAAGGTGAAAACTGTTGAGTCGCCGACGGCTCCCCGAGGTAACGTAATGAAGCTTTCGCTTCAAAAAGATGAAGTGTACCACATTAAGCTCTAATGGGCTTACCGAGAACAATGTACAGTAAACTAAGTCATTTAGGAAACGCAACGACATTGAGGTCTATTTTATGGTGATCGATTAAAATATATCCACTTATCGTAACAGCCTTGACCAAACTGGAACTGACACCGCAAGTTGTTGAATTGCTGATATACAACAACGGCTAAGTTGGAACCTGAGCACTATGTTTGCCTATATAGCTCATACAGGACAAGCCCCTTCAGTGCTGTATAATAGTTACCCTTCACTTTCTGCTGATAATGAGGTGGGCATATGTTAAACCACCGAAGAACACTACACATTCCTATGGAACCGGACAACAATGACAGAACAGAACAGTGCGTTTATTTATGTCATAGCCTTGAGCTGTCCCAAACAGCGTTGGGACGGCATCGTCTCGAAGACGGGTTCTTACACCCGAGCGGTCGAAACAAGACTCTGTAAAATGGTCGCTGCAAAGCCTGCTGCCTGTAGTTGGCTGCCATTTGTCCCTTTTGAGGTTAATCACCTATTGCTGGAAGTTTTGCTGCTTCGAGCGTGGAAAACTGCATGACAAAGGCCAAACTGCTTTAACACGCCTCACTCAGGAAAGCGAAGCTGCTTCCTCGTATAATGCGCAAAAATGAAGGCAATTTCGGGGTACTTAGGCATGAAATGTCTTCCCTGAAGACATTTCTGGTCGGGTCGTGCAGTTCACTGCACAACACGGTGAAATTTCTTCAAAAAATCGAAAAAAGACACTATCCCATCAGCAGCAATCGACTGTCCGTGGCGCTCGCTTCCGGGACAAGGGCATCGACTTCCGGCGGCTTCACGTGTGCGCGTGCGAAGCGCCATCCAGCATCCCCTAGTGGGGATCAGTGGCCTAAACACACTATAAAATGCAGAGGCAAGTTACAGTCACACTGCATGGTTTCCCCACCATCAAAGCGATCAGACAAGGTACGGTTTTGACGAGCCATGTATGAATGAATGAAAAACTTTATTTATTGAGCTTTTCAGCGCATGCGCCGGATGGAAGTGGTTCCCGCTTCACGGAAATCCATATGCTGTTCTCGCCGCCTGGGCCCTGGTTACGAGCCGAAGCTGGTCTTCCAGGGCGGGGCTGGACTGCAAGATCTTCCATCGCTCTCTAAGGGGTTTCATGGAGATCATGTTGGGGTTAGGGTTGATGAGGAGTGGTCGGTGTTGTTGGCTAAACTTGCATTCTGCTATCATGTGTTGGAGTGTACCTGGCTCCTGACACTCGGGGCATTCTTGCCCGTACTGGCTCGGGTACATGCGGTTTAGCATTCGGGGGTGGGTATACAACTCTGTCTGGAGCTGCCTGTATGTAGTCTGCTGCTCCCTCGTTAACTTGAGATGTGGCTCGGAGAGGCTCTGTCTCCCGTTTCTGTATTACTCCACTTTGTCTTTGTGCGTGACCAGCGGTTGGCTCTTTGCGTTCTCCTCTTCCCTCTCCGCGGCTGTGGCCCGGTGTGACACCGCTCGGGCCTGTTGGTGGGCAAACTTGTTGCCCTCCACTGCGGAGTGGGCCGGAACCCAGATTAATTCCATCTCTTCCCCTTTCGGAGTTCTTTGCCTTTGAGTGCCTGAACCACCAACCAGGACTGAAGTTCAGTAATGTGGAAAGTTGGGTGAGTTGGTGAATAATCATCATACCTTAATGGTGAAGCAGCGCACTGACCAGGATAAAGTGGAGAGACACAAGAATGCACGACACTCGGTGCACTCGCAACTATTTTATTTTAGAACGAATACTTCATCTTTATATACCCGCGCACCCTCCGACGTCAGTGATGTGCAACGCCAGATTAACAGCATTTTTACAAAACATATACCCGCGCACACTCGGGCGTCAAAGACAGGCAACATAACTTACACGCTGTCCCTAACACATTCATTTTTACAAATTTAATCTAGTGAGGTCGCCTTCTTGGAAGGTCACTAGAATAAAAAAATGTCACAGTTTCGCCCTAAGGGCGAAGCAATGAATGCGATAGCAACACAGCAATGCCATACGAAGTAAGGTGAGCGGCTTTGGTAGCAATATGAATTGTAGTAAACATGAGCTGATTAAGTAAGCAGGTGTGCTGCGGCGTAAGTAGGCCCACGTGAAGAGAGACTCGGTGACCACGAGAAGGCGCGTGTGCAACGGTGGTGTTGATGAGAAGCGCTTCCCGTGGGCAGCGCGTGCGAAGGGACACACATGTAGTGCTGCACTGCCAATCCGGGCAGCATTGCATGTGTAGCGTGCATTGGAAAATGTGGCCCGACTATTACTAACTGAATGAACAAGCGTGGTGTCAGCACGCACAAACAAACATGAATAGATCACACTGAATGACTGCAGACAACGACTGTCAAAACGCTGGCAGCGAGCCCATACGCCGCAGCGGGCGAAGGTACGTGCGGTCTATCGCTTCAACGGAAACTGAGCGGCGAATGCACGGCGCATAAAGGTCAGAGCCGTGTGGAGATAAGAGACGGTGCGGACGAGCGACGAGCGCGGTTGTTGGCAGAGTAGAAGTGTCCCCCCCCCCCGCGCTCCCTCCGGCGCTGGCTTCCCGCTTCCTTGCTTGCGCGTGGGTGATTGAGTGCGTTTGCTGTCCGTGATAGCACGCGTCCCCGCACGCTTCCGCTCGGGCATACGGCGCGCAGCAAAGATTTTATCTATAGGGAACCTCACGGTGACGGCGACGGCAGAAATACGGTAGAAGTGTCCATATAAATGCTATCGCAATAATTTGTATTTGGATTCCTTGCAGGCCGTCGCACAGATCGAGCTAGCTTTCTTTGCATAAATCCGCCGCGTACTCTGCCGCCTTGTCGTTAATTTCCCATATCCTCTTGCGTAACTTCTTGTTGTGTCTCTGCCTTTTCCAGCATTTCGTTAGGGTGCTTCTCGCTTCTCACAAGTGTGCCAGTCTGGCGTCTGCACGGGGGGTTTGGTGAGTAGGCGCAATCTCTTGCCTGCATTTTTCTACAATGGCGAGCTGCTGTTTCTCCCAAGTCTCGTACGTCTGTCTTACGGTTCCTTCTTCCTCATTCGATCCTTCTTCTTGCTCCTTCCTCAGCTTATCCCAATTGGTAATCCTCGCCGTACCCGTCTTCGCCTTGAGGGTACGACCTATGATTGCGATCCTGCTTACGTCGCGGTCCAACCCGATTCGTTCCCACGTTTCGCCATGTAGCATCCAGAGTCCCCATCATGGAGCGAGAGGTCCGGCGTGGTGTCCCTGGTCGTGCTCATACTCATGCAGGTAGGGGTGTCGGGGTCGTTGAGTAGGGCCAAGTTGTGCTGTTCTATCAAATGTGCTAGTTGTATCCCTCTCTTCGAACAGAACCGGTATCCCCACGTCGTGTGAGGGGCGTTGAAATTCCCGTCATAACAGCGGGAATTTCCACGCTTACCTTGCTTACTGCGTCCTGTATCGTTCCCGCCATGTCTGTCCCTTTCCTGGTCGGTCTACAATACATGTTCAGTATAAACACGGTCTCTGTGTTTCCTATGCCTCGACTGTGCAGCTCCACGAGGGTGTGTTCGCATCCCCGATGTGCCGTCAGGTGCTGGGTTGCCGCTACACAATTGCGTACAAATGCTGCCGTCCCTCTCTCCGCCGGATCCACATGCACTACATACCCACGAAATCTGAGTCGTTGGTATATTTCTTGTAATACTATCACGTCTGGTTCGTTCGAGTGAATCAATGTGTTGTTTCAGCTCACCCGCCTTGTTCCCGAAGCCACGGCAATTCCACTGGAGAATCATCGTGTCTTCCTTGCGCCCAATCTTAGTTCGCTGCGCCAACTCTATTCAGGTCCAGGCTGCTGCCTGAACGGTGCATTTCAGGCCCTCAACAGCGTCCGTATGACCACCGCTTTTAGACGGGCAAAAAGAAGATATTGAAAAGCGCATTTATTTCAGTGAAGTAAAATAAAAAAGGTGGCACAAATACCACCGAAGCAGCTCTGCTACAATCACATATCTAGCCGGTATACTGTACGGTGAACGGGGACACAATGGTGCTACACGGTTGGACGCTAGCTGCCCTAAACTGACCACTCATGCAAGAAAAGCTAATTGCACATTTTGCAAGAAATACCTGGACGAAGCTTCCACATGCACCAGGGTACCTCGCATACAATCGTGATTTTAGTAAAACTATCGCTACAATACACGTTCTCAACGTGATCATTCCCGTGTGAAAAAGAACAAGGAGTAAGATAAAAAAAAGGCAAAGCACAAAGCAGCAGTATCCATACCAGCAGAGAAAAGAAATCGCGCTTTGAAAGAGTAACTTGCCAAGAGCAGCGCGTGCTCTTTGAAAGAGTCTATACGGCCACCACAGATGATCACAAAAGTTAATCCACATATATTGTCTCATATGCGTGACTAAATGCTTCGACGCCATTGTCTACGGACAGAGTGGGCTCCGCTCGAGATCGCTGAGACTGCTTGGGTTCTCCGCGATGTTGACGAAATGCCTCAGACTGGCGAAATTGCCAACGTTCAGAGATGGGCAGGCCGTCCGGAAGTTGTCTGCTTCCAGGTCATAAAGGACAGCGCATACTTTTGTATGGGCAAGGCCTTTCGTCAACGACTCATGGAGTGACTTGTGCCCTTCGAACACGTAGATTGGCGCCTGGGAAGATGCATTGCCTAGCTGATTGCGTTTGAAGATCATCAAACAATTGCCGTCACCAAATCCTTTGCAAAGTGGGTTCATCACGCTTCCGCAGACATCTGACATAGACGTGGTACCGCGTCGGCCGGTGTCGGAGGCGATGGCGTGGGAAAGCCCGCTAACGGTTATTTGTGATGGGGAAAACCGGCCCTCGGCCAGGACAGGGGCGAGGCTGTAGCCTGTGCAGATCTTGTCTATAGACACAGCGCTGCCACTTAGTGACTGAATTAATGGTTTGATTGAGCCAAACCAGCCGAAGCAGGGGTTGGCGTTCAGATTTGATTGTGTCATGTCTGCTAGGTGCGCCTGCAGGAAAAGCCACTCAACGCGGTCAGCCACCAGCTTCGTCAGGATACTGTTCATTGTCGCGTCTCCCGGGAGCACAACGGCGATCTTACCACCGCCAACGGCAGCGCCAGAGACGTGATACTCGCGCCGAATGGCATCGACCAACAGAGATAGGGTGGTTTTATCCTCTGGTCGCCCGCACCCGGGCTCTGGCTCGGTCCAGTGGATGACAACGCCGTTCGCGGAGCTATTTCGCACGATATACATGAGGCTGGAGGCGAAGCGTGCCAGGGCACCGGGGTCGCGGCCCAGCCTGGTTAAATACGTGCTCTCCTGCGCATACCCACCCACGGCCACCATTATCTTGGTGTCCTGAAAGCGAAGCTTGGAGAGCTGGTTCCTCCAATGGTAGAGGCCGACGTCGGTGTGGTCGAAATTCTCGACGCGGCTGTGCACGACACCTGAAGCGCCGACAGCCAGCGACCAGTAGACAATGGAGGTGCAGTAGTCGAGTGGCATGTCGATGAGCGTCATGTAGTTGGCGCGTACCAGACGGGAGATGTTTAAGACGCAGAAGATCTCGTGCTGAGAGCGTTGGAGACCCGTGGACGAGTAGTTGGTTGAGACCATCGTGACGGTGGCACTCAGGCGCACCGGTCTCAAGCAGCTTGCAGGGACTCCTAAGAAAGGGTCCGTGGTGGTCACAAAAGACGGGGCGGTACTGGAACGCAACGATGTTGGCATGCTCTTCGTTGAATGTGCTCCGCTTTGGATGCTGCTGCCAGTGAAAAAGTATGTCAGTATTAGCAGTCCGAATGGAAGGCTGAGGGTCGCAACGGTTACGCTGCAGATCGCCCACATTTGCACGAAAGTTGGCCGTCCCCGCTTGTCGATCAACGCGGCTTCGTCGACGGCTGACTCTCGCCTCGGACGCGACGACTCGGCTGGAGCTTGCTCTCCACCCTGGTCGGGTACAGCATCCGCTCTCGACATTGGTGTCGCCGCACCCCTGGGCGACCGTCTAGGCGTGAAAACGATAACTTCCGGAGCGCCTATGTACGTCGGCACTCCCGGGAACCCGTCGTAGCGTTTTGGCTTCGGTGACGCGGCGGTTGAAGCGACCAGGACCTTGATTCTGGGAGGGCTTCCGGCTATCTCTGGGCTCACCGGCCTGCTTCTCTCTGGCGTCAACCACAGGCGAGACTGGGGCTGCGTGGGTGTTACACTTCCGGGGCTTCTTCCCCGTTTGCTCTTCGGCGGGCTCTGTGAGCCACTGTCTCGACTCCGCACACTAACAAAAGGTTTGGCAGGAGGTGCTGCAGCTGGTCCCGTCAAACGCCAGGCCTTGCTAGGTGACCTCGAAGCCTGTGTGTTCCAGTCGTTGCCGAACGTAGCATTTGTACGACCGTACGGCGCATGCGATGTGATCTCGGCGGTTTTGGACCGTGGCTCGGGGCTCGATTGTTCGTGGTCTTTTTCTAGCAGGGCTAGCCACTGGCGAGGTTTGTAAACGGCGAGTGCACTGGCTTCTCTCTTTGGTGAAGCCACTGTGACGATGGGCTGGCCTCCATGGTGTTGTCGGGGGCTTCTCAATACTGTTGGTGTCAGTAATGCAGAGCTCTGTGCTCCAGAAAATATGTCTGCAGGCGTTTTGGTGCGTCCCGCTTTGATGTTCGGCTCTGTGTCCATGGGACCTGTGACTCTGGTCGAAGGAAAACCGTGAAGGAGAGGTTTTCTGAAACCGAGAGGTCAGTGCGGTGGTCGAGGCCAGCTAGATTGCGAGAATCGTCTTCTTCCTCTTATTGCACGTGCACGCAGTGGTGCATTAACCAAGAATATATATTATATATCGAATACAATACGAATTTCGCGCAAGCCGATTTTTTTTCTTGCAGTGGACTGAAAAAAAACATACGTTAGATAAAATCCGCTAGAAAAGCTTAATTTTGTTTTGTTTTCTTGCAGTGGACTGAAAAAAAACATACGTTAGATAAAATCCGCTAGAAAAGCTTAATTTTGTAATCGACATGATTCAGAATCGTTCAGAATATTATCCATGCAAATCTCTTGCAACTGATACCACCAGTATAAAATGCACCAAAGGGCAGCATAAAAGGTGAGAAAATTAGTACATGTTTTATTGGTAGGTCATAATGACGTTTAAAGAAACTACCTCAATGGGGAAGCCATGAAAGCCCTCAGTAATTTTGGAATTGGCGGCTGTCTCTACAATTGGATAGTAAATTACCCAGATGGTCGCTCAGTCTGCATATCCATGATTGACAGGGAAGTGGTAAGACACATTGTTGTCCGTACAGTGCCTCAAGGAGGAGTGCTCTGCCCGACCCTTCCCAATGCTGTCCTTATTGGCCTTGCCAAAGTAATCCCTAATATAGTATGCATCAGTACCTACGCTGATGACATATGCATATAGCGTCCGCAGTCACGCGACCACAAATTCATGCAAACTTGCAGCGAGCTTCGTCTTTCGTGTCTCATACCTGGCAGTGCCAAGGACTGCAAGTGGTCACAGACAACTGCGCCACAGAAAAGTCTGTTCACACGGAAGCTTATGTGTCCGTATCCAATTACTATCGACGACAATGTCATTTCATATGTCGCCCACCACAGATACATCAGCGTTGTCATTGAAAGCGGAGTTTCATGGTCGAAGGATGCCACAATGTTAAAGATGTTAACTGGACTTGCTTAAGACTTTCGTTAATTCCCTTGTTTTTATACACCGAATATAACCATCCGATTCGTGGCCAATCCCCCACTGTGGGTATGCGCCACAACCCCTCAGGTCAACAGCAACAACTTAAACGACCTTCGTTTTCTGGCCGGTATGGAGTGGGGCCCGTCAGAACATTGGCTAATCCGGCTGTACCAGGCTCTTTACGTCGGCTACATTCTGTACAGCATACCAGTTATACCAAATATGAGCCCGTCATGTTTCCGTACGCTGAAAGTACCCAGGCACAGATGTTGAGAACACGTCTAGGGGTTCCGCGTTACACTCCAACTAATGGTACAATTGAGGAAGCTCGCGCCACCCCTATACCTGTGTTTCTACGATGCGAACATCTCGGAGTGATCACATCTTGGATATGGCGCCGTCATCGACGCCATCACTTATCGACGCTTCCCGGCATACGGCCCGATTCCACTTTTTAGGGAGCGGTGTAATGTCAAGTATTCCGCCATATCGTCATACTTTGCCCCCTGCTGGCCTTCCAAATATGACCCATGTGTCTTGTCCAAAATACCGCTATGTCTCTCTATTCACGGTGTAACCTCCTACAGGGGGCCTCACACATCTGACACTGGAACATATGTCGGAAAAATATGGCTACTCGGTGAATGTATACAGATGGATCGGTCTCGTCGTTTACGTCAGCTGCTGCTTTACTAGTGTCTGCACATCGAGTTATTCGGCGGCTTCGTTTGCGTGACAAGACGACATCAACTTTGACGGAACTAGCGGCAAACAGAGAGACAGTTCTCTATATTTCGCGAGAGCCTCCTCAAGTATGGACAGTCTTCAGCTACGTAAATTAGGCTCTGCAGCTACTTACAATTGCAATGAAAGAAAGCTTCTACATAGTGTTGGCTCGTCAAGCTGCCGAGCTATACACTCTAGTGGAAGAGAAGGACCACCACATTACATTTCAATGGATTCGAACGAACAATGCATGGCAACGAACTCGCCGATGCGGAAGTCAAGAAGGCACTCGAAGAATCAGACCCACTGCATGCAATTCCTTTTTCGAGAGCGTATGCCAACTGCCTTCTCTCAAGTATCACCCGTAAAGCGACAGAAAAACAATGGGACCACCCGGAAAATCACCACAGAGGACTCCTGGACTCTAACATAAAATGTAGGCTGCCACCAAAAATTCAGCGCAGCTGTGCCAGTCTGCTGCACAGACGTAAAAAAATTATATATTTTTTACGTCTGGCTGGGGGTGGTGCTTACAGGTGGCTGCGTGCACACAACGCGACTCACCTTGGCTCCAGACTGTGAGCTGTGCCATATGCATGAGACTGTAGGACATGTGCTGTATGACTGCCCTCAGTACGTGGAAGAGTGACAAAAGTTGAGTAACGATCTTGCGCGCTTCGACGGACCACCGCTGTTGGAGGAAGGTCCGCACGAAGTCCAATGGCGATGAAATCGTCGCCGCGCGCCGTCTGCTGTTTGTGCGAGTGAAAGCGTGCGAGGGGGAGCCGGCGAGTGCTGTTCATTTTCGTGCGCGCAAAGGAGGCAAGCGGGAAGGAGGAGCGCCGTCTTCCGTCGCGCGCTAGGCTCCAGGGGGAGGGTAGGGAGGGGGCTGTCGCTTTCTTCTTCGGGCGGGCGCGCGCGTCGGCCGGGGCCGCGAGGCGCTGGGGCGAAGGTAGGGAAGGGGGGGGGGGGGGGGGAGAAGCGTTCTACTCTGGCCGGTCCGGGATGGCCCGGACCATCTTGAACGCCGTCATTTCAAGATGGCCATCAGCGATGGGGACACAGTCCGCCGCGCGCTGTATTTTCGCGGCTTATTAAGGCCCAACCACTGGCATCCATCGACACGATTCGGCAGGCGCCGACAAGGAAAGGGCACGCAACCACAGGACACTAGCTCTGACGCACGCCGACGCTCGCTCAGAGTCTGCTGTAAACTGAGCTTGAAGCAATAAGGCAGTGATCTGTATGCTCTTTTAGATATAAAAAACACGTTTGAATAATGAATGTACCCCTGACGCAACAGTTCTTTTTTTTTACATTTAAAATAACAATAGTGCACGAGATATCGACATCAGCGCTGGTGCTCCCTGCCCGCGTAGTCGTCTGTCTACAATATCATCGCTTTGCTAACACATGCACGACCGTGCCATATCATATCAAAACGGTGTCGTACGATTTAATTTTTAAGAGCTCATTGCACGGCCAGCTACGCAAGAATTCGGTGTGCGGTGTATCATCGAAAAATATTTATTAGAATTACAGTAATGCTCGTTGGTGTATGAAATAAAGGCGAAAAAGTGGGTTCTGAGAAAATCGGCAGAAAGAGAATTGAAACACCTGTAGCGCTCACAAATAAACATCTAGAAAAGCTAAAATTTACCACATTCGTAGCTTGTCTCCTCCCGATTCTTGATTCTGTCTAATCTTGCCCATGGAGCAATTTCTAGGTTGCTTTGAAGCGTCAACACCGCATCGGGAGGCCTTCACAGTGAGCGGCATTGAGTGTATTGCTAGAAAAGGTTTCACTGTCATCTTCTATAGTAACTGGTTTCAACATGTCAAGGCTGTCTTTCTCGACATCAATGAAATGACATAGCGTTATGCACTACAAACTTGAAGAACGTAAACATTATTATCAAATCAATCAGATTTGAGTCCGGCGTATTTTTAGTGGGTATGGGCACCCGCTGCGGACGCGGTTCCGAGACCTTGTCTCGAAGCGGCTTCCTCGGCTCGCTGGACGGCCCAGAGTACAAACTTGAGAATCAGAGGATTTTAATAGGTTCTTTCACTGGCCTTTGCTAAGTAGTGCTATTCAAGCATGTATTTAGTTGAATATATGGGGCAGCTTATCTGCATAATATCAAAATATATACATAAACAGGTTATTATCACAATTTCACCACGTAACCAAAAAAATTAGCGTAGCTTGCACTGGAGGCGCAATGCTAAAGAAACAGCGGAGCTGATGGGCAGCTAGCTAGACCTGACTTTTGGGCTAGGTCATCCCCAGCATTTTCCGGGAACTTACTTATTATTTATCGATTAGCTATTGATTGACTATGGATTGGCTATTGCAAGGTATTGGTCACGTATTTGGGCTACGCAAAGCACTACCAAGTCATCCCCAGCATTTTCCGGAATTTATTTATTATTGATCGATTATCGATTAGCTATTGATTCACTATCGCAAGGTATTGGCAACGTATTTGGCTAAGCAAACCCAGATACGTTGCCAATACCTTCTGATAGTGAATCAATAGCTAATCAATAATCGATCAATAATAAATAAATTCCGGAAAATGCTGGGGATGACTTCGTAGTGCTTAGCATTACCAAGTCATCCCCAGCATGGGTTGGAGTGCATACGGGTTGGAGTGCACACGGCAGGCATTGCCAAATCCTGACTAGGAGCTTACCACTGTCGTTGAAAAGAAAAGTGTACAATCATTGCATTCTACCGGTGCTAACATATGGGGCAGAAACTTAGAGGTTAACAAAGAAGCTTGAGAACTAGTTAAGGACCGCACAAAGAGCGATCGAACGAAAAATTTTAGGAATAACGTTAAGAGACAGGAAGAGAGCGGTGTGGTTCAGAGAACAAACGGGGATAGCCGATATATTAAGCGGCTTAACTAGACTTATCCAGGCTCAGCTTCGCCAGTTCATTCACGGCTCAGCTACGCTAGTTCACATTTTCTGTTCGCGAATCACGGACTAATCGCCGGCTTAAACAACTCCACTGTTCAAATTGGAGGACGCTTAAGTTTCGCCTTTAAGCGGAACGCGATGGCGTAAACGGGCCCCTTCACTTTTAAACACAAATGCATTGCTAGGAAAACGTTTTTCCGGGGGCAATAGAAGACGTCTTATATCAAAATGTGAAGACCCTAGGACCTTTTCATATTATTTTATTACTTCTTTGCTGTTGCCCCGAGGCGCGCGCGTATCCAAAATTTCGAAAGGCTCGGTTTTCAACATTCCCCTCAATGCTAGGCGACCTAGGCAACCTAGCACCAAACCACAGCGAAACACCATCATAATTGGAGGACGCTTAAGTTTCCCCTCTAAAGGCCAACCTCCATGGAGCGAAAAAGCGACGAAATTTCGGCGACGGCCGCTCTGCGACATGGGGCCCTTAACGCTATCGCGTTAAAAATTACGAGTACCAGTTTGTTTATTGTTTTCAGCCTACTACGATGTTTTACAGCGAAGGTGTTAAGGGTCAGTCTTCGATGTTCGCGTCCGGATGTAGAAAAAAACTCTCATTGGCCGTATGCTGCATGTGCGAGTGAAAGCGCGCGAGGGACGCGCGCTTTCACGGGCAGCGAACGCACGGCGGAGAGCAAACTCCACTTCTTCCGTCGCACGAAAGGCCGTGGGGGGACGGGAGGAAGAGGAGGCGACGTTTCGCTGCGGCACCAAATGTGCATCTTGCGACCGGGCGCAAGGGGAACTGGCGACTCAATCTGCCGCGCGAAAGGAGGACAGCGGGAAGGCAGGGCGAGAGGGAGGAGTTGCGGCTTCTGCTCTGCGAGCAACTTGTATTTTGCGCGGCGCCGGGTGGTCGGCGCACCGTATCTTGAAAGCAATCTGCAACACGGCTCCCGCCTGTGTGTGCGTTGTGCTTTCGCCGCTCAGTTTCCCTTGAAGCGATAGACCACATGAACTTTCGCTCGCTGCTGCTGGCGCGCTTGCTCATGCCAGCGTTTTGACAGCGGTTGTGACAGTTTGCCTTGGTTTGCCAATACCATCTAAACAGCACTAATTTCAATTGCTTCACGGGAAGTTGTCAAAAAATGCGCTTTTTGCGATGTGCAGACGATTGCGCGTCTTACATCTTAGTTCCAGTACTCAAAGGCGCAAGGAAAGAAAAGGGGTTAACAAAAGGGGGGGGGGGGTGTAACTCGGCCTCAGGTGGGGGGGGGGGGGTTACAATCCCCCGAACGCCCCCCCCCCCCGCCCCCCCGTCGGTGCGCCACAGATATATATAGATTTAGGGCAGTCGCAAAACAGACACCCGAGGACTTCCGAAGGGTTGTAAGAACCCTCTTATACAGCTTTACAGCCTACAATGTAGGAGTGTATTTCACGGCATACACTCTATCTTCCCAGGTTTACTTATCACACTTTTGCTTATTTGAAACTTCAGCCCTGCCTCGGGTCAGACGATGCGAATGCTTTGATCAGCCGATGCGACAGACGACTGCGACTGTCCCATCCTTCAACACTATGGCTATCGAGCGTCTTCTTTTTCCGTGGTAGCATACTGTGAGGCCGAATCTTTATTATTCCTTTTAATCGGGAGATATGCCGCAAGGCATATGTGTAAGAAAACATGAACAAAAAGGGACACCAAATTAACGCATGCAGCTTTCTGTGGTGCAGCGAAACACCTGCAGAGTAGCATGTATATAGGCTATTTAGAGCCAGTGAAACACACTGTCGTTCATAAAGCGTTTTATCTATATTTATTATGTACCCCAAAAACCCTCCCCGAAAAAAAATAGTTTTCGTCGTGCATCGTGGACGATGGCAAAAAATGTACACGCGTATCCAAGTTAATCGTATGGAGTAGTCTGTGGAGTCGAAGCCACAGGCACGTTGGTCTTCGCACGGGTCTGGCGACGAATGCACAGGTGCTTGCAATGTTCGGCAGGTAGTGGAAGCTTCCCCGGTCATGGTCTGTATTGATACACGCTGCACGAAAAGGAGACAAGAAGTAACTTCAGCAACCCGAAGTACGTTCGCCACACAGAGAGCTCTCCGCCGGCCTCACTGCCGATTGAATCTACAAATCCCGACGTCATATTTCGCGGGCAGACCGAGGTTGACTATACGCCACCGCTGCCGCAAAGCATCTCGGTAGTAGTAGTACTTAGCGATTTGAACAACAACTGTGTTAAGAAGTTGGTTGGCTTGTACATGACAAGCCCGCGCTTTGATCCAGAAAGTAGTGGGGCGAGAATCATTATTACTATTTTTATGGGCATCCCTTAAAAAGAACGGGGCGGCGACAAATCGTCGCCTAGCCTGTTTCAGCAATCCGGTTTACTACATCACATCAGCGCTAATAGCGACGGCTTGTGACACTGACGTCGACAAGGGCACACCGAATTGCAACTGCAACGACCATGTTCGACCATCTGCTGCTGCAAAGGCGTCGATAGCAGGCAATGATTATATTAAGCGTGATTTGCTAATTCTCTCCCTGTCAGAACAATGGCGCAACATACAAGCGTTTCTTATGCGTGACGGTTGAAGAAAGCGGCACAATATGGCGTTACCAGCGCTACTGCCGCCACGCAGTCAGCACAACCAATACTAACCGTCGTATTCAGAAATGCAACTTAGCTTCAAGCCCATGCTTGACTTGATTTAAAGGACGCCTGGCGTGAACATGCCCTGCACACTCATTGCGTTTGCTTCGGCGCGTTCACAATAGGCGTCACTTAAGTCAAGCACGGACTTGAAGCGAAGTTGCATTTCTGAATACGGGGATAAGTCTATGGCTGCTGCCGTCCCTGTCTCCGATGTTCTGGCCCTTCGTAAACGTTAAATCGTTTACGGACAAGCTAAAAAATCGTGTCAGAGTTTTAGCTGATGCGTCTAACATATTGACCTTTACGGAATAGCGGATTGCTGGACATGTTCGTGGCGCCATCTTGTAGTGCAAATGTTAACCAGATAGTATACGGGGCTCTTATTGCACGACCTATCTCATGCTACTCAGCTACTCGTGTAAGGCGCCAGCAGTGACGTAATCGTCAACATGCAGTTCGTTTTCGTTTTCCGGCGACGAGAACGCCCACCTAAGAGAAGAAAAAAACGTTTCTAACTCATTCTTGTTTGACAAGTCATTGCAAGATGTCGCTACTATAGTTACCTCCAATCACGTCTACAGTATAACACGGCATTTCCTGAAGAGTGATGCATGTACGGACGATCGAGCTAAACCTCTCTATTGAGGAAGTGCTCTTTCGTAAGGGAAGTTCTGTCAACACGGGCCGCTATACAAGGCGGCGGCAGCTGCACGCTCATTGGCGCTCTTTATTCTGGCATGTTGTGACGTCAGAGCACCCACCGAGCGTCCGCAGGAGGCACCAGTCACAGCACTGGCACTTGCTCTCGAACCAGGGTATCCGCGAGGTGCAGGTTATGGCCTCCTCCGCTTCGCACCAGGAGCCCAGGCATATCGCAGAGCCCAGGCAGGACTTGAACTTGGCTGCGTACGCGTAGTAGCCGTGCACGTGGACAGTGTTATAACTTAGTTGTGCAGGTGCGACGCCATGTAATCCTCCGTTCAATGCGGAACATTCTGTAGCCCTATTGGCTCGCTATGCACATTATTAAGTCACGCTTTGTCCTTTAATTAGGCGTGCTCAAGTATTCAAAATTCTCAATACGAATCCAATGCTCTTGGCTACTGAGTCTGGCAAATCACTATTTCAAATTGTCTAGTTTTCGTTCCTGTTCTAATAAAAGCGATACCAAGACTTTTAAAAAGTACAATCTACAGGTAGACAGCCCGATGAAGTTAAGTGGTGAGTGTTCCTAAGGATCATACTGCAGTATTCACCGGTCGTAGCACGGTTTGTGCAAAACCGGCACATTTTGCACTGAGGCACCAATTCCTGGAGCACATAACTTTTCATCCATTTTCATTGTCCTTTTCTTTACTGTTTCAGCATTCGAACTAAACATAACCAATTTCCCCCACAATCTTTCTGGCTTCATTGCATGTTTCTTGGTATGAATTTAAGACCAACAAAAAAATAGAGCCCCGCGGATCCCTTCCATCGTTCCCCTTTAACACCTCTAGTCATTCAAAAAGGGTACCTCGGCTTCGGGCAGCTAACGTATTCGTCGTCTTGATTGAACCATATTTCGCCAATTTCAGCATGTTTGCTTCAGTGGTGTAACCAGAGATATTTACAACGCAGCTCTTAGGCTGCCATTCCTGCGGCGAGTCGGCGTCGCACCTCGTAACCGAGCGAACGAGCGCAGGGAGATAGATGATCAGCCACCGCGGAGCGCGGTGGCTGATGAAAGGCGACGAGAGCGAAGAGAGCGCGGCGAGGAAAGCGAAGGTGGAGGGTACAGCGGGTTCATGAGGCCGAAAGCGGAGGAGGAGGGTATGGCGAAGCGTGAGAAGAAACGCGTAGTGCCGCGCAGGACAGACTATGGGACGATGGCTACGGCATGGCACAGAGTAGCGCGCGTCGTTAGGGTAACTCGATGCGCGCGCTCGCCTCCACTCCGTTCGCAGGGGACCACGCATCGAGGCACCCTACGCGTCGTCCGGTTCACCAAAGCGCTGCATGAGCGGAGGTCTGTCTGCGGCGGTTGCTGTGAATCGCGCCCACGCGTCAGCCACGCGCTGCCTCTCGCCATCTCCAGATCAGCGAGGCAGCCGTGCGGCACTTGGCTCCGTTTGGAAGGTGCCGCACAAGACAGGTTGTCCGCGCCAGCCAATATATCGCGAAATGAAAACGCGTATAGAGCTGCACTCAAATTTCGCATTAATGAGTCTCCTAACCGTCGGTGACTAGTTTTTTTTTTTCCACGCTCTTCATGTCTTCACCAGCGGTCGATGATTTACGGCATAAACGCAGAGCACCGTTTGAGTGCATGCACAGCAATCTAGTGGCAACAATACTGCTGCCGACCTCGGAGAAATTGTATAGACACGCCAGCTAATTACGTTCGCTCAATTCCGAGACGTCAGGGGCGAGAAATGAGTTATAACACAGTAACAGGCAGGAAACGACACACGAAGCGAAGCACAGATCTCTGAAGGTAACTTATTAGTATATCGGCGTTTCTCGGGAGCTGTTCGAAGCACGTAATGACAGAGAGAGAAGGTGCACCTTTGTGAGCGGTACTTAAACCGAATTCTTAGGTTGCCATTGACTGTACAGTGTACACTGTCTCACTATAGCAGTTCGTGAAGCCAAGGCTGCGAGGCTTGCAAGCGCATGACGCTCGTGCGGGCTACGAAGCGCGGGCGACAAATTGCCCAGAAGGGCCCGAATCGACAAATATTTTGTGCGCGCCAAATCTGGGATTTCTGGCAAAGATAATTTTTAGAATTTGTTCGTATGGAGTGCAGTCGTGACGAAGCCGCTTTCAAAACTCTTCAAAAAAACTCAAACTTCTCAAAACTTTTCAAAACTTAATGGGAAAGAAATGCGGCCAGCTTGACACTAGTGGTGCCAAGTCTGAAGAAACAGCGGAGCTGGGCGACGTTCCTTAGCAACTAGTTGATGTATGCTTAACGTGGCTAAACTTTGCTTTTCTAGGCAAGGTTGGGCTATCAGGGCAAGGCTAGGCTATCATGGCAAGGCTGGGCGTTGACGCTTGGCTTGATTCTCGCGTTTTCGGTATTCCGGATCGGCTCGGCGACGTCGCATATCGGCGGCTTTGTTTTCGAGGTAGGCTGGATCGGCGCGAAGACGGCGATTCCTTTCCCGCGTGGCTTGAAGGCGTGTCCCTCGTCGGGCAGCCACTTATTTCGGTGTCAAGGTGCGCTTAGGTCGAGCCGTATCTCGGCAGAGCGGAAAAATGCCCGGGGGCCGGCGCGCGCACGCTTTCATTAGCGCGGTCACAAGAAGCTGCTGAACACGTGCTCGGCGCAGCTATGACGTCAATGTCCAGGCTCCCCTCTCCCGCTCGCTATGCTCGCGAGAGAGGAGGAGCGCACACCTCCTCGCTCTACCAGTCTTAGCGTTGCACACCGGCATTTTGCCAAGCTTAAACAGCTCCGCTGTTAAAACGCGATTTCCGTATAAAGCTATGACATAGTGCAGCATTTGAAAAAGCTCGTATATAGTAAATGTTTACCTATCTGACAATTACAAGGTATCCAGGGAGAGAGGACGCAGGGGAGAAAGCTGCTTATGCTGGGGCGCTAGCAAAGTCAAGTAATGAGTATATTTCGGGCTGTGGCTATATACAGCCCCCAGTGCCTCCGACGGGTATGACAACGTTTTTCTTTGATATGTGAGTCGCTAGGATTGGTACACGTCTGTGAAGATATGGTTTTTATTGCGATAGCAATTATATGGACACTCAAAAGCAGATTTCTGCCGTCGGCGTCGCCGTTGCCGTGAGGTTCCGTATGACGTCATTTGGAGAAGAAATCGTCGCCGCGTGCCGAACGCTGTATGTGCGAGTGAAAGGGCGCGAGGGGCGCGTCTTTCACGGGGAGTGAACGCACGGCGGAGAACAAACGCGCGTTCTGCGCCGTGCTCGCTTAAGGGCTGCAGAAGTAGGCGTCTCTTTTCTCCTTTACAATCACCATATATGTAGAGCAAACGCGCCTTCTTCCGACGCGCGAGAGGCCGAGGGGGAGGGGCAGGGGGGGGAGGGGGAGGGAAGGGAGGCGACGTTTAGCTGCGGCACGAAGTGCCTATTTATATCAGAGGCTCCGGCAACAGTCACCAACGCCGCACGCATTTTGAGCGAACGCGGGCAAAACGCCGATGGCGTCGACAACAGTTCTGCGTGTTGCCGATGCTGCTGCATGTCCAAGTTTATACAGCTGATAAAGCTAATATAATTACTCCGTATAGCTCTCTACAAGTTTGCTATCACAATTGATGCTTCGCCTTTCAGGTGAAACTGCGACAACTTTTTTTGCTGTCGGCCGCCACAAGAAGCGCTGGAGCGCGCGCGCATATGTCACCTTTGAGGTAGCCCTGGCCCCAGGCCATGACGTCACCGCAGGTCCGCGTCTGCTCTTTCGTAGGTGTGTTGTAGAAGGAGAAGAAGACGACAACGCCAACAAAGGCAACGACGGAGCAGCCGAGGCCGAGCGTGATCGCTAAACAGGTAGTCTGCAGGGAACGACGAAAGTGGTTGAGCTTGTCCAGTTTCCACAAGTTTTCCAAATAACAAATATTTGACGCCCGTTTTATTCACCGGCACTTCCTGAGCCATAGCTCCTAAAGTGCAAGGGAAGCTAGTGCCGCGGTGTAGCACTAACGGGTGAACCGAGCCGGGAATCAGATTCCCGAACTACTGGCGCCGGAAGTGCAGGAGAATAATTTAGCCAGTAGAACGAGTCGTCGTCTGGACGAAGCCATTCGATTCGCCCAGTGCACGCTTCCTGCAGAAGAAGTACTCAGCATTCCCTGCACTTGTGCAAAAAAGGTGCAGGGACCCTGCGTTCCTCACTTCATATCAATCAAAATGCGCTAGTTGATTACAACTCACAAGTATATTGGAAGGTGGTTTTACGGCGCTAATTTACACGGGACGGAGCGAGACACTCAGGCTCGAATACTTGCCTGATTTATCACAACGAAAAAAAGGCAAGATTCCATCGCCTAGACCTCTAACCATAATCGGTGTCCAAAAAATGGACGCTATTACGTACCTGGTCACTTCCGTCGTTTCCCGTATACGGAAAAGCATGACCTTAGAGATTAGTTTCCAGTACTCGCTGGAGGTCGGCGATGTCAACGTCACAATGCGCGCTGACGAAGGCTTATTAGCATTCTTGTCTTGACAATGCAAGCATGTAACGGTGCCAAGTGTTATATTGAAGGTTGCGGACTATAATATTCGATCATGCCGCGACAGAAGAGCAGGAACAGAGCCGCCGCAAAGGCATATTCGTTTTTTTTTTTTTTTTTAAGTGGTATCAATGGGAAAACGCCGGTCTCCTTATGAGGTCCATTCGATTCGCCCTGCACTTTTTGACTAGTTCAAAATGTCAGTTCTGTGCTTGTGCGCAGCGGGCTCGGCACCTCCTGCACAAGGCCTGCGCTACCTGTTCTGCAAGTACAGTGAATGCTGTGAACCAGTTCTGCACGAAGCCTGCGCCATTTTTAACGAATGACGGACTGCACACAACGCCACGTTGCACTGGTGAAACAAAAAGCGAATGCGCGAAGCACCTCCTGAAGGCGTTTGGGAACTGCAGGCAAATCGAATGGACCTACAGTGCACGCAGGAGGTACCATACGAGTTCCACAGAACACTAGTTCGAGCTGCGGCAGTGAACGTCAGTTCTTGGAGCAGTTGTTTCTCTTTCCTCTCTGCACCAGCTATTAACTGGTGTTAATAAAAGATCGCTAAACGGAATATATAGCGCAGTAAATGAAAAGCATGCAACATGACAGAGCACAGCACAACGGTTATGGGAGGCACCAGAAGTGACGACACAATCGGTGTCTATGCTATAACCGCATACTGTGCAAGACACCGATCGGTTCCCAGACCGTATTCGTGTTTTAACGCGATAGCGTTTAGGGCGCCGTGTCGCAGAAAATCCGGCGTCGGCGTGGGCGTGGACGCACCGGCGTCGTTGGCGGGAATAATCATTCCGAACCACTGTTGGGACTCGGGGTAGCGCTTAGGCCGGTGATCCTTCAGCCAAAGGGATGAGTACGCCCGGGAGTAATAGCGAGAGACAAAAAAAGTTTATTCTACATATTTACAGTGGCTCCAGATATGGAAGCCCACTCCATGGGGGAGCACTTCGAAAGTCTCAGCTCACTACATGTCTGGGCACATAACAGAACACGTCAGGGCACTCCACTGCACCCAAGGTGTCTGCTTATAAAACAGTCGTCTTCCCTAGTTGACCCGACTAGGGAATCAGATGACCTTGATACGGCCAATCAGAGGGGTCGTATTGCTCACTGAACTCCGCCTCTAATGTTGCACCCTCGCCTTCGCATTTGTCGTAACTACGTGGCCATCTGGGAAACCGAGAACGTCGCCGTTCCCACGGTAGTAATTCCACGAAGGTGGTGGTTGTGGTCGCTTCTAAGTGAGCTTCTTTGTCATCGCGTCTCAGCCGGTGTCGGGCCGCGTCGCCAGGTAGGCGGCCGCTGATGAAGGGGGTGGCAGCGGGGGAAGCACCGAAAGGATGCGCACTGCCGATTTGAGACGCATGTTTGCCCGTCACCGTCGGTGTCGGGCACTGTCGCCGTCTGGGCGACGCTGATGAAAGGGCCTGCCTCGATGGGAAACAATCAAAGAATGCGCCCGGCCGATTCGGGACGCAAGCACCACCCCGACCGCGCAGGCCCTCCGTGTGGCGCAAGGCGTTAGTGAACAAAACTAAATTTCTCAAAGTAAAATCTGTCAGAAAATCGTAAAGTACAACTCAACCACAACCTACAAACGTGACAGCGTCGTATTGTAGTTTGAATATACGAGAAAACATAATTCATTTGCCTGGAGGCCTCATAAGCAGCCAGGAGTCTTTGAATGCTATCGCGTTCTAGTGTTTAAGGTGAAGCTTAAGCGTCCTCCAAGTTTTTCGTAAATACACAGTTGTCATACTAACGCTTATATACTCGTGCGTACTGTGAAACAACACCCAAAGTGTTCGTGTGCAGTGTTCTCGCTCTGATGACAATATTTATAGTCGCTCACAAAAGTTAACAAATAAAGGTTCCACGAAAATTTTGAAATTTCGCTCTGATAAGGCAAGGCGCTTGTAATTTACTGGATCGATTTGAAGGAAGCAATCGCAATGACAGAAATGGGATTTCGAAATCGAGGCTATTTACCCAAGCTTCATGGGGAATTCAGTTTCTTCTTTTTCTTTTTATGATTATTATTATTGCGATAGCAATTATATGGACACTCAAAAGCAGATTTCTGCCGTCGCCGTCGCCGTCGCCGTCGCCGTCGCCGTGAGGTTCCGTATGACGTCAATGGAGATGAAATCGTGGCCGCGCGCCGCCGAACGCTGTATGTGCGAGTGAAAGGGCGCGAGGGACGCGCTCTTTCACGGGGAGTGAACGCACGGCGGAGAACAAACGCGCGTTCTGCGCCGTGCTTCCTTAAGGGCTGCAGAAGTAGGCGTCTCTTTCCTCCTTTACAATCACCATATATGTAGAGCAAACGCGCCTTCTTCAGACGCGCGAGAGGCCGTGGGGGAGGGGGAAGGAAGGGACGCGACGTTTAGCTGCGGCACCAAGTGCCTATTTATATGAGAGGCTCCAGCAACAGTCACCAACGCCGCACGCATTTTGAGCTAACGCGGGCAAAACGCCGATGGCGTCGACAACAGTTCTGCGTGTTGTTGCTACCAAAGCCGCTCACCTTACTTCGTATGACATTGCTGTGTTGCTATCGCATTCATTGCTTCGCCCTTAGGGCGAAACTGTGACATTTTTTTTTCTTGAAAATCTAGTGTCCCGGAAACTTTTCTGATTGGCGACTGTATACACGGTGAGCTAATATGAAACGGCACACCCCATTTTGAATGAACGAATAGTTTTATTCTTTCCGGGCATTTAGAGCACGAACCTCAGGCGTAAAGCTACAAGTAAGTAACTTGACATCTGGGGCCCGGAAAACTACGGTTTTGAAAATACGGGAGTAGTCCAACGTCACAAGGTGGTTCTCGGCTGAGCTAGCTGACAGCGTATACCTTTCGCTACGCCTGCAAGGCGCAGGTGAGACGAATCGGCGTATGTGTAGGCGTGGCAGCAAAGCATGGCGCCAAGACACAGCTAGGAGACACGATGGAACAGGGCCAATGCCTCGCCATCTGCGCCGTTACACTGCACTTTCGTTCCTACTCGCGCAGCTCTCGATACAGCAGCAGGCGCGTTGCTTCAAGGCTCCTCTATTTACGTTACTCACGTCACATCCGCATCCTCGACCGCGGTTGGCAACCATGGGCGGCTGAACGGCGGCGTCGGCAGGAAGGTTCGCCTCGTGTTGCGCTGCCTCTTCCGGCTGCTGCATCGACGTGGCTCTGCGGCAATAGAGGTGGGAGCTCCGTGTAGTTGCAGACGTGGCCACCGATCGCCGCCACTGCACGGACGAAGAAAACGGAGCTCTATCAGCGAGCTTCTGTAGGCGGCGACTACCAAGTCCTTCAAAGCATATTGACGACCTCAGCTCGTCATTAGTGATCGTCTCTTTTTGGCTTACCGCAAGCCCTCGTAACAGCGCAGGTGGCCGTACACATTCTAGCATCATTTCGTTTAGCGAATGCGAGTATTACACAATATTTGCAGACATATTTCAAAGTTCTAACGATACATGTCAGTAAGGCATAAAATGTCTATAAGCTTAGCTACTATGGTAGTTTTTTTTTTTCTTCAGAAATTGAGTCCGAAAAGATTAACGGGCCCTGCCAAAAAAACTAGGTTCCAATCCACGCTGTGACGTTAGTTGGCCAGCGAAGCTGTGGTTATCACCTGATCCGTTAGACCAATGTGAAGTAGCCTTGAACGATTGAGCGATGTACTACGTGAAATGATTGACACCAAGACAATTAAATGCACTGTACCAAAACTTTATTTCGTTGAAAGGATATTCATAACTGCTTTGTGATCGCTGTGGTAAACACTGAGGTTTTCCGTTGCTACTTAAGGGAAATTCTTAGCTACAGTTAAATCTATACGCGACCTATGCACAGTGGTTGCCTGACATGGATTAGTGAAGCACATGAAACCAAATGAAACCATCACGAACTTCGGGAGTCCTAACTATGCGTGGCTTTCACATAGCGCTGTCACAACACAAATGAAATCACTTACTAGGTGGGTTCGTCTTTTAGATATGAAAGTGCAGTGACGTCACTCCCTGCTTTGTATGTTACAGTTGCCGCTTCCCGGTGACTGCCGCTTATGCAACCGTAATCTTTACCGGGATCCACCGTGGTTGCTTAGTGACTACGGTGTTGGGCGGCTAAGCACGACGTGCGGGATCGAATCACGAAACCAGGGCCATGGCAGCCGCATTTGGATGGGGGCGAAATGCGAAAACACCCGTTTCCTTAGATTTAGGTGCACGTTAAAGAACCCCAGTTGGCCCAAATTATTCTGGAGTCCCCCACTACGGCGTGTCTCAATCAATTCATGGTTTTGACACGTAAAACCCCATAATAAATTTTTGTATCTTTGCCGGTAAACGCATGTGGCGAACGCTACGCGCTTCGCATTGTTCGAACACCCCTATCATGTGGTCTTGGCACTTGGATTGTGCTTTTATTTAGTGAAGCGAATACTGCGGTGTGTCTTTCATGCGTAATTCCAATAGAGATCGGCCCTTTTCGCTTCAATTCCTGAAATGGTTTTTCTGTCTGTCGATGGCGACGAAGAACTCCCGAGATCCGAGTCATATACAGCTTCGCTGCAAAAGCAGCGTTCCAGACTAACAATGGTGAAGAACATAGACATAAGTCTTCAAGTAAACGGAGTCTTGGTAAGTCAGAAAAGAATACTGCTCATGAAAAGCAGGCTTTAAGAAGTTCCGGCGCTTGGTCTTCGTGAAGTGACGAGATTTGCACAGCAGCCTGACTAGGACTAGATAATAGTTGATCAGTAAAAAGGAATTACGCTGAAGCCTTTAAAAAATTGTGCTGAAACCATCGAAGGTGATTGCCAAAGCAATACTTGTGCTGTTTTATGTCATATTGCGTTTTGCTTTGAAAAGCAAAGTCCCAACTTAGCGAGTTTTGATAATGTTGACAAGAAATGCCTGAACAATTGAATATACTTTGACATACGCGACGTCGTACAAACGTGAAAGCCCTGCCATTTGAAGGCCAAATTTAGGAAAATTTTGCCCTTCATGTTCTTTACTTATAGCCATCTTGGCCACGATTCTTTTTATTCTGATAGCAATTATATGGACAGTTCAACCGGATTTCTGCCGTCGCCGTCGCCGTGAGGTTCCGTACAAAGTCCAAGGGCGATAACGTCGTCGCCGCGCGCCGTATGCGCGAGAGACGCACGCTATCACGGAGAGTGAACGCACGGCGGAACGCAAACGCGACCATCGCGCGAAAGGCCATGGGGGTATGGGAGGGAGGGAGGCGGGGCGACGCTGTGCTGAGGCACCAAATGCGTTCTTGCAACCGGGCGCAAGGGGAACTGGCCACTCAATCTCCAACGCGAAAGCAAGAAAGCGGGAAGGCAGCGCGGGAGGGAGGGAGGGGGGCAGCAGCTTCTACTCTGCCAACAACTGGGCTTGTACTTTGCACGCTTGTGGCGGTCGCCCGCACCGTCTCTTATCTCCACACGGCTGTGACTTTTGTATGCGCTGTGCATTCGCCGCTCAGTTTCCGTTGAAGAGATAGACCGCCCGAATCTTCGCCCCCGGCGGCGGCTGCGCTTGCTGCCAGCGTTTTGACAGTCGTTGTCTGCGGTCATTCAGTGTGATCTATTCATGTTTGCTTGTGCGCGCTGACACCACGCTTGTTAATTCAGTTAGTAAGCGAATGTGTCCAAGTTTATGGAGCCGATAAAACTACTATCCCTACTCCGAATATATCTCTACTAATTTGCTATCGCAATTGATGCTTCGCCGCCTTTCGGGCGAAACAGCGACATTTTTTGCTATTAGCTCTTTTAAAAGACGTAAAAAGGCACAAACTAGTATTCGTTTGT
This sequence comes from Dermacentor silvarum, assembly GCF_013339745.2. Lineage (NCBI taxonomy): Eukaryota > Metazoa > Arthropoda > Arachnida > Ixodida > Ixodidae > Dermacentor > Dermacentor silvarum. The sequence continues at coordinate 159,662,314 of NC_051162.1, forward strand.
TAAATACACTAGGTTTCATTCGTCGACAGCAGTTATGCCGCGCAGAAACGTTTCCAACGTCTCAGCCGGACTGAAGCACAGGCCCACAGTGCGCGCGCACTTCAATCCGGCCGTGCTAACATGTTGCGGAACAATGCGTGACAAGGTGGCGATTCCCGTGCTGGTGTCTGCGTACCCACGGTGTTCCGGCAGTCCGTAAACGGTGTTCCGGTCCTATAAGCACAGGTGTTAGGATGTAGGACAGCACGCAGCATGCGCTAGGTATTAGGTGTTTTCAGGTTCTGTCAATCCCGAGTGGCCGCTACCGACAGTTTATGCAGCGACTACAGCGCCTAGAATATACAGCGACCGTCGTTTATGACGCTTTGTTGTTCGACAAACCACCGTAATACGTCGCTGCTAGCGCTGTTGCTACCGTCCACCGATCTTCAGTTGCGCCAAATTTCCAGAACATAGAAGAAGTGTTCTCTTCGTGTACAGTCACAACGTCATCGACGCGAATCTGTGATGAAACTTGGTCCGGGCGGTAGTGCGCTGATCGTAGCTGCAATAAATAGGCACGTTTCCATCTTCGCCACAATTCCGTGCTGAGACGCTTGCGGTATTGAGCGCGTCGTTGCAGCTCAGCATGAGTCGATGTCTCTACGGTGGGGCCGCTCTCGGGCATGGCGATGGCTCGTTTTCCCAGCAAAAAGTGAGCCGGAGTTAAAGCTTGCATCTCTTTGGGGTCATCCTCAAGACGCGTTATCGGTCTGCTGTTAATAACGACTTCAACCTGGCATAATCTTGCCATGAGACCTTCTGCGTCCAGGCTGGTGCGTCCTAAGGTCCGTTTCAAAGCGTCCTTGGTGGACCGAATAAGACGCTCCCACCATCCGCCCCACCAGGAAGCGCGTTTCGCAATGAACTCCCACTGATGAACGGCGGCGCTGGCATCAAGGCACCCTAACTGAATGCGCGTTGTGGCGGCATATTCTTGCAGCACAGGGACGAACGCTTTGAAGGTATCCCATAAACTGCAATATGCATAAGTGCACGCTCAATCTCTCTAATGTGTCCACAGGCATACCTAATCAGCGTAAAATTACACAGGCTGTGATCGAAATAGTTTTGGGCGGTATTATGTTAATCTCGGACAACGCAAACGTCTGTCCAAGTTCACTTGATCACGTGCGATGTCGCGCTGACCAAGCGGGCAGTTCTTTAGCACGAACGTGTCCGAAGGTTGCTCGAGTCAGGGCAAATGTGGCCGGTTACACGTCGACGTCACCAGAAGCAAGTGCCCTCACTTTTCCTTCTCTACACGTTTGTTTTGAAAGGACAAGCAATATACTGTCGCTACATTGAGAGAAAAATGAGGTAGAGTGCAGGGGTCGAATTGAAAAATCTGCACGCTCGTAGTATCTGCTTCCCATTGGCTAACCACCTACGCTAATAAGTCATCCACCTACACGATTGGCTAGCAACTTTTCCTGCGAACAGTTATAGGGTAACAACATTTTGGTGAACACCGGCGCTGGGAAACAGCAATGCGGCAATGTTGCCAGCTTCGGCAAGGTCGAAGCATCAAACGTGGCTGCCCCCATGTATCAGTGATGCAGTTCAATGCAAGCAAGAAAAAGAACTAGCAGGACGAGAACACTCAGAGAGAGGGCAGGACATTGGCTCAGCTGGATGCATTAAGAGTAGCCGAATGCGACGAAAGAAAGGCACTTTGGCTTCACATAACTTAGGCACGAATGCGACGTCAAAATTTGACGCAAACACCCCGCCGTGCCCAACTTTAACGCACAAAGGTGCTGAATACTTACGCAACAAGCGTCCCTGATCTGTCAGGTGAGCTGAACAGAGCACTATAATTACGGACGACCGTAGCGCAAAGGACGCCTAACACCACTTGTCGCCTTGTTCTAAATTTTCTTCTTCTGCTTTCCATTCAGTGGCGCGCGCACCAAGCATTTCTTCACTTATATCCTCGGACTAGGTATCAGGGGGCCTAGGGATGTATTTATACTCCTTTTTAGAACTCCCTCTCATATCACAATATATTATTATGTTTGAATATTAACTCCAGAGTTATTTCGAAAAATGAAAAAGGGGAAGGAACGCAGAACTAATCATGTCCACTGTCTATTCTGGACACACTCAAAACTGATCGAGCGTCTTGTCATAGCCTCCTGTCAATAGACAGGATACAGACAGTCAACAGACAAGAGGCTCCGTCTGGACACAGTCATATTAAAAGTGTCCAGACCGGCACAGAAAATAGCGAATACGAAAATGCGACTGAAATAGGCCATATACAGAACTACTGGTTTCCTGGCATGACCTATTGTGAAAACTTCACATGCGAAGCTCCATGGTGAGTTCAGTGTCTCTTTAACGTTGGCCCAGTCGAATTTGTGCAGTTCCTCAGAATAGACAGTGTAAAGTAATATACGCGTAGCATTATGCTGCTTAATATAGTTATGTTTGCAGTATTGCTGCTACACTCTTCAAAATTGTAATCTAAGGCGGAATTATGGCATGTTATTTAGGGCGCAGGTAGTTATATAACAATGAGAAAGAAAGAGAGAAGAGTGGGCTTCTCATACTACACTTGAGCGAGAGAGATACGCGTAAGCATATGTATCCATTCAGTGTGTCTATATATTCCTCATTTATGTTTTACTCAGTGAAATTTGTTCCTGGGCATGTTGGTTGAATGCTAAGGAAAACATGATTGCGCGATAAAGAAGGAAAGACTCAAGAAGAAGCGTTAGCTCGTACACTCCTATCGAACTGCACGGGAGCGGTGAAATCTTTTTCTCGGCTACCACTGCACATAATTTGATGCCGTAAGGTTGTTTCATTTGAAATAAAAAATAAAATATAGTGGTTCCATCAAGAAAAATGTTATTTTAAACCGCCAATATTTTTATTAAAAAAGCAGCAGTTTCACCCGAAATGCGAAGCATCGATTGCGATATCAAATTAGTAGAAAGCGATACGAAGTAAGGATATTAGTTTTATCGGCCGTACAAACTTGCAAACATTCGCTTACTAAGTAAATTAACAAGCACGGTGCCACGCGCGCCCAGTGTTGGGACTCGGGGTCGCGTTCGGGCCGGTGATCCTTCAGCCAAAGGGATGAGTACGTCCGGGAGTAAGAGCGAGAGAAAAAGGGTTTATTTACAGTGGCTCCAAATATGGAAGCCCACTCCATGGGGGAGCACTTTGAACGTCTCAGCTCACTACCTGTCTGAGCACATATCAGAACACGTCAGGACACACCACTGCACCCAAGGTGCCTGCTTATAAAGCAGTCGTCTTCCCTAGGTGTACTAGGGAATCTGATGCCCTTGGTGCGGCCAATCAGAGGAGTCGTATTGTTCACAGGACTCGCCTCTGATGCCCAACCTCTGAAGCAAGGACGAGGCCATCTGGAAACAGGGAGTTCACACTCCTTCCAGGAAATTCGTCGGCTTGGTTTCTTGCTCTCCGTGACGGTCATCTTGCCAGTGTCAGGAGAGTGACCTTCGTGCTGGTCCCCGCTTCCACGAAGGGTGGCGGTTGTGGTCGCTTTTAAGTGAACGTCTTTGTCATCGCGTCCCAGCCAGTGTCGGGCCAGGTCGCCAGATAGACGGCCGCTGATGAAGGGTGTGGCATTGGGGGAAACACCCAAACGATGCGCACTGCCGATTTGGGGCGCTTGTTTGCCCGACACCGACTGTCGCCGTCTGGGCGACGCTGATGAAAGGGCCTGCCTCGATGGAACAACCAAAGAATGCGCCCGGCCGATTCGGGACGCAACACCAGGTACACATGAACAAATCTCGCTCGATGATCGCGTAAACTGACTGTCAAAACGCTGCAGTCAGGAAGCGCGGTAGCAGCAGGGAGCGAATTGACCTTCGTGCTCTCTCGCTTCAACACGAACTAAACGTTGAAAGCACAGCGCATACGAAACTACCGGCACTGGGCGTACTTTCTCCATATCGCAGATCGCTTTGAAGACGAGGCCCTCGCGGGTGCACGAGAGAGTGTGCACCCTCGCGGGCCTCTTAAAGAGGGTGAGGAAGCGACACTTTGCTTGGTCCTTGGGGCTATTGTAAATGTTCAGAAGGAAGATGCATTCTTTCCGTTTACGATTGGGAATTAATTCGAGGAATATGTGTTCGATGTGAGGACTATGCAGATCATGTTGAATAACAGGAATATGACGCCGTACTAGGGTGGAGACCCGCCAAAGAGGGTGGGTGGTATGGAAGGTTTCATAACCAGTGAGCGTGGTGGGGGCGTTTTTGGTTTCTTCAAGTAGGATAGCATCCGGGCGGCGGGTATGTTGGCGTAGGTATTGATTAAGTACCGGTTGTTTCTGGTGAAAGCCTCGGCAGTTCCACTGCCAAACGAGGGTGTCTTGATTAGTGTGAGCCATGATGGGAGATGGCGGATGTCGCCATCGGCGTCCCGGAAGGGTCGCAGACGGGGGCGGATTGGCTAGGAGGCGCGAGAATATGATTTTCCAGGTTTGTAACTCGTTGGACAATACCAATGAGTGCGTGCTGGATGGAGTCCAGTGCATGTTGGAAAGTGCTCACAGTTGTTTGAAGTGAGATGAGCATGTCTTTAACTTCAGAGCGGACCTGGCCCGTGGCTCCATCTTGCAGAGCTCTCTTCTTGGGGGCGGGAGTTGTGGGGGTCTCTTGACTAGGGGCAGGGGCGTTCTGAGCGATAGGTGTAGGGGCTGGTGTTTGGAATTGTTTGAGGCTCTCTAACCTCCTGCGTGAGTTTAGTTAGGAGATCACGTAGGATGGCTTTCTCGCGCTTAAGGTATGCTATTTCTGGGTTATCTGGTGAGGGAGGAGTGGATGGGGCATGTGTGTTGAAGATTTTACGACCCTCTCGTGAGGTGCCCTTGAGGGCCTCTGCGAAGCTCACCTTGTTCCTGTTGGTAGATGTGATGCGTGATGTCGATGCAGACCGGGATCTTGAGCGTTGTTGCCTGGATCGAGATGGAGTTCTCGAGCGGGAACGACTCCCCCTTGACGGTGTTCGGGAGCGTGACCTGGATCTGGTGTTGATGAGGGTGGAGGGGCCGGCTTGTTGATAGGTGGCTTGGCTAGTTGCTCGTCCTTCCCCGATACGCTTGCGAATGACGTACGGGGTTTTTTAACGAGCAGCAAAGCTTTCGTCCGCGGTGAGATGGAGACCACCACAGAGGGAGCACCTAGGGTTACAGTTGTGGTCGGCGGGGGGGGGGGGGGGGGGGGGGGGTTGCGCGCACCGCAGCCCCGGCATATCTGGGGATCGCGTTTTTTTTTTTTTTTGCGCGCCTCGTCTGAATGGCATCTCTTCGTCTGCGCCTTAACTAGATGGCGCCACCATACTGACGGAGGCTCGGATTCTCTGCGTCTGCGTTTATTGACCCTTTTCGCGGAGCAGTTTGCTCTAGAGGAACGAGATGGCGCTTTCGGCGGCGCGCCATACGTTGCCTCAGCGAAGGCTGCGCATGAATACTAAACCATTACTGTGTCTGCCCTGCTACTGTGCGATCAGCTGTCGGAAATGCAACTGCGTGTTCACTGATACACTGTGCCCAATTCATGCTACAAAATGTGCAACGATAAAGGGAAGACGTGTGCGATAGTTAGCTGCAAAAATGGTGATTCGCATACTAAGGAATCGAAACAACCTGTGTCGCCGCTGCTACATAAGGACCTGCCTCTATTGTCGGCCCTTCGCGATACACGGCTCTTCTCGAGGATAAAAAAAGATAATTCATCCGCCAGTGCTGCATAGCTAACCTCCAAAAGAGAGCACTTCAACTCCGGAACGTGGATCGGCACTTAAGAGTGAGTACAGCTCATTAGAAAAGGAAGTAGCGCCACTTAATACAGTTTCTGGCACGTTATCTACACACATCCACCCCTACTCGCGGGCAAACTTACGCCCACACTATCTCTAACGTATCAATAAAAGTGAATGGGAGCACACTTCAATTAATGTGCCGAAGCATGAGTGACGGCGACTACACCGACAAGACACGAATGCTGGAAGCTGAACGTTTCGTGACGGGCCACAAAGTATGCGAAGAACTAGCGATAATACGTCTTTGCTACAAGCTGCCACAAAGTACAGAACATTTACATTCCGAGCTTTGTGCGCAGCAAGAACAAATATATCGCAGCAGAGAACACCCGCGAGCGATTAGGCTGAAAATAAACAATCAGATATAGACCTTTTCACAAACCGACGTTTGAGCAGCGCCAATGGCCGACACGAGCGACGTCTAGCGTCGCAGCCATTTTGGACTGTGCGCCTAGCGAGAGCAGGCCGGCCGCACTTCGGTTGTGTGATCTTCGTCGCGCATTATTTCTATTGTTTTCTTCCTCTTCGCTTGTCTTGTGCCGCTTGACTAGTTACATGTTTCACGTGCTCGAGTGAGCGCTCAGTGTAGTGTGCCATGGCAACAGCAAGCCCAGCCAGTGGAGGTGGTGTTTCTTCGTCGGTAGCGGCGGCAGCCGCGTCTGCTTCGTCGAGACCTGGCGTGCTAGTCAGCGGTATATTTCATTGTTATTGCTAGGCACACGTGACCGTATCGTTGATTGAATCTGATCACCATTACGTTTCGCGATTGAGGGTTGCCTCATTTAGCGAAAGCAGGCGCGTACGTAGCTGTCGGGCAATGCTTATAGAACCAGGCGCCGGCGGCCCGACGACGCGTGTCAGTGGTTGGTATATAGATATGCGGTGGTTACTTCATATGCTTCCGACGCAATTGAACAGCTCAATCATGCAAAATTTATTGGATCTGGTGCGGTGCAGGGTGCTTATAACCAAATGTCAAAGCATAAAGCGTGGCGATCGACCAGCGCGGTACCTGCAGCGAACCGACGCGCGGCAGTGATCACAGATGCCAGCGCGACTGATACAGCCCAAGTGCTATATTTTTATTTTTAGTATTTATTTATTATACATACTGTCAATCCCAATAGGGATTCTAACAGGACTTGTTATAAATATATATTTGTTTACCTATTTTTTACCTTTGTTTACCTGGAATGGCTTTTCTTTCGAATGTCTGAATTTGGAACAAGCTTCGCTCACGGTGAACCTTAACGTAGATCGTGCGCGAAGTTTGTATTGAAGATATCGCGTACGGCAAGAATTGTTCGTGTGCGCTATCTCTGAAGCGAAATAAGCCAATACTATTGCAGCGTTAGGGCCATCTCTGCTCTTTCTCTTGTTTCCCTTACACCGTCTCACTGTGCTATGTTCATAATGAAGTAATGTCGAGTCTTAACAATTGTCGAATAAATACATATGCATATGACAGTAAACCACTACTGACCGTGAGTGAAAAGCGCTTAGTGGTCAGCGAAGCAGTATCTGCACGCTCGTAAGTATTTCACTTGATCGACTGTGCGAATTTATTTTTTTCGTTACTGTTATTCTTGAAAGCATGATGCTATTGTCCGCGTACTCATGCGAATGCCGTTTTTTTACTTTCTTACTTGCGCCGGCTCATTTAGCGTGTTTCTACGCCACGCACAGTTAGCGCATTACGGTTCCCGAACTCTAACACTGGCGCTAGGCCGCACTGATGAGGTTGAGACGTTCGTTTTTGCATTCTCTTGCTGCCCAAGCACATAGACAACGCTCAAAGATGGGTGAGCTCGATGCAGCACCACACTGTTGAAGTTAATTACCTTTTGGGCAGGGCCGCGTAGGGTGCGTGTGAATGCAGAGACAATGTTTTGGTGGACACAGGGTCTGCATACATCTTCCATAGGACACGATTTTTCCAGATCCTTGCGAAGTGTATTTACCGATCAGTTCTCTCGCAGAGTGCTCCAATTTGTCTTATACCGGTGTCACACGGCCACTTTTAATAGCGATCGAGACCGATCTGGATCGGAATGTTCGACCGCGATTGGCTCCCTTCCGCAGATTGAGCAAAGAAGCCAATCGCGACCAAGAAATGCGACCCATATCGGGCTCGATCACGATCAAAAATGCGCCGTGTGACCCCCGTATTAGGCACTGGAATGAAGTCGTGTTTGACAGAATAACAAATGTAGCCTCTACCACTACATGCGAGAAAATATTGCATCGAAGAGCTGACAATTCTCGCAACCTATTGGGAAATCTGCCCAAAAGAGTTTACCAAAATGAGTTATTTTACTGATGTGTGCATTGGTTCATATTAGACTGAAATGCCAAGTCCTCAGGTGATGCAGGAAACCGGCGAAGCGTGAACATACCACATCGCGACAGTGGTCTCGCGGAGTGCAGTGTTGTGGACACACTTAGTCCACAAAATCGTTATTTTCCGCTGGTTGTTTGTCCACCCATAAGCTGCACAGTGCTGGCCTGTAGCCTTTTAATGATATATGCCATTATTTACGAGCGTAAGTCATTCGTGACAAAAATAAATGGAAACATCGAAGCAAAGCTACTACTCCGCAATGCAAGCGCAAGGCAAGATCACAGTCCAGACCGAACAGGCAACACTGACACATACTCTCCACGCCAGACCGTCGGGAGCGCCCTCGTGAAAACGTCTATAGTGGCAGCACCGATGAACCAAGAAACTTTACTGAGTCAGAAACATGAAAAGCCGCTGCTTCAAAATGTTTGCCAATTATAAAGAACGAAGAACAACTCATCCTGATTTAATTCATAAGCGGAAAGTTTGGACAGCTTGGAATACATTTGTAGCCACGCTTTTAGTACAATCACCATATACGTAATGAGCTCTGAAAGCACTTACATGTCCTCTAAAGCTGTGGCGAAAGCTTCGTGTCGTCCACACAGTCACCGTCTACGACATGTGTCGAAACGGACGTTTGCTGCGCCGCATCGGCGTCACGCGCTTGCATTGTAAACACGGAGGCAACGGAGGTAGCCGAGGCAAGCAATGGACGCGTCACCACGTGATCAAACATGACAGCGCCCACGGGAGCGCCGGGAAAAGGGTCAATAGGGGTTTCTTTCGCTGCCCGATAGCAAGCGCTTGCATGGCTCAGTGGTGGTTTTTGCGTGGCACAGACGGGGGTTTTTCCAAACCCCGTACTCTACAGCAAGTGGCATCCAAGAGTATTCGGTTCAAAGTGCAAATTCTGTGATGAGGCAGCAAATCTGGTTCACATGGTGTGGACATGTCCGTCTAAACATGATAGCTCGCGCACTCTAGAACGCTGGGAGGCTTTGCTCCGCAGCCCAGACCCCAACGTCCAGCAGGACATCATCGGTCAAGCCCTTGCTGCTGCTGTGTCTCGAGGTATTGCAGCCGAGGGCTAGGGATTTCTCTCCTGACGTTCATTGACTGGCGTTTTTAATAAAGTTGTTCGTCTTCCTCCTTTTTTTTTTAGCACAAACCAGGATGCGCTTCCGTGCGGCAGTTGCCGCTACTTTTAGCAGATCCGAGGGTTTTAGCCGCTTCGACTTTGCGGCAACAAATATCGGGTAACGCGCCGTCCGCTGCTGGGGAACTTCGGCCTCACGACAGCCTTCGCCGAGTCGGCCCCACAGCAGTGTCATTCGGCGAGCTGCGGGTCGGTCATACTTTTCTCAGAAGGGACCATACGGGTATCAGCCTTTGTTTTGCACAGAGCCGGTCACGTCACCTTCCTCCATAAACGTATACACGGGCAGCTGAAGCACGGCGCCGAGTCGAACTCCGTCAGAGCGGGGGTAGGCGGTCACGCCCGCCGACGCAACAGAAGGGGTGCGCTCCTTCAAACCAGGCGAGAACCAGTGAGCGCCGGTTCTCGGCTGTGGGCTTTGCGACATGTCCCATTCGCTTTGATTAAAGCTTGCATTGGGGCTAGTAGGAATAGCATAATTAGATGATGCAGAGTTAAGATAGACACACAACAAACACGAGCACCGACGAGGAGGTGCTTCTTAAAAGTGATTTATTAGAAAACATCACATGTAATATCTCATTCGCGGCACCACTGCCCCCCCCCCCCCCTATAAAATGTCGATACGGCAGAAACTTGGGTCAGTTGGTGTAGCATAACTCAGATTCTGCAGGACCAGCAATGAACAGACAGAAAAGAGCGACAGACACGCACTTTGGACTGACTATATAGCAACCGTATTAGGTTACTGCGTTGCCAACCCGCGGTATTTGATTGCAAATGCAAACTACGTGTTCGCTCCAACTTTGAAGCATACTACACATTCAACCTAAGTTTAAGGCACTCCTCGGTATGAAAAAAGTGTGGAGGTAAACATATATTCAGTATGCTATCACAACTCATCATCCAGGACATCTTTACAAGAATTCCACGCCAGCTGCATCCAAGTTTTGTCGTATAGTGCCCAATCGTCCGCGCTCCACAGCTCCACACGTTCTTTTTTCATCTTCGGCATCTTCGCCAAGCCGAGTGCATCGCTGTTATTCGCGTGTGTATTTCAAGCAGTACACATCGACTACCCCAACGACACAATGACTAGATGTGACGCTTCAAAGAAAGGTTCGAAAGACGCGTACAATTAATGACCAGATGGTCTGCGGAATCCTGCGCTACATAATAATGTGCTCGTCGTCAACAATGTCGCGCATTTGCAGCGGTATAAACTTTAAAACGTATCAACGCTGACACAAACAAGGAGTCTGGGAGAACTCATATTCTAGCTATCACTGTATAGTATTTCCCTAGTCAGCGCCCGACGCCCCACTCTTATTCATATCTAAATATTTTCAATTAGGTACGGCAGTGCTTCTCGCTTTGCGACGAACAAACGACAAAAAAAAAAACGATATAAGCGAAATCATCGACTAGACCACCGCGAAAACATGTTGCCGCAAAAAAAGAAGAGAAAGATATAGAGAGACGCACAGACGGGCAATCGGACTTCCTTGCGGTCATACGCTTCGCGCTAAAGTAAACTTCATGCACCAACACGCACTGCAGCATATTGGGTCTTATGCAATCAATCCCTGTGCATCGTGTCCAGGCCTTTCTTCCGCGCTAGTTCCGCGCCCTGCCGCGAGAGGTCTCAGCCGTCCGGGGACTTCTGCGCGTGCGCCCACGGGTCCTCGAGTTCCTTGTTCCACAGCGGGAACTTGGCCGCGCAGATGGCGCACGACGACCAGCCGAGCTCCAGGTTGGGCGCGTACACTCTCAGGAAGAGGCGCGCCTCGTACGAGTCGACGGCGACGCGAGTCAGGGCGGGCAGGGCATCCACGGTCATGCGCAGGTCGCGCTCCTCGAGCCCCATGTCTCTCAGCGACCGGTCGGCGTTCAGCGCCAGCTGCTCGAGCTTGGTCAGGCGTCCCGCCTTGGGACACGAGGCCTCGCGTAGGAAGCAGAACGAGGCGCCCCGGTCCAGGATCGACAGCGACCTGAGGTTCGGACAGGCGGCGATCAGCCGCACCAAACCCTTGGGCGGCACGTAGCTCACCTGCAGTTACCCACAGGAGAAATCGGAATCAGAGAAGAGGAGGAGATGACCGGTGGCAAGAGCGTGGCGTATGATCTGCCACTCCTCATTATGATCTGCCACCCCTCAATCCTGCCGTCGGACAATATTAATAATGTTTTTATTGTATTATTATTGTATGAAACTATTCACGAGGCTATACTTGCATGGTTGTTTATTCTATGGCTACACCGCGTTGGACCCTCCGCTGTGTTGTAACTACCGAAGCGCTCCCTGTCGGCGCTCGTTAGTGTCACAATGCAGTGCTTGGCTTCACCGCTCCTAGATGGTGACTATCACATCCGTTACATCCGTTGCCGGAAATCAGTCGTGAAACCCGGGATAAAACACTTTCGTGTTAAAAGGACGAAGGCGAAAGCCTGCGCGCTCATGAGACAATCAAATTACTTGACATTCTCATTCGAATGCGTTGAACTTATTACTTGTTTTTCTTTCGACCAAAGGTCACGGGTTCGAGTGCCCTAATTGACGCCACCTTAATTAACTGTCATTAATTAACTTCGCCTTAACGTCAGCAGTCGAGGGTTCGACTCCCACCGAAGGTCGTGGGTTCGAGTCCATGAATTCACTCTATCTTAATTAACACGATGAAGACAGTGATCCGCACACAATCAAAATTGTTGCGTCAGCGTTTGCATATAGGTAAGACACGATGCCGGGTTGTTGTAGTGAGTCACTTACTATACGAATTCGGCATCGTGTACGATTTCGCGTCGAAGGCACGGTTTTCGCTCAAGGACGTTGAAGGTCGGCTAAACGACGAGACATATAAGCATTTCGCTTTATAAACGCACTGTATTTCGTGCAGAACCGTGACGCCGGGCACCCAGTTCCACACGGCACGTGCGTCCTCCTCCTCCTCTTTTCCCCCTCACGTATCTCCTCATCCGCATTTATTCCGTAAAACTATACCAGTTCATTTACGCCCACTTCAGAGTAAAAATTTTTGTTGGAAATACGTGGTGTCCAGAGCACGACGCTTCCAACTCTACCGATTGCTTCCGGCGCTTGCAATTCACAAAAGTCCGGCCTTCTAGATCGACTTCTGTGACACGAAATTCACACCGCCGACTGACAGAGGTCGCGCGACCAAGTTGGTCGCAAAGCGACGGTCGCAAATGGTCGCTTTGATCGAAAAGTGACCAATTTCATGAACTGGTTCATTGAACGATTCTTTAGCTACGCGACTGTTGTCGCAAAGCTGCTGCACCAATAGGCGGCGCATGAGTAGGACGTCGGCATACGCTGACGGTTATTTTGCGTGTTGTGCCAGCAGGTGTGAACTGCACCAATCGCGAGACATTCCGGTGTGGCGACGGGCAAGTCGCGCTAGCCGGTGTGGACATCGGTCGTCGAACATCGGTCGTCGTTACCTCGCGAATACGGAAAAATGAATTAATGCACAGTGCCCCTCACAAACAACCACTAAGATATATACCAGTTTTGTGCCACATCATTCCCGATGACATTTAGTGTACTTAGATGAACGTGCACGTCCAAAAATTTATCCGCAGCACTTCCCTACGGCGTCCCTCATAATCCGCTGTGCAGTCTTGGCAAGTTAAACCCTACAACGCAATTTTTGTTGTTGTCGAATTTATCAAACGTCGAATTAATTAGAAGCAATTCTACCAAGACACGAACCCTCCCTTTTTTATAGCGATAGCAATTACATGGACACCCCAGGCGCATTTCTGCCGTCGTGAGGTTCCGTATAAAGTCCAAGGGCGATAAAATCGTCGCAGCGCGCCGTCTGCTGTATGTGCGAGTGAAAGCGCGCGAGAGTGAGCCGGCGATCGCGGCTCAATCTCACGCACGCAAGGGAGAGATGCGGGAAGGAAGCTCGTCTTTCGGCACGCGCAACGCTCTGGGGGGAGGGTAGGGAGGGGGGGGGGCGTTCTACTCCGGGCGGCCGCGCGCGCGTCTGCCCGGGCCGCAAAGGGCGCGTCCGCCCGGACCGCAAGGCTGCGCAAGGCTCCGCGGTGACGGTAGGGAGGAGGAGGGGGGGGGGGGGGGGGGCGAGTTCTACTTCGGGCCCCGGTGGCCGCCTGGGCCGCTATATCTTGCAAGCCACTTGCGACGGGTGACAGAGTCCGCCGTGCGCTGTGTTTTCGCGGCTTAGTTCGCGTTCATGCAAGCCGCAGCACAAAGGTCAATTCGCTCACTGCTGCCGCCGCACTTGCTTACACCAGCGTTTTAACATCGAGTTTCCGCGGTCATCGAGTGAGAAAGGTTCATGTTTGGTATTGCGCGCCTGACGCCATGCTTGTTAATTTAGTTAGTATGCCTATGCTTACAAGTTTATACAGCCGATAAAACTACTATCCTCACTTCGTATAGCTGTCCACTAATTTGCTATCGCAAACGATGCTTCGCCTTGTGGGCGAAACTGCGATTTTTTTTCTTCTTTTACGACGATCTATGCGTTGCCATGTTCTGTGCAATAGTCATGCGTATACACGCGGTCGCTAATCGCATTAAGAGTAACCGCTTTGCTATTGCAGGAGCGCCGTTTACAAAGACAAATATTAATGCGAAAGCATATGTCCTACGAGGAAGAATAGCTGGCGTTGTAGGAGACGAGTGGTACCAAAATTCATCATCACATGATGTGACGTCAGTATTAATACAGAAGATAGTAAACTGTATAACACCGTTAATTAGTAGTGATTATGGGTAATTAAAATGAAGTGAATTAAAGTGAATTACAGTGAAATAAGGTTGGTACAAATTAGAAAAGGTGGATTAAAGTTGAGTAAGGCTGAGTTGTGAAGGACACGTGACAATGTATGAGGCCACGTATCATGGTGACGCGATAATTGGAAGTGAAAATGATTCGAGATGCTCATGTATGATGTCACGTCACGTGTCACCTCATGACAAATGACCCGTCAGAATGCTTTCGCGTTCAAATCACGTAAGGTTACATAAGTGACTCAACTTTTTTATTACTCATCATCATCATCATAATCACCATAATCAGCCTATATTTTATGTCCACTGCAGGACGAAGGCCTCTCCCTGCGATCTCCAATTACCCCTGTCTTGCGCTAGCGTATTCCAACTTGCGCCTGCAAATTTCCTAACTTCATCATCCCATGTGGTTTTCTGCCGACATCGACTGCGCTTCCCTTCTCTTGGTAACCATTCTGTAACCCTAATGGTCCACCGGTTATCCATCCTACGCAAGTTCTACCTACTTGTTTTCTAGAAATTGACAATGAATAAACGGAAGACGCGGACACCTCGGAAACGGCGGTGGTGGGTTCGCCTGGCTTTGCAAAAGCGCGAGAAGTTGGGTCACGCCAAGGCTTCGTTTGCGCGCGACGTTGAATACTATCGCGAGTATTGCTGACAGTACGTTTTAGTGCCACTCTTGTCGTAGAGCAAGGGCTGGTTCTTGATCGCGTCGATCAGCATTACAGCCTACACTTTTGGTGCCATGTTCAATTTTACGACCGGTTGTTTACATGCTAGTGTAGCTTCCATGTGAAGCAGAACGACTTTCCGCCGCGTTTCCGCTTCGCCATGGCGAAAAAATCGGCCCGAGACCAATTTGGCTCGCAGCCTGTTTTTCTGCATGTTTTGCCACCTAGGCGGGCGTATTTTTGCAAGATTTTGCCGCTTCCGACAGCTTCGAGACCAAGTGTGAACGTAGCCTAAGATCCTGCGCGAGCGCGGCCTAACCGGCACCTGAAGGGAAGCGGCGGAAATGTATACCGGAGATTTTGACCCCCTGGGGTCTTTAACGTGCACCTAAATCTAAGTAAACGGGCCTCGAGCGTTCTCGCCATCATCTAAAATGCGGCTGCCGCATTTGTTGCTTCATTTGTTGCGCATTTGTTGCTTCAGAATGCGGCCGCCACATTCTCGCCCAAAACTTCACAGAGTGTCAAAGCCTTAACAAACACTGTGACAGTTTTTTTCCATATTCAGACATGATTCTCTGTAAATTACCAATCCAAACGGAAGCGCCCAGGAATGAAATTGTGATAGTAGCACGGGTTTCATGAATTATGTCAGCGCGAAGCGACGAGAAAAAAGGGTGGGTAAGTGGAAGGGGGGGGGGGGGGGGGGGGTTGCGGAAAAAATTTGGGGGGGGGGGTTGAACCCCCCCAACCCCCCCCCCTGGCTACGCCCCTGCTACGCATTACATGGCCTGCCCAGCTCCATTTCTTCCGCTTAATGTCAACTAGAATATCGGCTATCCCCGTTTGCTCTCTGATCCACACCGCTCTCTTCATGTCTCTTAACGTTAGTGCTAAGATTTTTCGTTCCATCGCTCTTTGTGCGGTCCTTAACTTGTTCTCGAGCTTCTTTGTTAACCTCCAAGTTTCTGCCCCATATGTTAGCACCGGTAGAATGCAATGATTGTACACTTTTCTTTTCAACGACAGTGGTAAGCTCCCAGTCAGGATTTGGTAATGCCTGCCGTATGCACTCCAACCCAATTTTATTCTTCTGTAAATTTCTTTCTCGTGATCAGGGTCCCCTGTGAGTAATTGACCTAGATAAACGTACTCCTTTACAGACTCTAGAGGCTGACTGGCGATCCTGAATTCTTGTTCCCTTGCCAGGCTATTGAACATTATCTTTGTCTTCTGCATATTCATCTTCAACCCAATTCTTACACTTTCTCGATTAAGGTCCTCAATCATTTGTTGTAATTCGTCTCCATTTTTGCTGAATAGGACAATGTCATCTGCAAACCGAAGGTTGCTGAGATATTCGCCGTTGATCCTCACTCCTAAGCCTTCCCAGTCTAAGAGCTTGAATACTTCTTCTAAGCATGCAGTGAATAGCATTGTAGAGATTGTGTCTCCTTGCCTGACCCCTTTCTTGATAGGTAACTTTCTACTTTTCTTGTGGAGAACCAAGGTAGCTGTGGAATCCTTGTATATGTTTGCTAAGATATTCACGTATGCCTCCTGTACTCCTTGATTACGCAATGCATCTATGACTGCTGGAATCTCTACTGAATCAAATGCCTTTTCATAATATATGAAAGCCATGTAGAGAGGTTGATTGTACTCCGCAGATTTCTCGATTACCTGATTGATGGCATGGATATGGTCCATCGTAGAATATCCCTTCCTGAAGCCAGCCTGTTCTCTTGGTTGACTGAAGTCAAGTGTTGCCCTGATTCTATTGTAAATTATCTTGGTGAATGTTTTATACAATACTGAAAGCAAGCTAATGGGTCTATAATTCTTCAGTTCTTTAACGTCTCCCTTCTTGTGGATTAGTATAATGTTGGCGTTCTTCCAGCTCTCTGGTACACATGAAGTTGTGAGGCATTGCGTATAAAGGGCCGCAAGCTTTTCAAGCATGATATCTCCTCCATCTTTGATTAAATCTACTGTTATTCCATCTTCTCCAGCAGTTTTTCCCCTGGTCATGTCTTTCAAGGCCCTTCTAACTTCAGCGCTAATTATAGAAGGAGCCTCTGTATCCGGTTCATCATTATTTTGAATGAAAGTAGCTTGGCTGTTTTGGGCACTGTACAGGTCAGTATAGAATTCTTCCGCTGCTTTTACTATGTCATCGAAATTGCTGATGATATTACCATGCTTATCTTTCAGTGCATACATCTTGCCTTGTCCTATGCCAAGCTTTCTTCTTACTAATTTAATGCTGCGTCCATATTTTACGGTTTCCTCAATCTTTCCCACGTTATAATTTCGAATATCCCTTACTTTTTTCTTGTTGATTAGTTTTGACAGTTCAGCGAATTCTATCTGATCTCTTGAGTTGGACATTTTTATCTTCTGTCGTTTCTTTATTAGGCCCTTTGTTTCTTGGGAGAGCTCACCTACTGGTTGCCTTGGTGCCCTACCTCCCACTTCAATTGCTGCTTCTGAGATCGACCTAGTTACGGTTTCATTCATTACCTCTATGTTGTCTTTATCTTCCTTTTCTAAAGCTGCATATTTGTTTGCAAGCACCAGCCTGAATTGGTCTGCTTTTACCCTTACTGCCTCTAGGTTGGCCTGTTTCCTCTTGACTAATTTCACTCTCTCTCTCTTCAAATTGAGAGAAATCCTAGACCTCACTTTTATTACTCAGTGCCCCTTTATTATAGCGACCAGACGTTGCATTCGTGCACGCTTCCAACAACCCAGTGTCCGCGAGCAACTTCTTTCCTTCTGGGGTTTTACGTGCCAAAACCAGTTCTGATTAGGAGGCACGCCGTAGTGGAGGGCTCCGTATTTGTTTTGACCACCTGGGGTTCTTTGCGTGCACGTGCACGCAACGTGCACTACAACGCAAGCACACGTGCTTCGAGCTCACCTCTAGCTCCTCTAACTGGGGGAACGCGTCGTCGAGCAGGTCGAGGTCGCACAGTTCGCAGTCGACCAGCTGCAGTCGGCGCAGTCGGGCACAGCTGGTCGCCAGCCCGGTCAGGCTGACGCCCGAGAAAGCGCGCAAGCAGAGGGCCTCGAGCGAGAACTTGGACAGCACGGCGGAAACGGCGCGGTAGCGACACCTTTTCGGCGACGAGCCGTCAGCCGAGCAGAACAGCGCCGACAGGGAACGCAGCTCCTGGGGGGCGCAAAAGAGAGAACGCGGGAAGCAGCGACAAAGCCTTTTGACTCAATTCACCTTAGTTTTTTACAGAATAGTTTATGCAAAAAACACTTGCGGATCCCGACAAATAAAAAGTTACAAGCGGACTCGGAGACTTTCCGCGGCTCAGAGACTTCTGCGCCGGAATACCTGAAAGCATTCAGGATATACCAATCATTGGCAAGTCCCCGGCTGGCTTAACAAGTAGCAGTTTTAGAGAAGATTAGCTACGAACTCCTTCTATTACAGACTGCCTTGCTTTCGTATAGACATAGGCCTGTATTCACAAATAAGTACTCACGCTATAAGTGCTCGTGAGCGCGAGTGCCAGACAATCGTGATGACGGGTATATTATTAGTGAAAGCCCCCAGCCAAAGAGAAAAGAGTGCTCACGAGCGAAAAGCTTTGTGAATTCGGGCCTTGGCCTTGTGGCCTTTGGCCATAGTCTATATATACCATGTGTGTGTTGTATGTGTGTTGACATCTGCGCGCGCGCGCGCGCGCGTGTGTGTGTGTGTGTGTGTGTGTGTGTGTGTGTGTGTGTGTGTGTGTATGTGTGTGTGTGTGTGTGTTGAGTGTGTGCTAGCGTGCATTTCATATGAACTTGTCACAAACAAAGAAGGCAGCGCCGAGTTAGGTTTTCGTACTTCCGCTACAAAAGTTCTTAAGTGTCAAATTCTGTAAGTGTCAACCTAGTGGACATGTCTATTTCGTCTGCTGCTGAAGTGCTGATTGGCTGGGAGCGCCTGTCTCCTCCTGACATGTTCGCCAGTCCAGCCAATCAGAACTTCGGCAACAGACAAAATGGACATGTCCGCTAGGTGGACACTTAAAGAATACCCCCCAGCTGTTTTTCCTCGTTGCTTGGCTCCAACTACCTTTGTTGGCCAAGCAAGCCTGTCTTAAGGCGAAAGCCTTCGGCGTCTATGTTGGTTTTAATCTTGGCGAAACTGCGCCGTGACGAAAAATGGCCGACGCCGCAACGAGTAAAAACAGGTCAACAAATGCTCGGATTGGTGGTGTCACATTTCTCAGGGAGGTTCCTCGAAACAAGACAAATTAGTGGCTTTGAAAAGAAAATCTGGTACATCTCGGTCTGGGTGGGAATAGAACCCGGTTCTCCGGAGTGCGAGACGGGCACGCTTCCCTGAAACCGCGGCTGCTTCACGGTTCTGGCTTAATAAAGGTGTGCATATTGCGCGTGTGATTGCACACGTCACAGAGACGCTGTCGAGCTACTGCTCGCGTGTTCGTCGTCGTCTTCTTCCACAACTGGCTCCGATACCGCTCATCATGCCTGCGTTCCCATGCTGCCCCCTCCCTCCCCCTCCCCCTTCTTCGGTCATCCTCCTCCTCCTTTTCTGCGAAGGCCGTGACGGTACTGGCCGACTACCGGTATAGGTGCGACGATTTCGGCGAGTTCTGTCGTGCGCTCCGATGGACGAACCTTCGTAGGACATGGTACAAAAATGAAAATTAAGCAAGTGTTTCACGTTTGTAAAACGGGAAGGCGAAAGCCTGATTGCACACTTGGCACACATTTGCCACAACATAAACGTATCTTAATAATGAGAAAAAGTGTACCAAGAGTGCAATCAGGCCTTCGCCTTAACGTTTTACAAAAGCGTAACACTTGCTTAATCTTTTTTTTTTTTTTCCGTAGCAATGACGCTCCCATGCGGCCCTGTTCGCGGAGCGCACCTGGAATGCGCCAGCGCTGTAGACGGCCACCTCGGTGGCCGCGATGATCTGCAGGTGGCGGAGCACGGGACAACGCTTAGCCACCTCCAGAACGATGTCCGCCGACACGTACACCTGCAGACAGCAGCGATCCACGCTGTATCGTATGAACGTGTTACAGGGACACCAGATAAACATAATCAATCAATCAATGTATGAATTTTATTAACGTGCCCAGAAACAACCTGCTGGTCTTGGTAACGGCACACGTGAGAACTTGGATTATTAATATACATACACAGTCGGTCAAACCTCCATCTCACAGAATTTGGCTGGGTACAAGAAACAGGTACACTCAACGTAAGCTGCGGCTTATTAAGGGCGAGAGGAATAGGTAGACACTGGAAAGATGTGAAACAATGGCACTATTCGAAGAAGCGTCGTGACACCAAGCATGGTAAATGTTACATTGAGTAAGACGGATGCATATATGCATCAATAAACATGCATAAAAAGTACACGTTTTGGACGATTGTAGTTTACAATATATATATAACAATCTAACATACCATAACGATATATTACATGTACCATACAAAAAATGTGGGCAGTTTGCACTAGTAGTGCAAGGCTGGGTCACAGCGGAGCTAGTTTCGGCTTTTGGTAAGTCTTGCTAGGTTTTGCTAAGTTTTGCGAAGTTATGCATGGTTCGGCTAGCTTCATACTAAGAGTTGCTAGGTGTTGCTAGCTGTTGTTTCGGCTCGGCGACGGCGTTTGCCGGGGTGGCGGCCTCGGTGCGATGGTCAGGATCGGCTCTCCTTCGTCGATCGTAGTCCCGCTGAGCCGCGCGCCGGCTTCTTCCTCGGGAGTCTTGCCTTTCTTCGGTCGCCCCATGGTAGCTGTACGCGCGCGTGTTCATTAGACGAGAGAGGCGACACGTCTCTCGGCGGCGCGCCGGCTGCTCAGAGCTTTCTAGCATATCAGTGACGTCACGGCTAAGCGAACACGTGCTTCTTTTTTTTTTTCTTTCTTTCTGGGGTTTTTACCTGCCATAACCAGTTCTGATTATGAGGCACGCCGTAGTGGAGGGCTCCGGATTAATTTCGACCACCTGGGGTTCTTCAACGTGCACTACAACGCAAGCACACGGGCGTTTTCGCATTTCGCCTCCATCGAAATGCGGCCGCCGCGGCTGGGATGCGATCCCGCGACCTCGTGCCACTCGCTTCTCCTCGGATGGGGAGAGGGAAGGCGAGGCGCGCGCATGCCGCGACAAGACTCCGCCCAACGCACGTGTGTGATGCGAGGAGGTTGCGTGCGTGGCTCGGCG
The DNA here is from genome assembly GCF_013339745.2 of Dermacentor silvarum. Taxonomy (NCBI): domain Eukaryota; kingdom Metazoa; phylum Arthropoda; class Arachnida; order Ixodida; family Ixodidae; genus Dermacentor; species Dermacentor silvarum. The sequence continues at coordinate 159,683,331 of NC_051162.1, forward strand.
ACGCAAAGCTGGGATGGCGCTGAGCCGTGCTCCCTCAAGGGCTGCAGAAGATAGCGCCAACCCCTTTCCTTTCCAAATGAACCACTTAGTAGTAGCTGGGCCGAGTTTTCTGTCGGCACGAAACAGACTTGCGAAAAGCTTAACAGCTCCGCAGTAAAAGAACACTGATAGAAATTTCTGGATGTCTGGACACCAAGCATATCACATGGTAACTGTTACATGGAACAAGGCGGATATACCGAGTGTTTCAGCGAACACTGTTTTTTTTTTTCTTTTTTTTTTTTTTGAGGTTTCCCGTGGCAGATAGCGCCATTCTAGTTCATGAGCTGGTCTACTCGAAGAGGCGGACATTACTTACACACACAAAAAAATGAAATGCGCAATCAACTTATTGCAAAAAATTGACTAATTGAGATTTTAACTAATCACCTTATGACCCATATTGCAATTTACAAATTCTAGCCGTGGAGTTGGCAAGGTGGATCCACTTGGAACGAATTCTCAGGATGACACCAGTTTCGAGATATTAATTACCGTACTTTCCGGAGGAATGCATTGGCGTTCCAGTTACTTTTCTGCTTTAATGCATGTAACGACGTTTCGTTAAGAAAGTAACTGGAACACCAAAATGCGCGTAGCTTGTTTGCGTGGGATAGTTGATCGGGTTTGACGTCCACATATTTGCAGGCTATATGAGACGTGCCTTTAGTAGGGAGCTCCATACCGGACTGATTTTTTTTTTTTACCTCATGTGATTGTCTAACATGCAGGCCAAGGAGCGTTCTGACTTCACATACTACATGCTACATGCTGCATAGACCTCGGACACGCCTTGACTAGGTCGTAGTCTTGACATCGTTCTTACCCCGACCAATTTTGGGCACCTTTCGAAATCAGCGCAGATATTTCTTTGATATTTTTATTCGCATTTAAATGGTGCTTTGGTGCTATAGTAGGCCTGCATCACAAGAGAGGTCTGGTAGTAGACCTGTGCCCTTTGAAGACTCGCGCACATCACTTTTAGATCTAAACCCACGTCATTTTCCCAAGATTGCCGACTATATCGCCTGCTCTCGCTTCCTCTCTCCTGTCAGCCACGTTTACGGACCCTCAAACCCGGTCTCGTTAACAGCACTCACATGCCTCCACTCTATGCCTATCTCCTCATTAATTGTGGCATCCGTCTTGTGTCGTTTGCTCGCTTGAGAGCAAACCAGCGTGCATCGTTGACCTCGATGATGTCTCCTCGAAGCTGTGTCTTCCTTGCAGACAGCCACAAGATTGGAACACGACTTACGATGGCAGTTGTGCGACGACGGTGGCACAGTTTCTACTATCTATACGCCTAAATTCTGAACACGTGCACCTAAACGCTCGGTGCCCACGCGCTTCAACATTGCGCCCCCATCGGCGGCTCGTGGCCTAAGTTAACAGCGGGAATTCGAACACGCGGCTTCGCGCCCACGCAGTTGAACGCCACTGAGTTCACTGCGGCGAACGCTGCTCTACATGTCTACAGTCGTCATCAATATGAAAGTGAGCAGCAATTTTTTTTTCGAATGCCCGTAGGGGGCTAAACACACATGCCCACCATAAAATTGTTCAGTGATACTAAAAGTTCAACACGAAAACTTGTTGTTATGTATGAAGTTCCTAGTTTGAACCCATGCGTCATAAGCTATCGTCGTTTTCTTTTTTAAAGAAATTCGCTGTACCCTTTCGTATTGATGACGACAGCCCTCACGTCGTCAGACGCGCTCACCTCCTTGGTGGGTAGCGCGCAGCCCAGCACCAGGCTGCTCCATTGCCGCAGGGCTCCGGCCTCCGCATCGAACTCGGGGAGCTTTGGTGATGCGCCGGTCGCCTGCTCCACAATGTTGGCCTCCAGCTCGGTCAGCTGCGGAAAAAAAGAAAGCATAAAAAGAAAGAAACTATATACGAAGTTGCTCGTCAAAATGGGGGCGCGCCGCTTTCCCCAATCCTTTGAGGTATAGCTGGCGCTCTGAGACGCTGTGTGACATTGACCTGGACACGTCCAGGTCGTAAGGGAAGAGGTAGCAACGTTTCTTCGCCGGAGTGCAATAAATCAGTCGTCATACCAAGACGGTCATACTGTCGTCGTCGCTATCGTCTTGCCGCCGTCATCCCCCTCTCTCTCTCTCTCTCTCTCTCTCACGCGCGCGCGCACACACACACACACAATTGCGGCCAGCTACCGGCAACATGCTTCGCATAACATCGATTGCCGCTGTGCTTGCTGCGTAACATTATTTCACTGAAAACCTCGCAAATAAGGAGCGTCCGGTATCTACCCACCGCCAAGTATCTAGCATGAGACCAAGATAGCTTCGCCTTCTATCCTCGGCTTCTATCCACTTGAAATTAGTTTCCAAGATGACGCCAGTTTCGAGATAATTTTTCCGAAAGTGTGGGACGAAATACATGGGCGTTCCATTTACTTTTGTGCTTCAATACATAAAAGAGGTGTTTCGTAAAACAGTAAACGGATCAACAGTGCATTTTTACGGCGAGTTTGATGGAGCGTATCTCCAAATTGATGTCATTCCGGAGGACCATACTAAGTGTGTCCTCCTGGCAAAGTTCCCAGCTACAATTCGTAAACTGCAATATGTGTTGTAAAGTATTAACTAAGAAGTTCATTAGTAAATATTCGTCAAGTATTTGAATATGTATTGCGACTTTTGCGTGCCAGTAATGTCCGCCTTTCTGTACAATCCAGCTCAAGGACTAAAATCTGCAACAAGCGATTTTTTTTAATTGCACAAAGGTTAAAAATGATCCCCACGTAGGTGGAGCACGCCACGAAGCTCGACGTGGCTTCATCTCAGTACACACTTAAAGCGCTGAAACACCGACGACATGTCCAATTTGCACCGTAGTTTAAAAAATTGAATTTGGAGCTCTTTCGTGCCAGAACCCACGCCGTGGTGGGGGACTACAGATGAAGTTTGACCTCCTGGGGTTCTCGGACGTGCACCCAAATCTATAAGCACACGAGCGTTTTCGCACTTCGCCCCGATGAAATTGCGGCCTGGGTCGTACCCGCAACATCGAGCTCGGCAGCCCAACGTCATAGCCATTAGAGAGGTTCAGCTTGTCCGGTAATCGAGTAACGCAGGCGGACCGGGCGTTGGGGCGGAGGCGTAAACGTAATCTCTGCGCCGCCAGGTGGCAGCATGATGCTTCCACCTGGTGGTACAGAGATCAAACAGACAAAAACAGCTAATACTGCAGTAACCACGTGTATTCTACTTCACTGCTGGTGTAAATTTTCGCCAGTGGCGTAATCGTGTTGCTGCCGAAAATTTGCACCAGCAGCGATGTGGAATACACTTGGTTACTGCAATATTAGCCGTTTTGTCTGTTTGAGCTCTGCGCCACCAGGTGGCTGCACCATACAGGCCGCTTACGTTTACGCCTCCGCCCCAACGCCCAGTCCGCCTCCGTTTACCCGATTACCGGACAAGCTAAAGCTGTCTATTAATTATTGGGCTATACCGCGGCGGATCGAACCGTAGTTCAGCGTAGTTCGCCCATATAATACGAAGCACAGACGCTGCGCGCCAAAACAAACTCGCCTTGCACATATAGTGTCTCGCACAAGTATCGAGCTACTTGGTCGCGCTAACATTAAACGAGACGCGATACAACGTCACTCGCCACTCGATGCCTCTTCGCCTCACGTTTCTTCTCAAAGTGCTCGTCCACTCATCGTTAAACATGGCCGCCAAGCGTCGCTGCTCCACTTCTCGTTTACGAGCCAACCAACACGCTGGCGATCTGCAGCATGCTTCGCACTCATGACGAAAATGTTCTTTTTATTGCGCTCGAGTGAGTGAGTGAGTGAATAAACTTAATTGTAAAATAAATTATTCAGCTGGCCTCATGCGAGGCTTATCTATGGTCGGGGCCCCTATTTCAGGGCTCCGCTGGCTTCCGCAAGCCTGTTAGCTCTTCTGACCAGGAGGATCTGGTCCTCTAGGTCTGAGCTGGCCAGCAGTGCCTCCCACTGATCTCTATTTGGATTTGGTATGTGAGGTTCGATGTTGTGTGACGTACACTCCCATGTTATGTGGTACAGGGTTGGTGTTGACCCGCACCATGGGCACATGTCTCTAAAGGCTGAGGGGTGTATCTTGTGTAGTTTATGTAAGCTGACGAAGGTGCCTGTCTGTAGCCTACGCAGATCGGTGGCCTCTTCAGTCTTTAGTTTTCTGTGGGGCGGTGGGTAGAGCATACGATTCCCTCTATAGTAGTTTAATATAGTCGAGTAATCGGGATCGATGGGCGTTAGGTCCTCTACAGCGGATGTGTTGAGGGCCCGGTAGTTAGCGTATCCTCGGGCTGCTCTATCCGCATGTAGATTCCCTGTGATCCCTTCGTGTCCCGGTACCCATGTAATCGTTTGGATAAATTCTTTTTGGCATTCTTCTTTGAGTTTGGTGAGAATTCGGTGTGCGTTCGTACCAACCCTTCCTCTTTGGAAATTCCTGCATGCTGTTTGCGAATCTGTTAGGATTGTCAGCGATTTCATTGATTTCCTTCCCTCTTGGATAGCGAGTGCGATGGCGACTTCCTCCGCTTCCGTGATGGAGCTGGGGGATATCGACCCGCTGGAGGTTATTGTTCCTCTGCAGTCAGTCACCACTGCTACTGCTTTCTTAGCATTGCCTGTGTAGAGTGCGGCGTCGGTAAATCGTGCTGCATTCATGAAGCCGAATTTCCTTTCAATGTATTGGGCCCTTGCCTGCCTCCTGCCGGGGTGGAGGTTCGGGTCCATGTTTTTGGGAAGCGGGGTTACCTGGTACCCGCTTCTGATGGTGCGCGGTATTTCTTGTGTTTGTTTGTGGGCTTGGAGTTGGGCATTGTAACCAAGTCTCTCAAGCACGCTCCTGCCTGTGGGTGTTTGGAGGAGCCGGTTTTTCTGCGAGATGAGTTGAGCTTCGGCTAGTTCTTCAAAGGTGTTATGAAGTCCTAGGGCCAGAAGTTTCTCATTTGGAGTGTTCTTTGGTAGGCGTAGGGCAGTTTTGTACGCCATTTTTATGATTACATCTGCTTTTTCCTTCTCCGCTTTAGTTAGGTTGTAGTAGGGTAGACTGTATGTTACCCTGCTGACTACTAGGCTCCTTACTAGGCGGAGTGTGTCTCCCTCCTTCATGCCCCTTCTTCTGCTTGTGACTCGCGCTATCATTCGGGCGATTTGTTGGGCCGTTGTTTTGAGGAGGGCGAGGGCATGTTGACATCTGTGATTGGATTGGAGCCACATCCCTAGAATCCGTACAGTCGTTTTCTCGGGTATGTTGCGTCCATCGATTTTGACTTCTATGCGTAGGTTTGGGTCCGTGGGTACCGCTCGGTTTCCTTTCCCTTTCCATATTCTTATGATTTCTGATTTGTCGGGTGAGCACTGGAGTCCTATTTGGCGGGCATATTGCTCTATTGTAGTGGCTGCTGTTTGGAGCTGTTCATTCTTATCGGCCAAGGAGCCCTTGGTTGTCCATATCGTGATGTCATCCGCGTAAAAAGCATGTCTGATACCCTGGATGTCTTGGAGTTTTCTGGCCAGGCCAATCATGGCGATATTGAAAAGAGTGGGTGAGATTGCCGCTCCCTGAGGAGTCCCCTTGTTCGGGGGGTGGAAGGTTGCAGTTTCGATCTCTCCCAGCTTTAGCTCTGCTGTCCTTTGGCTTAGGAAGCTTCGTACGTAATTGTACGTTCGCTCACCGCAGTTGGTGTTTGCTAGTCCTTCCAAGATTCCTTGGTGGCTCACGTTGTCAAAAGCCCCTTTGATATCTATGGCTAGGATAACGTGTTCGCCTGCATTCGGAATGTTAGTGAGTACCTCTTCCTTTAGTAGGAGGAGGATGTCTTGGGTTGAGAGCTTAGCTCGGAAACCGTACATGGTATCCGGCACCTGCCCACTCTCTTCCAGGTACTGTTGTAGTCTGACGTTTACTATTCGCTCAAAGATCTTTCCTAAGCAGGATGTAAGCGAGATTGGTCTCAAGTTTTCTATCGCCAGTTTCTTCCCGGGCTTGGGTATCATGATTACTTTCGCATGCTTCCACTGTTCCGGTACGGTTCCCTTGAACCAGTGGTCATTTACGAATTTTGTGAGAGCGACTACGGCTGCGTCGCTCATGTTTCTGATGACGGCGTTAGTTATACGATCCACCCCGGCTGCCGTGTTGCGTGTCGAGCTTGCTATAGCCGCTCTGACTTCTGCAACCGTGATGGGCTCGTCTAGCTCTGGGTTTGGGGTTCCATTGTAATTTTCTTCATATGGGGGTATAGGGGTAAAGTCCCCGTAACATTTGAGGTGTAGAGCCTTAATGATGTCTTCGTTTGTTCCTGGGAGGGTGTGTAGTAGCCTTTCCAGGGACTTTTGGCATTCGCCTTTGGTTTTTTGTGGGTCTATAATTGCTCTGAGAATTCGCCATGTTTTGGCTGTGCCCAGGGTACCATCCAGGGAGTCACAGAATTTTTCCCAGTTTGTTGTCACTAGCGCTCGACGTTTCCTTTCGCGTCTCCGTCTCTTTCACACTCAATGCACACTTTGGTTACTTTTTAGGCTGCAGCTTATGTTGCCGACGTCATCAGTGGTAAAATGAGGGTGGTACAAAAAGACAAGGACGGAAAAATAGACACCATAGCGCTTGCTCGCAGATCTAAGAGTCGTGTGGTCTTCAGTTTCGGAATTTTGACGTTTGCGTTGTTTGTCATTTTATTGCGATAGCAATTATATGGACGCTCCAAGCGCATTTCTGCCGCCGCCGTCGTCGTCGCCGTGATGCTCCGTATAAAGTCCAAGGGCGATAACATATCGCCGCCGCGCGCTGTATGCTATATGTGCGAGTGAAAGCATGCGAGGGTCAGCCGACGATGGTGGCTCAATCTCGCGCGCGCAAGGGAGAAAAGATGTTCTGTATAAAGTCCTAGGGCGATAACATCGTCGCCGCGCGCCGTATACATGTTCCATGTAGCACACATCCCGGAGCTGTTCTGGCAGAGTGTGGCGCAATGTTGAACCATTTCCTGTGTTTCGCGCAGGTTGGCGCAGAAATTTGCGTTTGTATCAAAAATGGCGCAGTTGACGCAGGAATCCCACCCCTGCGTACGTAAAGAAATAGCGTTCCGCTCACCGCGTATGCTCCCTACTTTGTTTGGTTTCGGTGGTTTACGTGCACTGTGATAACGCACGTTATTTGGAGAGTTTAACGTTCGTAATGTTTACACGCGCTAAAAAATAGCGTTGTCGAACATGGCTCCCGCTTCAGCGTGAATTCTCGTGATAGCTTCGCTAGCTCTCATCCTCGTTGATCGCCAGTAACTAAAAAAATAAGCTTTCGCTTCCTCGAAACTCACCCGAAACGTTACTTATGAGCGTCCACTTTCTGAGATCGTTCGGCGATTCCGGCGTTTGTAAGAGCAACGAGACGCGTCCACATAGCAACAACAGGATGGTTGCAAATTGACTGTTTTGGCTTGGATACGTGTGACACGAGACACAAAACGGCGCTCTGTTTTTATTGCGATAGCAATTATATGGACACTCCAAAGCAGATTTCTGCCGTTGGCGTCGCCGTCGCCGTGAGGTTCCGTATGACGTCAATGGAGATGAAATCGTCGCCGCGCGCCGCCGAACGCTGTATGTGCGAGTGAAAAAGGGCGAGGGACGCGCGCTTTCACGGGGAGTGAACCCAAGGCGGAGAACAAACGCGCGTTCTGCGCCGTGCTCCCTTAAGGGCTTCAGAATTAGGCGTCTCTTTCCTCCTTTACAATCACCATATATGTAGAGCAAACGCGTCTTCTTCCGACGCGCGAAAAGCCATGGGGGGGGGGGGGGGGGGGGCGGCGTTTAGCTGCAGCACCAAGTGCCTATTTATATCAGAGGCTCCGGCAGCAGTCACCAACGCCGCACGCATTTTGTGCGAATGCGGGCAAAACGCCGACGGCGTCGACAAGTTCTACGTGTGGCCGGTGCTGCTGCATGTTCAAGTTTATAGAGATGATAAAGCTACTATCATTACTCCATATAGCTCTCTACAAATTTGCTATCGCAATTGATGCTTCGCCTTTCAGGTGAAACTGCGACAACTTTTTAACGTTTTCCTTACGCGAGTTTCCTATAGTTTACTTCACGGTAAACTAAAGGCATTGAAGGGACGGACACGCACCGTAACGGCCCGCAAATTAAGGAGCTTGCGTTTAACGTACGTAAGGCGACAAACGCTATTCTAAAACTGTCTAATTAGTATAGCGTAAGGTAACGCAAACGTAAGGAAGAAGAAGATGATGATGATTTATTGGCATCCCCTTTGAAACGGGGCGGTGACAATTATAGTCAGCGAGCCTGCTATATGCTATATACATGCGTTTCACTCTAGCATTTTTATACATGTCCTTAATCTTTCCTTTCTATTGTAAGAAGACAGGGCGCCGTCTGGTGCCTGGTGTCAAACATATCCAAGCCAACACACTCCATTAGCCGACATACTGTTTTTTCTATGTGGACGCGTCTCATTACGCCTACAGACACGGGAAGCGCCAAACCATCTCAGAAATCGGACGAATTATGCGCTCACAGTTAACGTTTCAGGAGAATTCAGAGGAAGCGAAAGCTGATCTCGATAGTTACTGGCGATAAACTATAACGACAGCTTAACCATCACGAGAATTCCCGCTAAAGCGGGTGCCATGGGTGCCGCCATGTTGGGTTACGCCATGTTGGTTGGGTACGCTATATCTCATAGAGGATGTATATACATAACGTACGTTGAGCTCGCCCAATAACGTACGTTACCATAGCGTACGTAAAACGCCGAAAAGCAATAACGTACGGAGCATGCGCAGTGAGGACTACACTATTTATTAACGTACGTAATGCGTTTACGATTTCTTGCGCAAACGCTTATTCTAAAACTGTCTAACTTTCTTTAGGTTTCATCTCGTGCTCCCTCTAGGTGCGAGGCCTGCAGCAAGGCTGGCTGCGCTCCTCATAATGCCAGCGTCGTGAGACGCCTGGTAGCTGTCCTGGCGGTGTTTCTGCTGAGCTGCTGCAGTTGCGGCGACATTCTTAGAACATCGTCCGAGGAGCTTCAGCGCAAAGCTAAGACCTGCTATCGTCGTCTTATGGTTCGCCTTTCGGGCCAAAGTGCCAAATTTGATAATAAATGGAGTTACACAGGAGTACAAACTTAAGAATGGCACGACACAATATACGCGTACATGAAGAACGCTACGAGTTGCACCTTCGGTGTTGGTTCAGGAAAATTTCGGCGTAAGTTCCTGGGTGGGTATGTACGTACGTCAGCGTGTGGTGTGTGCTTTTGAGCGTATGCGCGCGTGTGTCAAAAAAAAGTCGCAGTTACGACCGAAAGGCGAAGAATCGATTGCGATAGCAAATTAGTAGACATCTATACGAAGTAAGGACAGTATTTTATCGACCGTGTAAACTTGCAAACATTCGCTTACTAACTAAACTAACAAGCATGGTGTCAGCACGCACAGGCCAACATGAACACATCCCACTCGATGACCGCGGACACTCGCTGTCAAAAGGCTGGCGTGAGGTAGCGCGGCGGCGAGCGAAGTGACCTTCCTGCTGCCTATCGCTTCAATGCAAACTGAGCGGCGAGAATACAGCACGCACAAAGGTATGAGCCGTCAGCGCACCTAGACTCTGCCCCTAATGCAGATAGCTTTCAAGATAAGCCCCGCGCGACCGCGCGCGGCCGCACACTCCTCAGTTGCTGCCAGAGTACAACGCCCTGTTATCCCTTCCCCCCCTCCTTCCTTTCCGCCCGGTTCCTTGCGCGCCTTGCGGTTCCTTGCGACTAAAGACGGCGCGCTTCCTCCCCGCTTTCCTCCCTTGCGTGCGCGATACTCGCACTCGCGCGCACAGCATCACGGCGACGGCCGCGACGACGGCGAAAATGCGCATGGAGTGTCCATATAATTGCTGTCGCATAAAGAAGTCAACGACAATATAAACGGCAGAAATAAAGAGTACAGCCCGCACCTTTGCGCATTGTTCCGCCAGGCTGAAGGCCGCCCCGGTGCCCAGGAACAGGTGGTTCAGGCGCAGGGCGTTGCAGTCACCGTACAAGAGCCGAAGACTGGTACGCACCGGCGACAGCGAGGCCTGATGTCACAGCCCACGTGTGCGCGTACGTGGAAAGAAAAAAAAGTCACAGGTCTGCGCGGCTCAGGCAGCACAGTCACAGCGTAAACTGGTTGAGCGGCGCAAGAGTAGCTCAAATTTCGGCACCACGCACAAGGTCTTCGCAGCAAAGTGTCTTCGCCTCGATTTTGACGAGAACGATCTGAACTGTCCGGCCGGCGTCGACGGCGAGCTGCGGCTTGTAATGCTCTCTGCACAGCAGTCTGCTGAGCCCGATGATGCCTGGTTGTAGCCGCGCACGTAGCTCTACGATTCGCTTATTCAGTAGCGGTTCGTACCTTGCGAGGAGACGCCATAACGTGTATCGAAGAGGTACCCAGAATACGTCATCATCATCATCATCATCAGCCTATATTTTATGTCCACTGCAGGACGAAGGCCTCTCCCTGCGATCTCCAATTACCCCTGTCTTGCGCTAGCGTATTCCAACTTGCGCCTGCAAATTTCCTAACTTCATCATCCCATGTGGTTTTCTGCCGACCTCGACTGCGCTTCCCTTCTCTTGGTAACCATTCTGTAACCCTAATGGTCCGCCAGTTATCCATCCTACGCATTACATGGCCTGCCCAGCTCCATTTCTTCCGCTTAATGTCATCTAGAATATCGGCTATCCCCGTTTGTTCTCTGATCCACACCGCTTTCTTCCTGTCTCTTAACGTTAGTGCTAAGATTTTTCGTTCCATCGCTCTTTGTGCGGTCCTTAACTTGTTCTCGAGCTTCTTTGTTAACCTCCAAGTTTCTGCCCCATATGTTAGCACCGGTAGAATGCAATGATTGTACACTTTTCTTTTCAACGACAGTGGTAAGCTCCCAGTCAGGATTTGGTAATGCCTGCCGTATGCACTCCAACCCAATTTTATTCTTCTGTAAATTTCTTTCTCGTGATCAGGGTCTCCTGTGAGTAATTGACCTAGATAAACGTACTCCTTTACAGACTCTAGAGGCTGACTGGCGATCCTGAATTCTTGTTCCCTTGCCAGGCTATTGAACATTATCTTTGTCTTCTGCATATTCATCTTCAACCCAATTCTTACACTTTCTCGATTAAGGTCCTCAATCATTTGTTGTAATTCGTCTCCATTGTTTCTGAATAGGACAATGTCATCTGCAAACCGAAGGCTGCTGATATATTCGCCGTTGATCCTCACTCCTAAGCCTTCCCAGTCTAACAGCTTGAATACTTCTTCTAAGCATGCAGTGAATAGCATTGGAGAGATTGTGTCTCCTTGCCTGACCCCTTTCTTGATAGGTATCTTTCTACTTTTCTTGTGAGAACCAAGGTAGCTGTGGAATCCTTGTAGATGTTTGCTAAGATACGTGACGCACATCAAACATGGGGAAAGCGTTGATTGCGCGCCTCGTCTGAATCGCATCTCGTCGCACGCGGCGGTTGCAGGCACGTTAACTAGATGGGCCACCATACTGGCGGAGGCTCGGGTCGTCTGCGCCTGCGCGCTTGCCTATAGGGCGCGTATAAAGGGAATTTTTCTTCTGCCTGACAACAAGCGCTTGCGTGGTTCAGTGGTAAAGTATCCGACTCCCACGCAGCGGGCCTGGGCTCGATCCCGGCGGAGAGCGGGTACTTTTTTTCGCATTTCCGGCGATAGCGGTTACGGGGCGGCGGCTGCATCATCGCGACCAGAAACGGCTATTGGAATGAGGCCATAACAGCTTACGCTGTATAAAAGAGAACAACAAAGTCCAGCAGTCTCGCTGCAAATCCGAAGCAGCGAGAACAACAGCTAAATGTTTCACGACCCTCAGTGAGACTCACGGTGATTCGCGCCATATTAGCCGCAGATGACAATTGTAGCGGGGCGCGAGCGAACAATCCGCCTTTGAGAATAACTAGTCATTGACAGCTCAAAAATGAAGCGGCAAATGACCTCACAGGCATACACGCGCCACCGAATCACTTCGTCCGCATATTCTTACTTATCCTCTGTGCGTATGTCTGTAACGATGTTGTCCTCACCGTACGCGCTTGGAGAACCCAACGCAGAACGACTGAGCGACTGGCAATACCACGGCATGGCGTGAGCCGGACTTCGGCGGGAGTTGCCAGTGCCGGTTTATTTCTATGCGGCGTAGAGTGAATATAAACAACTCCAGAGGAAACTCTCCCCATAACACCCATGCATTGAAATCAACAACCGCAAAGACGTCGTCATGTTGCTACTCTGCGCAAGCGCGCATGCGCAGATGACGATTTGCTATTCAGACGAGACGCGCAATCAACGCGATCACGAGCGCCCCTTAGCATGGTGGTGCCATCTAGTTCAGGCGCCTGCAAATTCAATCTTTTATGCACCCGTAACTTTTACATAAAACGTTTTCGAAAGAGCCATTCGATATTTTAGAAAAATATATGGAATGATTTTTACACGTTTTCCATGCGTACGTGCTACAGTTTCCCGGTGAATCCCGGTGCCGCCGGGAACCCACCGGTTTTTCTCATGGGTAGAGATGTCCCCTGGCCTGGTGCTCGGCTGTCGTGGGAGTCCACATCTCGAAAGAGGGCCCAATAGAGATTTCAGCTGTTGTCTCTGGGCGCCTCTTGTCCAACCACAAACGGCCTTGTAGACGAGCATCCGCCGCGGCTGTGGGAGGCAAGTGCGGCCGCCGGGTACCTACCGGTAAAATAGGTACAAGCGCGCTCCCGGCCTGGTGCTCGGCCATTATGGGACCTCAACGCTTGGAAAGGGGTGTTTGACCTCAACCCGAAGGTGCCCCCACCTCAATAGGTGCTTGGGGCGCCACATGGGAAATGACCGCCATGGGAGCGGCCCAGACATCACTTGTTTTCCGTGCTCACGTTGGTTTCGACAGGAATTCAGGGCGCAGGCTCCTTTCCCAAGCGTATCACCCCTGAAGGAAGCCGAACGCCAGGCCGGGGTACGCTTGTACCCTTTTGAACCAGTGGGTGGCCGGCGGCGGTGAGAATCGAACCCACAGCCTCCCGCAGCCGAGGCGGGCGTTCTACCACTAGGCGTATCCATGCGTACGTGCTACAGTTAAAGCTTGCTTTTGCACAATTTTTGAATACTTGTAGCGTTACAAAATGAGCCGCATCTGCGTACGTCGAAGAACTGAAGAACTCCGCTTCTGTGTATGTATATTGTGGCTGATCCTATACTGCTTTGGTACTATTAGCCGCTTGCGTCAGCTATTTCTCAACGATTCCTTTAGACGGGCCAGTTGGTTGCTACATTCTCGGTATGTTACCAGCACATGTATAAATGCGACACAACGTCAAGAAAGAACTAATTAGTTGTATTAGACAGGGCTTTGTGGTGTCTGAGTCAACACTTCGTGTCCGGTTTATATTGACCTGGTAACACGATTCCAGAAGGTGTATTTTGTAACACCGGTGTCACGCGTACACTTCTGATCGCGATCGGCGCCGATCCGGATTAAGCTCAATCGGGACCGTGTGCTGCTACACGGACACTGTCGAATCGTGCTACGTGAATTGCGATCATGTTTCTCGATCGCGATCGCAGGCTAACGTCTGCGCCCCCTAGCGCAGTATTCCGAAAAAGCTAAAAACAAATAGTGCAGGCACCTCAATGAAAAAACGTTTAAAAACCTTTTTTATCACCAATAGTCAGCTGTAAAAAATCAAATATTTTCCTAATTTACCCATACTTAGCAAATATGCATTTGCACCCAAGGCATTATGCAGTTCTGAAAATTCAGACGATCAGCAGACGATAATAACTCGACCCGGATCGTTGGACCGTGTAGCAGCGACCATTGTTGATCGCGATCGAAAAATCCGATCCGGGTCGGTTCCGATCGCGATCAGAGGACGTATTCTCGGACGACCACTTTCGGCCGTACTATCGCCTTCGCGTGGCGCAGTGCTCAACCAGCCAATCAGCTCATCCGGTTTTGCTAAACCAGCCAGTAAATGAGCACTGAAAGCGCTGTCGCCGAAAGCGCGATCGTCCGAGAATACGTCCCCAGAAGCGTACGCGTAACACGAATGTAATACGGACCGCGATCCGATTACCCAAGATCGAGACAATCGTGACTTACACAGTCACCCGACTCGCCATTTGCTAGAGCGTGCGGCAGCCCGTCGTCCTTCGCGGAGGGCGTCAAGTACTGCTGGTGCACCGCGAGGTCGTGCAGCAGGTAGAGGGTGTCCAGCGCCGGGAACAGGGCGAGAAGGTCCCACAGGTTGTTGAAGTTGTGCACCAGCACCACTGTGGCGGCGCGGGAGCACAGCTGCGCCACTGCCTCCCGAAAGCGACGGGAGCAGCAGAAGCGGGGGCAGCCCGCGAACACCGCGACCTGCGCTTTATATGTGCACCGTCAATAAACGAAACATTATCCGTGGCTGTGGTGCAGCCAAACGGACAAGGACGGATAACGTTTTGTTCACTGACAAAACGTTAGCACTGGGCTGATAAGGATCGGATCGATTGCGATAATGGTGATACCGACCAATAAGGGTTGATAAGGCTCAGATAGAGTCCGATAAGGTTGATAACAAGAGATAAGAGTTTGTGAGTGTCGGATCTAGTCTGATTATGTTGATAACGACCGATAAGGGTTGATAAGGGTTTACAATGGTCGGATCAAATTTCGTAACATTGATAATGACATCGGGCTGCATGGAGATGAACAAGTGGCATAATGCTTACGCATACTTAGACAATTGACCCAGAAGAGTTCCTGGGTAAATTTCGTTCTTTTCGCTCGTCCTTCGATCTCTTGTTACATAATAAACCAGTAAGAGCATGGCAAGCCTCTTGCATCGGCTAACCACTCCACGTTTCATTAAAAGTTTCTCTCACCAGCGTGCACGTACTTTGACACACTGGTTGATGTAAACGGTTTCCTTGCGATATGTTCTTTGAATAGGAGCACAATTGGTAGGCTCCGTGGTGTTAATAACGTAACCTGCCAGTGCGTGTTCAAGAGACTTGTGCCCTAGACTAGTGGTCGGGCATAACGCAACACCTACGTCCTGAGCAGTTTAGCTCACAGGACCCAAATTCAAAATATCTTTTTAAATGCGAAGCATTTCTTGCCGGCGGCTCTGTCTGTTGTCCCGCGTCCCACACCCCCACAGCGCATGCGCGTCCCCTCCCACTCTCTCCCCTCTCCTACGCTCCCCCCTTTCTCTCCTCTAGGAATACTCTACGGCAGTGTTGCCAAGTTCGACGAGGCGGCGTAGCCAAAAGCTAGAGAAGTTGTAGCCCAAATGTAGCCAAACACAAAAAAGTGAAAAAAAGTTTCGTAGCCAAATATAGCCATTATTATTTGCAGTTTTATTTGTGTATACATTTTCACATTCGACTACGGCAATCCTTTTTTTTTTTTTTGCACAACTCGGTGTAACAAAATGTCCGTGCCGCCATTTCGGTCGGCCCTTGACATCAACACCAGCGACATCATGCTTGCACAGAACACTTTTTTGTTGGGCCCGGAAGCTCTTAAGTTCCAGCGAATCGCTGCAGAGGGCGAAATCGGTGCTTTTATTTTATGACAGTACGAAGTTATTATTTTTAGTTATTTACAGTAATAATATTAACTACAAATTCTGCTTTTTAGCTGTCGTGAACGCAAAATAATGTTTACCATCATCGATCCCTCACGTCATCTCTGCCTACGGCGTAAAAGTTCAGCTGTCCAGCAATCTGCGACGTGCTCACGGCTTCTTTTTTATGAGCTAAAACAAGTCTTTCGCGCTATGATATCTCGTGTTATTTGTCTCATCATCCTATCTTGTTTTCACTTTTTTTAATTAGCTTGGCCCGGGTTAGCTGGTACATGGTCTATACACTGTTCATTTACATCAACCTGGCCGCCATCTTAGGTCTCTAGCACGGCAAGAACATGCGTTAAAATAAACTGGCAGACAACAGATGTCACTCGCTCTCTGAATCGGCATAAGCGAAGCTTTAAAAGATTGCTGCGCAAAACGGCACACCAGTGTAAGAAGCGCGCAGTCGTTTTCGGCGATGAGCACGTCCCGAACATAACTCACTCGAAATGGTAAAAGCCGCGACAGCACGCAAAGAGCAAAGGTAAACAACAAATTGATAACAGTGATTATGCTGTGAAAACCGGTTACTGTCAAAAAGCAAATCATGTTGATGTGCTAATAAAGTTTTAGAATAGGGGCCCCCAACGTTTGGGGCCCCAAAGAGCTTTGCGGGTGTTAGCCTTGGGTCATAATTTATTAAAATAAAATATAACATTTTACAATAAGAGTAATTTAGATTTACGTGTTTAATTACAATTTAGAACTAATTCTATTAGCTGCAAGCAACTTGTTGCGGTTAGTTTTGAGTAACCAACTTTACGTACCTTCACGCAGCCAAGTCTATCCGTGTTAGGCCTACGAGCCATGAATTCGGAATCAGCGGTGTCTAATGAATCAATCCTCATTACACATGTTAGTTGAGAGAAAGCGATAACCGCCATCACTTCTCATAGCTTACGAACTTCACGCGTTACCACGAATTGAGCCCAGCTTGGTGCTAGGTTAGAGCCGTCGCTTCGATGGGCGCCGCCATGTTTGTTGACAAAAGCTTTTGGAGCATCTTTTGGGCTCCTGCTAAATCGCTGAAATAGTGTGCCTGACGTAAAATCCAAGCACAGTTTGCGTCTTGCGCATGCGCAGTGGCTTCGACGCTATTTCTTTGGGGCCCCCAAAAGTTTGAGGCCCCTATTCTAAAGCTCTCTAATAATTGCCGGGGTTTTACATGTCAAAACTACGATATGTTAGGGAGGCATGACACAGTGGGGGACTGCGGATTAATTTTGGCCACCTCTGTTTCTTTAACGTACTTCTAAATCTTAGTACACGGGTGTTCCTGCATTTCGCCTTGATCGAAATGCAGCCGCCGTGGCCGGGAATCAAACCCGCGTCCTCCAGCCAGCAGCGCGACACCTCATCTGCTAAGCTAACACGGTGGGTGAAGTTCATGTGACGTGGTGCACTGATGTCATCATGGCAAACATGTTTCAATATTATCCAAATGAGTATCTGCATCCGTGACATTACGGGCAAACCATCTAGAAGTAAAAGCACCAGAACCAACCTTTGGCTCATGGTCTTGCTCCCATTATTTTTTATACGTTCTTGCATACTTGGCCCACTTCCCCATGTTTGGATTCTCCTCTCTGAGGAGGATCCGATCTTACGTCCAACCTATCGAAATGAATCTCGAATGTAAGCCCGAACAAAACTTTATCTAGCAGATGAAGGAAAATGGATGTAAAAAACTTCGCGCGAGATACGTGGAGTAGGTCGAAAGCTGTGCCCGGCGCGATACTTCATCCAGAATCAAGACATGGCCATTAACACACTTGGGCATGTCATCCACCCGTGCTTCCATTCTTTCATGTCGGCGCCCCGATCGCCCGACGGCCCCGATCCTATGTTACTGCTCTCCCTTTCTGAGCATACCCATGTTAGTACAGTGTACTGTGAAAAACCCACTACTCCAAGGTTCGTCCCCATGCCCGGGGATCGGCTGCATAGCGGTCAAGCTGGGTGTAAGCTTAAGTGCATCAAAGATCAAAGCCACCGGCTCAGACAACGGCGCAGAGAGGGAAGGGAAGGGGAGGGGGGGTCATTTCGCGCACACACATGCACTACCGCGCTGCCGGCTCGGCCAGCTAAAACAAAGCCTTCGATATTTGCTTCTACCCGATCAAAGCGACCTCTGGAGCGTGGATTAGGGCACCACTTTTAGCCCAAACAAAGCCAAGTCGCAGATTTTCAGTAGCCCAAATATAGCCACATAGCCAACTCGTCCATGTCGACGCCAAAAAGTTTTTCCTGTAGCCAAATTTGGCTATATATATAGCCAAACCTGGCAACACTGCTCTACGGAGCGGCGCCCGCGTGCCACACCTCCACAGCGCATGCGCGTCCCCTTCCCCTCTCTCTCCTACGTTCCCCCCCCCCCTTTCTCTCCTCTAGGAATCCGGAGCGGCGCGCTCGACAGGTGGTGCGACAGCTGCATACTCCGCTGGGGGCGCCACGGTAGTTCCGCGGTATGAAAATGACGGAGCGCGCACGCCTCATTCTCTCTCCTGTGCAGCGCCGCGATGAGCGCTCGGGCCGCTGCCGCGAAACCATCTCCCGCTCAAGCTAACCATCTCGCTGCTTCGCATCCACACATGGTTCCCGTTAGCGGGAGATGGAGTAATTTTTTTTCACTACTGTATAATCTACTTAGCTGCTGATATAGGGTTTCTACAACGACGTAATCATTGATATGCAACCTTTCTTTTCTTTCTTCTACGAGTACACCTAATTATGTTTTGGCTGAACAAAGGGTCACTAGATGCCGCTACCAGCATTGGGCCTCTTCGATTATCCATCTCTGACAGTTCCGGACTGTCCGAAAGACTGCATACGCAACGCTCATTGGCTGAAAGCACCGTCTCGGGCAGTCCGGGACTGTCAGGAACGGATAATCGAAGAGGCCCACTGTTGCTTCAGTTCACGTCGCCAGCAACCCAGTATTCCGGAAGGTTAATACGTTTACGGTCAAGCTAAAGCACTCGCTTTATTCATTCCACAAATTTATTACATTTCACGGAATCCCAGATGCGTCATCAGTTGCAGCGGCGCTGGCAGCGTCATCTAGCTGTGTTGCTTTCTTCAACCACAACACGTTACAGGCGGTTTTGTGTTGCGTCATCGCTCTCGCAGAAGGGGAAACTGAATAAGTAGTTCATTAAACGCTGTTTGCCGCTGCCAACGTCATTGTACCAGCTGATATATTTTCGTTACAGTTTTACTTCTGTATGATCTGCTTGACATCAGCGGCGCCTGGTGGCGCTGATGGTTGGCCTGATGCAGAGTCACTGTGTTTGCTCCCTTTATGGTTCCCTCCATACAGGCTTCCAGTTTAGACTCCATATAGGGTCCCTAAAGGGAACCTATACAGTAACTAGCCTGATGGGTGGCCGATAAACCAGGCAGCCCCTTTAGCTCTGCTGCGCGCGTTCGCTGTCCGGTTCTCTGTGAACTGTAATAGGTTACAGTTTACGTTTACAAGCTAGAGGCGCCATCTGGCGTATACAACAGGAGAGAATATATGATGCCATGACGAAACACCTCCTACAACACAACTGACTGCGGCGCGAATGCATGAGCGGCGTGGAGGCAACGCTGACGACGATGCGCAAAGCCCAGGGCTGTGGCTAAAGAATGCTTCATCTTAAAACATTCCTAACGCTTTGCGGTCGAGCAATACAAGCACATGATGTCACTTCCAGCGCTGTTACAGCCGTGAATTTCTCCGGTGTACCGTAAAATGTAAGATGTTCTGTTCGAACAGAACATTTCACTCAGAGTTTGCAAGTACAATTCAAGGATTTCAAATTTTCAAGATGCCAAAGGCCATAATTCAATGAGCGAGAACACACCTTATTCATACACACACATTGGAAAAAAAGTGAAATCTCCTTCTTAATTAGCTGCAATTTCTTGCAGCTAAGCAACTGGAGAGTTAGACACAGCTTCAAACTCTTCAGGTGGCTTTTCAACGTTGACTTTCCCATTGTAGTAGTGCCAATCGTCTTCTATGATGGTTAGTACTGTCCGGCTTCAGACTAAAATACTCGTCATGGCTTAAACTTACTTTTCGCCAGGCATCTCTAGAGATTAGGGCTCGATAATGGAGCCATAATGGCTGCGGCGAGAACCAACTAGCAAATCAACAAAAAAAAAAAAATAGTGGTACGGCTTGGTCGCTTGGTCTGGCTTCGTCTAGCTGCAGGATGGCAACGGCCATTCAAACAAGCCTGTCGTAGGCAGCCAAAGAAACGCCACATTACATAGCTAAGCGACATTCTGAAAGGAAAATACCTAGCATTGTTTCCGGATAGACCGTGTCCGTGACATATACCCGTTATGCAGAGTTTGTTACTTTTATTGCTCAAAAGTCGCCCCCAAGTCAAGCTTTCAGGTAATTCAAAGAGCACACCTATTTTCAATGAGTTTTAAGGTCCCCTTAAATAATATTTTCCGAATTCAAGGTTTTCCAGTATGTCAAGGAGGTGTATGCGGACAGTCTAGAATTTTAATGTCCCTCCTGTGTATTGATAATGACATCGGGCTACGACGGACTACGCGTCCACAATAGACGGCGATTAACCAGCCCTATAACCCCTCGAATTCGTAATTTACCCAATCCCTTAGTTTACGACATGCTCCACATTTAAAAAGATGGATATACAGTCGAGCCCTGATATATCAAATCTGAAGGTGATCACAAAAAAGTTCGATATGTAGGTAATTCGATATATACAAAAAAACTTAAAGGGGATTTTACTGCTGTTCGTTATACACAATAATCTGTTATACGTGGCTTCGATATATCCGGGTTCGACTGTATAGCCAAACCGGTTAGCGTGCCCCCTAAAAGCCCCTCATCACCTGGGCGCTGATCTTGCCCAAGCACCCCGCCCTGTGTCCTGCTACCAGCGCGTCTCGACTGAGGCGCAGGTAGGCCCCGTCGCGGTGCTCGCGGACCCCGTCGGGCAGAGGCTCGAGCGACGGCCGGGGCTCGTGGGGCCTGACCAACACCAGGTCCTCCTCCGAGGTCAGATCGTGTGGGTCCAGGCCCGTGAGCTCACGCAGGCTCTGCATGGCGCCGCAACGCCACGCAGGTCGCCCGACAGCGCCGCCTCAGCGGCCGCTGGGCCCCTCTCTGCCTGCTGCTCCTGCTACTGTCAGGGAACCCGCGCAAAAAAAAATGATGCGCGTTCTTCAAGAACAGCCTCCACACAAAGTCGACTGAGTGCAACGAAACATTCAATAGAAGCACAACAGAAATTTTGCAGCGATTCTTAAAAGGAAGAAGCGAACACACTGAGCAGATCCAGTCAAAGGGACACGACAGAGGAACACTGATTGATCAAATATGCTTGCAAAACTATACTTTTGTGAATTTCACGGTAACTGATGGGGAAGAAATGCAAGAGCGCTCGTGTACCGTGCATTGAGCGCACGTTCAAAGAATCCGATGCGGTCAAAATTAACCCTCCCCCCCCCCCCCCCCCCCCCCCCCCCCCCTACGGCGTGCCTCAGAATCAGATCGCGGTTCTGGCACGAAAAACCCGAGAATTTTTGTTACGCTGTATAAGCATATACTAAACACCTTTCCACATACTCAACCCTGCCTTTTTCTGGGCGCGCACTCCATATGATGCAATGTGAAAGACTGATGAAAACGTGCCTTTCTTGGGGATGGCCGACTATGATGACAATTTTGGCATACCCTTAGAAACGGGGCTGGGACAAATCGTCTCCTAGCCTGCTTGAGTTACACAGGTATGCCACTATGCTATAGACTCACCTGCCCTCTACAGCCTCTGGGGTTCGCTGCAGTCGCACACCACCACCCGCGTCGTCCGGCTTGCTCAAGGCCCTCTCCCGGCGCGCTCTTTCTGGCTCAGATGAAGCGATCCGTGTAAGGTCGTCGTCGTCGTCCGCGCACTGGCGTCATACTGGGTGCATCCGCGGACGTCGTCTACCGTCGCCTGCGCTCTGGGCGCTCTCGTCAACGCCGTGAGCACAAGCCTGCGCTTTTCCCGGCCTCCGATACGGCTCACCTATAAGGAGTGAGAGAGAGAGAAAGGAAATGACACAGAAATTCCAAGAACTGTCTACTAATGCGTAAGCATTCTTTGGGTCGGCTACTACTTAGCTTTTGCGTTTGTTTCCTTAATTTCAGTTGGCCCACCCCTGAATATAAGTTGGCCCGTCCCTACTATATGCTTCCCCATGCATCTTCTATGGAGCCCTATGTCTTCCTGTGAGTAAGGTGTCACGCTTTTCGCGCTACAGACACGATTTTGCAAACAACATTGCTGGGGTATACTCGCCAAAGGCGGCTTATGCAGTAAGAAACGAAATGTTTGGTTTAAATTATTCCTCATCGCTTATAAAGCTACCAATCATATACATTTACACTACTATAACGATTAAATGTCTTCGCAAATTAGGCATTTTTGAGCAGATACAAGGCATTACACTTTTCGCGTGACAGACAGGTTTTGCTGGGGCACTCACCAAAGAATGCATACACCTTAAAAATATGCAGATCCCATACTGTGGCAGTCGGTGTAAGCGAAGTTTTCTGTGACGTTTGCGTTAATTGACGGTGATTAGCAGTGATGTTGATGGCGAATGTTTAACTTATTGAGCGTTCGGTGCAATACGAAAGTGGTGAGGTGGTGTTCCCCTTTCGCGCACTATTTGTGATTGTGCCCGTATAACACAGAACACGTCACGTACCCGTCACGTGTACCTAATTATAGGCACACGAGCGTTCTCTCATTTCGGTGCCAACAAATGAAGCCGCCGCGACCGGGATACCAACTCGTGACCTCGCGCTTACAGCAGCGCCACGCAATAGCTACTAATTGCCACCGCGACTTTCTACCCCTTTTATTGCCTCGCATATAACACTGTTTACAGACTCAAAACAGTACAGCAATGCTGTGCTAAGATATGAACCGTATGCCGTTGTTCACCGACTACATATTATTAGAATTTTGGCATGTGTAACAAAGGTTCCAATCTAGGAATCCATGCCGGTACATATGATGTCAGCACTTTCTGTCATTCGGCAAACCAGGACACAGATTCGCAAAAAAAAAATGTTCGCGCACAAGCCCAACATCAACATCTGCATTGTGCACGGTCGTCACGGGGTCCCAAAACGATTTAGTTCTGCTATTTGCAGTGTCCCAAGTTTTAGAGCGAAGATTCTACTACGCCATGTCTCGCAAGGTTATTCATCGCGTCGCAATGACCTTGAGCCGCCGGAGCGCGAGCCGCCGAAGCGCAAGTGTGGCAAGCGTGACGTCACGCCACGTGATCCGCTGCGCAATAGACAGGCTGAATCCAACGGCAGGCTGCGAAATCTCAAGCAAAGGCAAAGTTGGCTGCTGAAACACCGGAGCAAAGGTAGGCCAGATTAGCACGTTATAGAGAAGCTTACCAAGCGCGGAAGCGTGCATTAATGAAACACTGTGTGCATAGTCTTTGTAAAACCAACCCAAACAGACATTTCGCTCGTGATAACTAGGTTTCCAAGATTTAAACCTCAGGCAATTTTTTTCAATGTAAAGCATTTCTTGGCGAACATTCGCCACTTTGATAGTATCTATCTATGTAGCCGTCTATGTCTTGGTGCTCTCATGGTCGTTTCGTTAACTTGGTATGCACGAAAACTGGCATAGTATGACAACAGTGTATGAAGAACATAAATGGTAGGTTATGACATAGAATGTCATGACATCCGTGTCATGTAGGCCATGAAACAGCCGCCTACGTCTTGGTGCTCTCATGGTCGTTTCGTTAACTTGGTAGGCACCCCGCACACTGCTTCGCAAAACATCGATAACCACAGGGCGTGGAATCTGCCTTCTTTTGTGTGAACTACTGATCTATAAGTGACTGACGCTTCTCTACTATCGCACATATTGGACAAGAAAGCAAAATTGTCTTACCTATTTAAGGACTGGGCTGAACAAGACCGAAGTCAAAGGTCAGCGGGAAAGTGGCGCTCCATCTGGCTTAGTCCCATGAAAGCACAGACTGGTACTGGCTGGGCGGACCTCCACGGCCGATCCGGAGGCCACGAAGGGTGCCGCCCTGTCGAACGACGAGCTCTGAGACGGTTCGCCGGCAACAGTTACCACGAACAATGTTAAGAACGCAGCGTCAGTACCGCCTACAGTTCACTTCTGTTCACTCGATGTCAGCTGATCCGACACTTCGGTTAAAAGAGTAATGGCACGACATTTCCGACTTGTCATGTCTTTATCATTAAATAAAATTAATTTTATTAGGAGCGAAGCTCCTTATAGCGGCACCCGTTCCGTCCCCGTCGTCGTAGTAGTAGTGTGTAACCAGTCTGAGAACAATGAGAAAAAAAATTCCGGAGTTGTGTCCGTAGCGCGGAATCGAACCAGGGACTCCGCGCTTCCGAGCGCGCGGCGTTAGCCCACTACGCCACGAAGCGCACGTAGACGCACGCACCACGATGGCAATAAATACCCAACATTAACGAAAGGCCGCGTTTCTAGCGCGTTTCTAACGCGTTTGTGCTAGCGCGTTACGGCCCGTGTAAGAAGCTGGTGTAAGACGCTGTGGCCTCTCCGCCTTACCTTCAACGCGTTTCGAACGCGCTGCCCAAGGCGGTGGCAAGTCAAGTTCAAGTCGAGGAGCGTTTATGAATGCGGGGGGTATACTCTCTCAGCAGTCATGTGATGGCGTCGGCAAACGCGGTGCACGTTCCGGCATGTGTAAATGGCTGCGTAAGACGCTGTGGCCGCTCCCCCTTACTAGAGAGTACTGCACGTTTCTAACGCGTTTGTGCTAGCGTCCCCTTAAGCGGGAGATCCGATGATTCCCTCCGGAGCTTCGCCCACTCATCATCATTCACCCCCTGGATATGCTGTGATATTTTTTTCAGTAAAATACTGAATGGTCATTTTGGGCTAAATTACACAAGTAACTTGACTGAAAAGTTCAAACTTTGACTCAGCTCGACGGAAATGAAAATTCAAACCCTCTAAACATTAGAAAAAATACTGGCAATCGCCTGAGCACCCCAAGTCGTTTACCATAATACTTCTTTCCACAAACCGTGGTTCCCTTTCCGTACACACGAGGATGAAGCGTCATGAGGTCACTATCCACTGGCTCCATGGATTTTCATAGAAACTCGAGTTTCATAGAAACTCTCTGAATGGCTCCATCCATTCCTGTGATCGTTATGGCTGTCGCAAGCGAGCGCAGTTTGAAGAAACGCGCGCGGCGCTCTTGTTTACTTTTAAGCACGAAATGCTTTTAGCTCCCGTTGTCGGCGACCTTCAAGTGACCTTGAGCCAAACTCAAACATCCGGGCATCGTTGCGAGAACAAAACGAGATCATCCAGCCAGCCAGTCAAAAGTTAAGAAAATGCGGTCTGTGGCCCTCAACCCTTATGTACAGGACTTCATTACATACCCAAGTTACTGCCCAAACAAGTTACAAAAAAAATGGTGCTTCCGATTTCTTCCTAGTGTTTATTCACATCAGTCAATCAAGCTACAACTTCTAGTACACTGAAGTTTTATTTGCCATTTCTAATAGCGACGTTCAAAAGGCCTGATACAAGGCACCACACACTTGTCATCTTTTGGCGCTGAGGAAGGGTTGCCTGTGCTCTTTTCAACGTCAGCGGTCCATGAGTTCCGCGGCGCGGATTTTGTGTCGCCTCGAAAGATGGCGCCACACAGCGTGAGGCCTCCTTCAGGCGCTTTTCTTCTTCTAGCTGGGCAGTGCGCTTTGTCTCCCTGGCGTCTTTCGCTGCCTGTCGTGCCGCCTTCAGCCGGTTTTATTCTTCTAGTTGGGCAGCGTCCACATGGACCAGTGCACAGTATGGCGTGCTCCGGTGTGGTGCAGTGTGGTGTGGTGGGTTGCGCCTTTCGAACATACCCTACAGCCATTTAAGATTGTGGCTAGTATTACCTCCAACCAATCTGCTTTGCCGGTAGTCATTTCATGCTTACTTCTACTCTCCGATTACGGGAGAGCCAGTAATTTTATCTAGTCTTTTTAATTGCTACACAACGTTAGCACATTTTGTTCTGCGTCGTGACGTCAAGGTAATGTCGATGATGCCTGTTCTACAATCTCTAGATAACCTTACCATAAAAAATGTCGCAGTTTCACCCGAAAGGCGAAGCATCAATTGCGATAGCAAATTAGTAGAGAGCTATACGGAGAAAGGATAGTAGTTTTCTCAGCTGTATAAACTTGGACACATTCGCTTATAACTGAATTAACAAGCATGATGTCAGCGCGCACAAGCAAACATGGATAGATCACACTCGATGACCACACACAACCGCTGTGAAAACGCTGGCGTGAGCGAGCACGCCAGCAGCAGGGAGCGAAGGTTCGTGCGGTCTATCGCTTCAACGGAAACTGAGCGTCGAAAGCAAAGCGCCTACAAAGGTAGGAGCCGTATTTCAGATCGCTTTCAAGATAACATGCACGGGACCGCCGGCCGCCGCGCAAAGTACAAGTTGCTCGCAGAGCAGAAGCCGAACGCCCTCCCTCCCGTGCTGCCTTCCCGCTTTCCTCCTTTCGCCTGCGAGATTCCAGTTCCCCCTGCGCCCGGTCGCAAGATAGGCATTTGGTGCCTCAGCTAAACATTGCCTCCCCGCCCTCCCTCCCATCCGCCCATGGCCTTTCGCGCCACGGAAGACGTCGCGCTTGCTCTCCGCCGTGCGGTCGCTCCCCGTGAAAGCGCGCGTCCCTCGCGTGCTTTCACGTGCACATACAGCAGACAGCGAGCGGCGACGATTTTATCGCCCTTGAACTTTATACGGAACCTCACGGCGACGGCGACGACGACGGCAGAAATCCGCTTGGAGTGTCCATATAATTGCTATCGCAATAAAATTATACAAAAATTCTGAGAATTGTCTAATAATATGTAAGCATTCTTCGGGCCGGCTGTTTCTTAGTTTTTGCTTTTGTTTCCAAACTTCAGTTGGCCCGACTCCAATTTAATATTAAGTTGGCCCACCCCAAATTTCAGTTTGGCCACCCCTAAATTTCAAGTTGGCCCACCCCCATATTTCAAGTTGGCTCACCCCTACTACAGGCTTCTAGAACCATGTATTTTCTATGGAGCCCTGAGTATCCTTATTGGTAAGGTGTCACGCTTTTCGCGTTAAGGACACGATTTCGCTAACAAAATTGCCGGGTTACTCACCAAAGAAGGCTTACGCATTAAACAACATTATTTTTTGGTTTCGATTGTTCATTATCGCTTATAAAGCTACCAAGCATCTACGTTTATACTATTATAACGATTAAATGTCTTAACTTCGCAAATTACGCATTTTTGTGCAGACACGATGCATTACACTTTTCGCGTGACAGACAGGTTTCGATGGGGTGCTCGCCAAGGAATGCTTACGCATTAACATAAAACTTTGTGTCAGTCTTTCCTAGATCACCATTTTTTCTCGATTCGTTTTGGTAAGGAACGCGCGGGCCACTTTATTGTGGAACGGGGAGTGTCCCAGGGTTCGGGTTTGGGACGATAATGTTTAATGTTGCCCTTTTGCCCCTGGCATGGCAACTCGCTAACATCCCCGACACATTTTTTCTTATGTATTCAGACGACGTGACTGTAGTCATACATTCAGATTTGCGTTGTCAGGAGAAGGGAGTTCGAACCACTCTGGACACATCTGTCTATCGCGCACACATTCGCTTGGCACCCTCGGCCACCATGACAAAAATTATTGTTCATTACCAACAAACGAGGCCAACGCCGCGTCCTATACAGACGCCTATACAATTGAACTTGAATGGTCAAACGCTCGCAGCTGTCTCAGAGATATGCATCCTGTACGAAGCTTGGGCCAACAGCCCTGGGCCATGTACGAAGCCTGGGCCAACACAATATAAAATATAATTAACACCCTTGAAAACGAAAAAGTGTGCAAATGTACCTAACTCACACCCATGCAACCTTTTTGATAGAGGTGTGATTTATAGACTGATTTCCACCCTTTATCGTTTTTTAAAGGAGTAAATTATTTTAGTGCACCCCGGCCGTCCGCCTCACCTTCGCAAATGGACAGATGCTGGTCTTTTGTGCCGGCCGCTCCAAGACTTTATCCAGAATACAGCTATTTATATTTTCATTTAAATTATGTCACAGGGAGTACTTGTCTAATAAAAATAAAAGAAGAAAGACCACTCTTCGTAGCGTTCGTAATGCGGATTGGTGGTGCGAAGGTGTGTACCAGCGCACTGATTCGCACACGGCGTCCGCCCACGACGCCACTCCTGACGCGCAATTACCTATAAAAAGAAAAAAAAAACAAAAAAAAAACAAGACGCTCACCTCTTCACCGTGGCCTCTCAACGGTGACCGTGCTTGGGGCCAGCCGGTGGGCGGCCCGTCGGACGAGGCGCGTCCTGACTTCGTCGATAGGTGCTCGTCGGCCCAGGAAGGTGGCTAGTTCTTGGGCAATCGCGTCCTGGACGTCTCCCACACGCACGACAAACGCGGCACCAGGAACGATCCGTTCAGTTCCGCCGCTGAGCGCTGTTTATACGGCGTCTTCCGACTGAGAACGGCGGTTGTGAATGCGCCGGGAAGCCAGGGATTTGGACGACAGAGCGACGCTGATCACAGCCGAGCGAGTGCCACACGCTTTGAATGCTCGATGGGGAAATGAGAATCAACCAGCGTAGACGAAGAAGGTGAAGTTTCGACGGCGTCTTTCTTGCGCGTGGATTCTCACGGATTCCGGCCTCGAGTCGACGGTTATAACCGTGACCCTCACGACTCGACTAGGAGAGTCTGCGTTTTTCCTAACGGCTAAGAGCTAAAGATTTGGACGGCCAAATTGGACAAACGACGACGTTGCGAATCCTCCGCGTGCGTCTAACCCAGTGATGCCAACCTGTCAACGTTTTACCCCTAGATCGACCCCCAAACAACCATAGATTATTAAATAAATCCCTAGGTTGTATTTTTTGTCGTTAATTTGGCCAATTCACCTTCACAAACGCTAAACGCAGTCCGCTGTTTGGTCCACTTGTTCTCAATATTGTTAGAAGTAAAAAACGACTTATTAGCAGCAACTGCAGCTCTTTTTCTACATTTTCTGTGCAGTAATTGTACATAAGAGGTCTATACAGATGGCGCCAGTTACTACGGACACGTAAAACCCGTCAAAACTTCGTGAAGTGACCGACAGGCTTTGAAGAATGCCGCCTCCTCCTCGCGCGCCATGGCTGAGGCCGACGCCGCGTCGCTATTGGCCTAATCGCATCACGTGGGCCCTCGCACCGGCTTCGTTTGTTTACAGTCGCGCTAAAGCGCCATTTTCGCTAGAGAAGCGTCTACCGACTGGCGAGGAGTACATGTTGGCGCCGTTGCTCTTTCGTGTTGTTTTGGTTTGCGAACGCCTTGAACTAGGTTTTGTGGCAAGTGCCACGTCGCTTCACGGCATTTTCCATCACCATGACGTGCTGCGCCTTCGGATGGCAAAATATAGTTTCAGCAAAGGCAAGAAGCTCTTCTCCATACCGTCCGGTAAGCGCGACGGGTTAAGACCTGGATTCGTCGAATTGGGAGGGAGAACTTCAGACCGACGTTCCCTACACAACTATGCGAGGTAAGTCGCGAGTCTCTCATAGTGTAGTATGTGTCAGGCTTGCGTAAATTATTGCGGGCCATAACGTAGTAGATATTGCAAAGTTCACTGAGCATGTTGTCGTTCGTCTGCACGCTTTAACACGATTCCTACGCGACGTGTACTTTGTTTATATAAGCACTACGTGGTCGTATTTGGTGCGCTTAATGGCGTTCTACGCTAACAGGCTTCAATCCGCAGGCACGTGATGTTGCATGCGAATATGTGATTACGAAACTTTTTAAGATTCAGCGCAGTAGTCCTTTTGACAAAATTTGTGGCTCGAGCGTGAAAAGTAATCTTAGGAAAGCAACTCTCTGTCTTTAATTGTGGTTACTTACTATAGCCTTCTTTAGAGCGAATAGCTTTGTTTGCCTCTTTTGTTCGTGTTCGTCGTTGGCGGTCGCCCGGTGGATTTGCGATACAATGTCACCGATGAAA
Source organism: Dermacentor silvarum (assembly GCF_013339745.2). Lineage (NCBI taxonomy): Eukaryota > Metazoa > Arthropoda > Arachnida > Ixodida > Ixodidae > Dermacentor > Dermacentor silvarum. Next base: position 159,713,186 of record NC_051162.1, read on the forward strand.
AGCGTGCGTGCTCTGTCGAAACCGAGTTAGGCGCGCGTTCGTCGCCGAACGACAGCATCATAGGTCTTTGAGACGTACGTGCTAATTCGCGTGAGCTTTTAAAGTGTGTGAAGATTAAGATGCGGCGGTGGAGCAGTCGCTAATAAAAAGTGCGGTCGCCCGCTCGTCCACTGGCTGGTTTAGTCGTCGTTCGTTTAGTCGTTTGCTCGGTAGTTTGGCCGTTCGCTTGCTTGTTCGTTCCACTCCTATAGTTCATACGGCCACTATGTCTCTGGGAGGCACTTGATGCAGGGCACTTGGGCTGGTGCGTTTAATTACGCTACGATCGAGACAACAAATGGCGCCAAAATTCCACCTCGAGGAAGAAGAGAGCACCGGTGCCCCTCCCCCACCCCCATAGAGCACCCCTTTTCTGCCGAAATATGTCACCTAATAAATGCAGAAATAAAGACGTTAAAAATATATCAACAACTGCATCATTTCACTTACCACAATTTCGACCGCTTCATAGCGCGGAAATTCTTCGCACAGTCATCACTTCACTAAAGTTATATCTCACAAGTAATATTTCGGAGCGAGTGCAACCGTCCTCAATGCATGCACCTTGGTGCAACTCAGTTCACGACAAGTACGTTACTTCGTGAACGGACGAGCTAACGCACGATGAAATGTTATTCTTGATAAGTCACTAATCTGAAAAAAAATATTTTACTCAACGCACGCTCACTATGCTCTTATTTTAGACTGAGTGAAGCGCTGTTACGCGTTCCCGCTTCGCGAACGAATGCTAAAAAAAAGCGAAAGCTTGCACTAGGCCGCGCAAAGCTCAAGACATCGAAGCTGGCCGACTGATTGCGTCTCTTGGTTGTAGCTAGGTTATCTCTCTCTCTCTCTTTCTCTATTTATTTTTTTTCTCTCTCTCTTTAGTTCTCTCTTCTGTCTGATTGTCTCTTTCTTCCTCTATCTCTCCTGCTTTCTCTCTCTCGATCTCATTTTCACTTGCTCTCTTCCAAAGGAAGTTGTGTTGCAATCTTCAGTACAATGCAACCATGTGGTTGGTTCCCATAAATGCACGTTCTGCAAGCGTGGGTGCACAGCGCAGGAACGAGTGATTGACCCTGTCGAAAGCCTTAGCCAGGTCTAGCTGTACCATTGCTACCTGTCCAATCCCCTCAGCTACACATTCTAGCACCGATCTTGCAACATGAATGTTGGTCTGAATGGACCGACATCCGATGCCACATGTTTGATAAGCACCTACCACAGATCTTATCACGACTTGTAAACGGTTAGCTAATAATTTTGCAAAAATTTTATAATCCCCATTGCATAAGTAAATAGGCCGATATCCGTCCACGTTTAGCAGCGAAGCTGTTTAAGCCAGCCGTAATTTGTGGTACGCATCAAGAAACTCTCATCATCAGCAATGAAGAAAGAAATAAGCAATCCTGCCGAGGCGGGATTCAAGCCCGCGTACCCACGGTCCCAAGGCGAGCGTCGTAACCACTATAGGCTATATTGCCACGCTTGCAGAACATGCATTTATGCGAACCATATGATTGCGTTCGAGCGTCGTCGTCTTCGTCCACAGCTGGCGCGTTCGCACGCGCTCGTGCCAATGCTCTACGAGGTGAACAAGTGGTTTTGCGGGCTACGCTTGGGAGAGAGATAAAGAAAATGAGAGCGAGAGAGACAGACGCATGCATGGAGCGGGTCTGCTGGAACGCATTGTCGGCATTACAACGCGGTGGAACGCGGTGTCGGTGTTGCAAGCTGCGCTATGCAACGCGCAGTGACGGCCGTAAGTCCGAGAGAGAGAGAGAGAGAGACGCACTCACGGAGCGGGTCTGCTGGAACGCGTTGTCGGCATTGCAACGCGGTGGAACGCGGTGCCGGCATTACGGCCAGCTTCGCTGTCTTGCGCGGCCTAGTGCAAGCTCTCGCCATCCCACTCCCGTGTGTAGAGTAGCAAACCGGCTGTGCTAAACTGGCTAACCTCCATGCCTTTCCTTCGCAATGCCGCTTCTGCGCAGAACCCGGGTCCCTCAGGTACACAGTAGGGGGTTGCCGATGGGCACCATTACATCCTCCAAACGTTTATCAAACCAATGATTTTTGGGGGAGAGCCTTGGACAGCTCCGACCTCGAGGATCAGCAACGGCTAATTGCGAGGGCCCAGGGCGCGACCCGAGCTCAAGGCATTCTGGAATGAGGACGCCTCTCCAAAGCTTCATTTACCTAATAAAGATGTTTATTCTCTCTCTCTCCTTCCGCTCTCCCGGCATGGCGGTCCCGTCGCGCGTGTCTATTTTCCTCCGGCTCCCCGAGGTGGCGTTGGTCTTCCACGCGAATGTATGCCACCGCTCAAGACTGCCGATCAAAATAAACGTGCGTGCGTGTGTCTTTCTTCGGGATGACCGCCGTTGCCGCTCAAGAGAAATAAAATTTGCTCATACATTTTATCTAAATTCTGTGTCGCCTCTGCTTCGCTACTAACTGCGCTGCTAACTGCGCTGCTAACTGCTTCGCTGGTAATTCACCTTCACAGCAGTGGAATGGCGCGCGATTTTTATCCAGCGGCCGTGGCTAGAGCTGGCCGTGAACGCAGAACGTACACAATTTTCAGTAAGCACTTTATGGGGAATACGAAGGCAAATGAATACAACTGTCAGCCCTTCCACTGGGATGGAGATGGAAGACCAGCGAAGCTGTACTATGGTGGGAATTATGTATTTCCCATTATGACTATTAAGATGTGATAGTGCATTGGTTATTTCAACCAATAAAGAACGAGAAATATATATGATCCGGTAGTTTTATTGCGATAACAACTATATGGACACTCCAAAGCAGATTTCTGCCGTCGGTGTCGCTGTCGCCGTGAGGTTCCGTATGACGTCAATGGAGATGAAATCGTCGCCGCGCGCCACCGAACGCTGTATGTGAGAGTGAAAGGGCGCGAGGGACGCGCTCTTTCACGGGGAGTGAACCCACGGCGGCGAACAAACGCGCGTTCTGCGCCGTGCTTCCTTAAGTGCTGCAGAAGTAGGCGTCTCTTTCCTCCTTTACAATCACCATATATGTAGAGCAAACACGCCTTCTTCCGACGCGCGAAAGGCGGTGGGGGGGGGGGGGGGGGGGAGGGAAGGGAGGTGACTTTTAGCTGCGGCACCAAATGCCTATTTATATCAGAGGCTCCGGCAACAGTCAGCAACGCCGCACGCATTTTGTGCGAACGCGGGCAAAACGCCGACGGCGTCGACATTAGTTCTGCGTGTTGCCGGTGCTGCTGCTTGTCCAAGTTTATGCAGCTGATAAAGCTACTATCATCACTCCGTATAGCTCTCTACAAATTTGCTATCGCAATTGATGCTTCGCCTTTCAGGTGAAACTGCGACCACTTTTTCATTTATTTAGTGACCACAGGGACCATGGCCTTATGGTCACTACGGTACACCGACATAGGGTGTACGGCAAAGGTTGGCACATTCTTCATAAACACGTCACCAACGCCGCGCGTGTTCGGTGCGAACGCGGGCAACACACCGCCGCCGTCGATAACAGTTCTGCGCGTTGCTGGTGCTGCTACATGTCCTAGTTTATACAGCTCCTCAGAATTTTGAGAATGACAGCTCATAAACAAATGTCATGAAACAAAACACCTGCAGCGCATGCCTATTATGTTCAATCTTCTCAGACTGTGATTGAGTCGCCAGTCCCCCTTGCGCCCGGTCGCAAGATTTGGTGCCGAAGCTAGAAGTCGCCTTCCCTCCCTCCCTCCCGTCGCCCCACGGCCTTTCGCCAACACCCCCTATACTGTTGCTTTCGCGCGACGGAAGAAGCCATGTTTGCTCTCCGCCGTGCGTTCACTCACACATACAGCATACGGCCAATGAGTTTTCATTGCGATAGCAATTATATGGACACTCCAAAGCGGATTTCTGCCGTCGGCGTCGTCGTCGCCGTGAGGTTCCATATGACGTCAACGACGATGAAATCGTCGCCGCGCTCCGGACGCTGTATGTGCCAGTGAAAGGGCGCGAGGAACGCGCGCTTTCACGGGGAGCGAACACACGTCGGAGAGCAAACGCGCATTCTACGCCGTGCTCCTTGAAGGGCTGCAGAATTAAGCGTCTCTTTCCTCCTTTACAATCACCATATATAGAGAGCAAACGCGACTTCTTCCGTCGCCTTAAAGGCCGTGGGGGTACGGGAGGGAGGGAGGGGAGGCGACGTTTAGCTGCGGCACCAAATGCGTATTTATATAAAAACGTTGCGCGGCAAGAAGGTGGGTAAGATTTCCGAGGCTGCTCGACGTGTGTCCCATTTTGATCTCGTCAAAAACCTCCCAGAGCCACCGGCAACAGTCACGAACGCCGCGAGCGTTCGGTGCGAACGCGGGCAAAACGCCGACAACAGTTCTGCTCGTTGCTGGTGCTCCTGCATGTCCAAGTTTACACAGCTGATAAAACTACTATCCTTACTCGTATAGCTCTCTACTAATTTGCTATCGCAATTGATGCTCCGCCTTTCGGGTGAAACTGCGACAATTTTTTTTCTACACGCGGACACGACCATCGGAGACTGAGCCCTTAACAGCTTCGCTGTAAAAGGTCGTCCGGGATTCCAGCCGACCATATTGGCTTCACCCAACAGAAAAGCTGAAAATAACTCATTGGAACTCTACGAAAGGTATTAATTGTCCCCATCGCACAAATTGCTTCGCTACGTGTGTGCGACAAGCTGATGATGCCACGGCGACTCCGTGTTCCAACGGGAAAGCGAAAGTTAAATTAAGAAAGTAGCCGAGCGAGCGCTGCGTTTCACTGCAGTGCGCACTTGTGAAATGCGACGCGCCAAGACTGGTATTCGCGCATATGTAACCAAGAGGAAAGAAATACTTGGCGAAGTGCTCGTGCTCGATTAGATGTTTAAACCATAATTTTGGGACAGCTGCTACATGACCCGCTGACTCAAAACACTACCGCCTGTTCTGGATGTCACGTTGGCGCGCTTCGTTTGTGTGCTTAACGTAATAATTTTGCTAAAAATGGTGGAATAGGTCAATGTTTGTATAATACGTTGTTAGACTAAGTGGTGTCCAAAACACGGCAGACCCCCGGACATATTTACGGCTCTGCAACTACTTCCGGCATGTGTTCACAAAAGCATAGCCTTCGAGATTAGTTTGTTACTCAGAGGGATCCGTTGCTGGGGCTACGATTTGGACACCACCTATATTGGCATGCGAACTAAGTTTGCGTGGCGTGCGATATTTTCAGAACATCCGGTCGATCAGTCAAAAGTTAAGAAAATGCAGTCTCTGGTCCCCAACCCTTTGTACAGGACCGCATTACACACGCTAGTCACTGCCCAAACAAGTTACAAAAAATATTGCCATCGAGTTCTTCCTAATGTTTGTTCACACTATCACTGCAGCTGTAACTTCTAGTACGCCGAAGTTTTATTTGTCATTTCCAATAACGACGTTCAAAAGGCAGATACAGGGCACCATACACCTGTCATCTTTTGGCGCTGAGACAGGGTTACCCGTGCTCTTTTGAACGCCAGCGGTCTGCGAGTTCCGCGTCGCGAGTTTTGCGTCGCCTCGAGAGATGGCGCCACGCTGCGTGGTGCCTCCTTCAGGCGCTTTTCTTTTAGCTGGGCAGTGCGCGCTGTCTCCCTGGCGTCTTTCGCTGCCTATCGTGTAGCCTTCAGCCGTTCTTCTTCAAGCAGGGTAGCCATTTCATGCTTACATCTACTCTCAATTACGGGAGAGCCAGCATTTTTTTTTATCTGCTACACGAATCCTTCCTGTAACGGCAAGACGTGCAACATATTTGGCCGCTCGGTTCACATGCACGGCTTCCACGCACTCTGTGACGGCGGGTGATCTCTCCGATCGTTCACAGCTGTTGCATTTCAGGTACCAGAAAACGGTAAGAGAGGATCGCTTTCTAGAACCGAAGCAAGGAAAACATGAGCATTATAGCTCATATCTTTGCAGCCATACTACCCACGCGCCTTTGGTATCGTCGTGTAGAGGAAAGAAGCCATTACTCGACCATGCATGTGTCGCGTGAACCGAGCTCCTCTCTCGGGCGTTCCGAGAGGCACAGCTTGGCAGTGCGTTTGTCGATCCGAGCAGAAGTGGTCGTGCTTGAGAGAGCTCACTCAGCCATAGTAGGTACAATCTATAAAGCTCAAACCTGCGCTCATCAGGAGTCATAAGGCCTACAGCTGCGTACATTCTTGCAGAAATTTCACGCTTTCTCGGTTATGGCGACCCCGCGTTCTATAAATGGTGTGAAGAGACTGTGGCAGCAAGACAGGCCGGCGCAGGTGGCGCTGAAGTCAGTCCGACGGTGGAGGCGCCTGGCGGATGCAGTGTACCCATAAGCTAAGAACAGAGAGCCACGATGAGACGTATAATATATATACTTTTTATTCACTTCCAACAGTATTTTTTTTCTTCTGCGACTTACTTTCGTATCTGTTCATTGCGCGTATCTGATCAATCATGACAAAGCAACGAGACACGTGTCCACTTCAGGCGCGCCACGCACCAAGCTGCGTGGTTGCCAACAGAAGGAAACAAAATAATCCGACGTGGGACACTCGAGAAAAAAAAAATCCTCTGGCAATATATCATGCACGCTTATGTACACGGCAGGCACTGAAGGAAAAAAGAACGCACACTTTTTTTTATCATTTTCGCTTTACCACCCGTCGACATGTATCCGTGTCACGCCGACACGTCCCAACAGCTTACGTGCCCAAAGTCCTACTGCGACCGTAGGGAGTTTTAGAACCGCGGATTATACGTATACTAGCGTAGACGACTGCAATACCGTAAGTCGTATCAAACAGCAGCGCCGACGGCAACATCTCGCAACGCCGAAAACGTTTCTCTCACACGACTCCGCGATTCGAAAAATTAATCGAAAAATAACTTCCATGGCGATTACGTCACTTCCAAAACGTTTGGACCAGCATATTGTTGCTTATTGCTGGGTCACGAGATGTTGCCACGAGCGCCGCAGATGTTCCGTTTACGGATCAATCGACAAATTCTACGCTGGTACGCACGTCCCCATTACGCTGAAACTGCCCGATATCTGCGTCGATAAGTCAGACAACGTAATACAACCCCCGCAATGTGAAATGTGTTATCATTTGTGTTCCCCACAAGGCGTGGCAACACTCCGGAGCGGAATAAAAATGAAATGACACGGGAAAGTTCAGATCATTTGTAAAGATCTCGACGGGCTTTCTACCTGGATATGAATCTCCCGAACGAAAAAAAAAAAAAAAGCAATACCGACCGGTCGTACGTGCATAGTGTAATCTTCGCAGGCTAACTGAAGAACTGTTGGGGTCGCCAGTTAAAATTCCTACCCTTTCTGGGCACCACGTCCTACAACAAAAATCGTTTGCCGGCTTTTGGAGCAAGAAATTGTATTGCATAAGGCAAGGACACCCTAGATTAAGTGGATTCGAAACTGCTCGGAAAGGTCACGTGACACAGACCATCGCTTTCTTCCACTTGATAGAATGAGCGTGAGCAGAACGACAACCGCAGCAAACAATGACAGTGGGCTCCATGCTCGACGTGAACGAAATTTCGACAGCGCTTCCAGTCACGTGACCCCGTTTAAGAACATCCCGCAAATGCGCCCCCGAACGCGCCCTTGCCACGGGCAGCAACTTTGGCAACCGAGTGTCGTTGTCTGACGTGGTGAGGAGAATAAAAAAAAGACGCCTTCATGGTTTGTCAGACTGCTGTGAGCAGGCAAATGAGGCGATCTTTCAGTTCCGCGGGATGTACTCTAAAATGTGTTGCACCCATTGAGGTATTACATTATCACACAACTCGGTCGAATTTTGCGCCCTTTGGGGCACCAAGCTACGACACCCTTTATGGTGTAATTATGTTACACAGCAATTATCGTCACCAATCTCGTGCGCAACTCTCTCTCTTTCTTCCCCCCCCCCCCTTTTTTTTTTCTCAAACGTGGCGGGCCCGGTACTTTCTCATCAACAACGCCACGCAGGTATAATGGGTCCTTAGCCTTTCCAACAGAAAAGTAATGGGCGCAGAGCGACAACGTCCACACGCGATTATCGCAGTGAGACAAAAAATTTGGTGTACATTTTTTTAAATAGTGCACCGTTAGAAATATACGACAAAGTAACGCTTCAAAAGGTGTAACATTTAGAGTGTGGACAACGCGAGGTACTCCGCGTGTGCTTCGACCGCACCGTAAGCTTAACGTTTACGCAGCTGAGCGAGCGCCACCTAGGCGAGGCAAGGCATAACTGGTAATCACGTTTGCAAATAACAGTTCGACAGTATTGTATCATCGCAGATAACTCAATCCATGTAAGCAGGGGACGACAATTCAACGTACATACTCGGTGTCGAGCTTCCTCCAGAACGGTTCTCGGGATGTGACGTCGCAGAAATGAGCGAACGTGATTGGCTGGTACATTCACATAAATCATCTTTTAACTGCCCTCGATTACATGAAGGCGGATTGCCTTAAATCGATAGGCAGAGGCGGTCCTGGAAATATTTTGGAAAGCACGCATAGTAGTAAACTACAGTAGAGAGGATGTCCCAAAACGTGAAGTCGAACCGCGGCCATCTTACCATAGACACGAAGATAACGTTAGCGCATAGTGGATGACATAGGAAGCGCTGTCCGATCACTTCGCGCGGGTTTACGATGACTAATTCCGCCTTGCTGATGCCGCTCAACGTGTCTTTTTTTATCATTAGTTCGAACGCCTAGACAAATTTTATGGGAGGTCAATACACAGCCAAAGGTAATATATTTTCGCCTGAAAAAGGGATTTCATTAGTATACACTCAAGGAGCAAGAACCCTTGAACTGTGAGCGGCCTCTTGCTGCTGCGGCTCTTTCGGAGGTGAAGTACGGGAAAGCGCTGGCTTCACCTCCCATCAATGGGCGTAGCCGGAAATTTTTTTTTTTTTTTTACTTATTTTTCTGGGGAGGGGCACGCGCTTGACTGGGGGAGGAGGGGGATGCAATCGGGTGTCGTCGCACATCGTTTTATCCCGAGTAACCTTACACAGAGGAATTTCGAGGAAGGGGGAGCGAACGTGCCTGTTGAACCAGTTTGGATTAAGCTTGCTGCTTTTAAAATGAAAATACCTAAGATAAACTCGATTATGTCGGCGGAAACTTGACGCGTTGTTCGAGCACTTTATAAATGTTGAGGAAGATCGCAATTTCAGGAATTGAAGCGATACACTGCATTGAATTACCGCAAATAAAGGGAACGAAGCGGGAACGATACAGCCACGCTAAATCCAGCACCAATAACAAGATAACACAACTTCTTAAATTGTACCTCATCGAGCTTTAAAGCAAGCGGCACACATTTAAGCTAACGTCGCGTAACCCAGTTGATCAACGCTTGTAAACATTTAACGTGCTGGTTGCTTTGTCTCGCCTAGGTGGCGTTGAAGGGACGCTGCATGCTGCACGCAGACTCGTAGCATGTGCGTTCGCAAGTTGCAAGTGAAAAAGTCACTTGCAGAATCTAAACATGCGCCCAATACCACAGTTCGACCGATCGCCTGCTTCGCTGCACAGTTAGAAATCATGGGACAAGTACTACATGGTCAAGAGCGCCATTTTGCAACCCTTTAGCATGTAGTCTTGGCACAAGCGGTTATCGTTATCGTCCTTATCGTTACGCTCCCAATACTATTTCCTGCCTGTAACGCTACGAGAGGCTCTGAAATGAGCAAGGTTCTTTAAAAGGGTGGTACGGGCGCGCAGCGTTGCACGAGGGAAATACAACAAATGGGCACGTACGGATTTTGCAGCAAGACTACAAAGGTGTAAAACGTTAGAGGGCGCACAGAAGGTTGCGCCTCTGGTGGAGGATGTCGCAAACTCGCTCACTAGATTACGCCGACGGAACTACGCTAACGCACGGAAGTCGTGTAGAACTTTTCGACTACAGAAAAAAAAGGAGGGAAAAAAAAAAACAGATAACCTAACCTTCGCAGTACCGAAGTGTGCAATTTATCATTGAAAACATCGGGATTTTTTTTTTTTTCTCGCGGCGGGGGATTTACACATTGTCTGTTCGGAACATACCACGGCAGTGGCAGCTTCGAAGAGGGGCTCTCGATGCACACTCCTACTCAAAATTTACCAGGCCACCGAGCACATGGTTAACAGGACAGTACAGTGGTGGTGCTTGGGTTGCATCCCTAGCGCTCCAAAGCTCTGGAGGCCGACGAGAACAGCTTTAGAGCCACTTCTTTGTTGGGCTAGTTTGCGCACAGGTTCACACAAAGCTCTGGTATGAGCAGATGATCACAAAGGATAGACGCGTGACAAGATGAGCGCCCTGTGCTCCGCAATTATTAGCGAGTGTGTGTTCATGCCAGAGTGTTAACCAAAGCTCTTTGCATCACTGTCGCATGCCTTAAGTGCCAGGCGGGGCTTTGACGGAAGCAACACAAGTGCAACGGTCCTATATGCAAATCTCTGCTTAACCTTTGACAAGTAATGGGCCAAAAGGGGGGAAGCGACACAAACACAGAATACGGATCACACTGGGTCACCAGTGTCACAAACAACACAGTGCATTGTCTGTAGATGGCGATGTTGACAGACGCCGTGTCCACGACAAAGATGACAGACGAAGAGTCGTAGGTGTCGCATTCACTTGCATTACCATTCCCCTCTTGTGCAGTTACTTGTCCAGGGTAAGCAAACGTCACCACACTTGGCTCAGCAACCAGCAAACATCCAAGCACCCCCCACTACATTGCCTTGCAATAGTGCTGGCTGCCACACATACAGTAAGCAACTTAGAACTGCAGTGAGACATGAATAAAAACACACACTACAGCATGTTTCCGGAACAGCATTCATGCAGCCACTTTTGTTTTGAGAGCATGCAGACATCTAGGCCAATGTGTAATGAAACTGCATGCATGGTTTCTTTCTTACACCCTACAGAAAACTTGGAGAGCACTCGGGATTTCCTAGCAAGCTGCAGGTGGTATACCCTCCTCCTAAATGGCAGTGTAATGAATGAAATGACAAAGGAATACATATGCGGCTGTTAAGACCAGTCCTGTTTCAAATACCACAGTCTACATGCTAGTCCCAATAAGTGACTACGACTGGCCAATGCAGTTTTTCTGAAGACTAGTTGTAGAAGACAGCTTCTCACATGCAAAACACAGCCATGCAGACTAAATCACAATGTCTGGGGAAAGCTGCATATCTTGAGCTTGAAAAGCAACTTAGAACGCTGCTTACCGAACCTAACCAAACTCCAGCTGGGTGATGCTGGACCGACTCATGATTAAAAAAAATAACAATAATAATCACGACCCCATAGAAGTTTCAAAACATGACGTGGTGGCAATGTCAGGGTTTTAAAGGAGTGACAGGTGATTCCTTTCATGTTCACAGCTATGTACAGTGAATGTTGCCCTAAAAGAATTCTTAAAGATCAAAGAAATGATAATATTGAAGTGTCCTGGTGTGACACACACATGGGTTGACAGACAAAAGAGGTACATCGACAATGAAACAAAAATCAAGAAGTGAAGGAACAATGCAGTATTGCTGTGCGAAATTTTCGTGGGACTACAACACCAAAAATGCAAATGGTCATGAAGCGTTATCATGTTTGCGTAACCACCTAGATATTGGCAAATGACCGAATAACTTCCACCAACTTAAGGAAATGCCACTTCCAGTGCATCACTGTTAAGCTTCAGTTTTAATAACAGTCAAATGTATCTCAACCTTGTCCTCAACATTGGGCGATGTTCCTCAGACAAGGTTAGACACTATTGCTAATGCTTGCTGTGCAAGCTTCAGTTTATGTCACACAATCCAACAGCTTGACCACAAATTCCAGTGCTACCATGACTGCGTAGTGCATGGAACATGCCTGGCAGTGCACGCTTCTGCAAACATGCATCCGTACAATGTTATGACATGCTTCGTTGCTGAGTTTATGTGCAATGGTACTTCAGCTTACCTCATTCTCTGTGAGTCACACATGCTAAATACTCCATGCCTCACTAAAGCTGTCTTTCACAAGCGAAAGACAATAACCCATCACAGCTGCCTATCACTTCACGTTTAAAAACAAATGAAAACAGAAAAACCTGCACAGCCAATCCCACTGAAAAAGTACTAAGGGAGCTCTGAATATGGAAGTACCATTTGTTGACAAGAAACTTAATGCTGTTGCGAGCCACGAGCAAGAACGAATAGCAATGAACAAAAAATTTCGTTTCTGCCAATCAGCACAAGCGTGCATAGAGGATCATCAGTCATTCACACACAAACACTGAGTGTGCCAAGCTGGACGACAGCAGCAAATCACAACTTATAACCTCCTACCGCTGTCCACATATCGTTTGAAACTGTAGTCTCTCAGTGCAATACATCAGCGAATGGCAGTAGACACTCATGCAATTAGTGCAGAACCTTCCAAATGAACCCCATGCCATCAAACCGGCGCCATCAACGATTACATTGCACAGTAACAAGAATATTTCAAAGGATACATTTGCCTGATGTTTTACAGATTCTCACGCTGCATGTGCTCTAATCTCAGGGTGAATTCTACTGGTCACTCTGGAGCAGGTTCACATTCTTTAAGGCAAAGAATGTGGTCTCTCAGTTCGGACCAGACTGAAGTCTTATGCTGCTTGTTTTGGGGCAATTTCAATCTGCAGTGGATCAATATCTCTTGCACAGATTTAACCTGATGTTTCATCGCACCTAAAGGGATTCTGGCCGCACATAACTTTCACTACAATTCGGCATACAGCATTTTACCTTTGATAGACTTGGATTTGTGAAATTCGAGCACTATCTAAGCACTCATTTGTGGATTCAAGAAGCCCGTCCAGAACGTCCAGGGAAATTCACCGTAAGTCCATGTTTCAGTGGGCAACCGAATATACTACAATGTACCAACTATAATACAAAATAATTACGCTGCTGCTGGTCACGTGAAAAAGTTGAACCAACACAGTTTCACTATATGTCCAAACATCAACTAACAGAAGCCTGCTGCACACACCGTTTGTAAACACATGGTTTTCAAGCATTTGCACAAGCATGACAATACGCAAAACCAGGGATATCACACACACGGGCTAAACAAGGCAAACTGCAGGGCAGGTTAGTCAGCGTGATCACTGGCCACCACATCCGGTAAACCAAACCTTTCATAAACCCCAACTGTCCGTTTCTCAAGGCAAGCCTCTTGCACTATATGGGGTAACCGCGACATATGATACCACAGAAAAGAATGTGAAAAGCGCAAGCACAGTGCAGTCACAGCGACACGCAAGTGATGAATCTCCCTTGTATGTGAATGCCAGAACTGCCCGCGAACCATTAAATATATGCAGAAATCCCTGTTGTCAGCTCTGGCAAAAAGTCCCAACACTGGCTGCAGCCTTGCTCGATGCCAGCCGCAACAAACTGCTTGAGGCTATTTGTACTCCGTGGTTGATAATATTGCTCTGCCCATTCGCCAGGGTCACCAATTACTGGCCCACTGACCAAGCCGCTGTCTTAAGTCTCCTTGGCAGTGGTAAAACCTAGGCCTGAAGTTGAAACACCCAAGCCTTCTTACCAAGACAAAAAAAATATATATCTGAAGAGTTCCTTCTTTTTTTTGCAGTCCACAAGTCAGACTGGGCTGAAAAATTTAAGCGAGATCTCTCATGGGCCTGAAATGTAGGGGTGCGTGGCAGCTTTCGAACGCACAATGACAGAGTGCGCCTTTGAATACCCAGCAACACTGAGTAGTTGGCTGTTAGGAAATTGTTTCCCAGTTCCCAAGCTATGCAAACTTTATTGGCCGTAAGTGCTATGCTTTCCCAAGGTACAGCACTTCATCCTTTCATCTAGGAAGAAGAAAAAAAATGTTTTTTTTTTCTATTGTAATCAAACTTTGCATATCTTGACATATTGCATGCTCCGATTCCCTTTTCATTTTTACCATAACAGTTAGCAATATTTGGCTTCATAAACCTTAATTTCCTGATGGGAACTTCCTTAAGTAGGGAAAAAAAAAACTCATAGCAACGTGAATCTGCTCGGTCTCGCAAAGTCCCACTGGTTCCACCAAACCTTCCTAGTTTTGACATCCCCCTGTTACCCGTCTTGAGTTAAGCAAGTATTTCCTGAGAAGGCTGTCTGTGAACTCATAGAAGCCATGAATGAAAAGAAAAGGCGAGGGGGGGAGGGAAGAAAGAGAGAGACAGAAAGACAAACAAATGTGGTGACTTCATGTGATGCACGTAGAGAACTATCAGCAACACAATTTCATAGCTGATAGTTTCTTGACAAGTTTCACTGTCTCGTGCCAGGAAAGTGCCGTGAAGTTTTCTTCAAAAATTGGCCACCATGCCTAAGTGCGACACAGTTGCTGTGGCAGAAAAAAGCTAGCCAAGTTTGGGGGTAAAGGTTTCGCGTTTCATCACAATAGTTTTTGCGAGAACTATGAACCAAAGATGTGAAAGTACAACAAATCATAAACTTGTTAAGTCACGAATGAAGAAAAGAGATAGACTGTGCTTTAAAAGCTGCAAGTCTGAGCAGGATTTTTTTTTTTTTTTTTTTTACAGGGGGTAACAAGAGTTAAGTGAAAGTAACTGTGGTTGCTGTCTCTGTTACTGTAACTATCCTTGTTGATCACACAGAGTTTTCAATTGGCAAGGTTGGAAGCACTAGACACAAAAGGATCAAAAAAGGTGTTCAACATGCATGATGTGCTGAGAGTCTTGTATAATGCAAGATACAGCACGACATTTCTGACTATGGCATTGCCTCCACGACATTAAGCACATACCCTCCTCCAAAGAGTGCAGTCATTCACTACAGGGTGTAAGGTGCACTCTTTGGCATGTAACACCCTTTGGTGTGTAACTAAACACCTTACATCCTCTGGGATGTGACTGCCCCCTGAGGTGTAATACTGACCGTAGTTAAAGTGTAAGTCTCTCTCTTTGCTTTTTTTTTTTCCGGAAAGGAATTGCTTGTGTCATTAGAAATGTGCACCTTTTAAGGATATCTTTTATTACACAACTTTCATGATAAACCATGCGTGCATTTCCTCTCTAATGCTGTGCAGCCGCTAATTTCCTGTCAAGAAACACTGTGGGATGCTTAGATATGCATCCCACAGTGTGCAGTGTGCACAGATATGCATCCCACAGATATGCAGATGTGTTTTTGATAGGAAAGTACTGGGTGCACAACATTAAAGAATGAAAATGCGCATGAGGTTTGTGACGAATATTGATGCATGAGAAAGTTACACTCTAAAGGGTGTCACTTTAAAAGTGCGAACATTCACTGTTTACCACCTTACATTCTTTGAGGTGCAACTGCGCTCTCGTTTAGGGGTAATTAAAAAGAAAAAGTAAGTGCTTACAAGTGTCAAAGTTGTATACCCTATCGAGGAATTTTGTCAACAATGATGGTCATTTTTGATAATGTGCAACTGGTAAATAACGCTATGGGACACAGAAATGCACATGGCACACATGACAGCAAAGTGCCTGATATGAAACAAACTAACTCTTTTGTTACCGCTAGAAATGTGCTCATTGCTGGTGCTTTTATGCTTTACTATTTTATTTAAAGACGTAGTAGTCACAACGTATACTGTGATACCTAAAATTATAGCCTGATCACTGGTGTTTTTAATGGCTGTAAAGCAGTAATAATTGCGTAGACAGTTGTTGAGAATTCCTATGTGGAACTTCAAAGAAGCACCTCAAGGAACACAATTGAAAGTAATAACTAGCTATTTTTAGTATAAGCCCTGAGAGTTAAAAAAAAAACAAATAACAAAATATCAATCTGGTTTCTAGTTCCCAACTTTTGCAAGTCAGATCACTCAAAAAAATTATTATGACAATTTGTCGGCATCAATACTAGCCATGGTGGTGGCCACGGTGAAGCCCACGCTATGCGGGAAAGCAATAGCTTCGCAAATGTCAAAACGGGCAAGTTCCTATTGTACAGGAAGCATTTGTTTTTACTCTTTGCAGAGGCAGATGGTTTGTTTTCAACTGCATTTTTTACACTCGCAAAGCAATGGCTGTCAGGTCAGACAGCATGCAGAAGCTTCCTCATACTTGGATACTGCATTCAATCAGCTTTTCTGTGAAGACAAGGTGGTCCAGGTGGGAGTTCAACTGATTCTGGAAGCCTACACATGCTTTCTTCAGTTCCTGTACAGTGCTGTACAGTAATGTGGAGTGTTGCATAATATTGTACAGTAATGAATAAGGCCACTTGCACAGGCGGTGTTCACAAAGTAAGAGATTGGACTGCTAGTCCAGCATCGGTCGAAGGTCGGTCTGAAATCAACGGCATGCTCTGGTGCGAGTGAAAACCTCACATAACGGCAAGTATTGCCCATAATAACTTGTACATATGATATGCTGTCGAAGCACCGATGGATAAATGCAACCAGCGGTGGGGAAAATAATGTTGCACTTGATATTAGTCTAACACAATAACAAAAATAACACGGACTCATGAGCACCCGGCGTTACTTGAGACATCGTTAAAACTGCCCATATGTCAGATGAGAAAATTGACAACCGGAGAGATGCGTCTGTGTCTTCGCTGTTGCTGTCATTTAAAAAGTATGTTGCCGAGTCAACCAAAGGGCAAATTTTGAGTCTTCTCATTGATAAAGTGCTAGGAACACTGGAGACTAGTTTAGACAATACCCCCAGTACAAGTTTCATTTTTCCAGACTCCACAATCTGCCAAAAATTGTCAAATCTGACAAATAGTTAATGTTCAGTCACCATTTCAGACGTGTTACTAGTAGGAGAATTCCAACGGAAACATTTAACGATACTTAGAAAAACTGTCAATAAAATTGATCAATTTCTATTGGTGCAGGTAACAAAAAGAGTTGAGCAAGCTCACACAGCACTAGCGACACCTATTGCTGTGGGACAAATTTATACCCTAACTGAGCTACGATTTCACAGTTTGCACAATAATTATGTCCCAAAATGAGTAGTGGAAGCTTCCTCTATCTTGTTGTTGTATGCACAGTGCATTTCTGTTGGGAACTACAATGTTGTGTGGTGTTCGTGACAGACAAACAAGAGTGCACATTCTTTGACGTCAGAATCTAAAAGGTTGCTAATTTCATGTTATCTCCTCAGAGTAGGCAGCCCAGTCAGGCAGTGTGTGATCAACAAGAAAAGGTACAGTCCCCGACACAAAAAATGCAATGCATGCTGCCAGAGGTGTATACCAACGTCATGCTGCGAGACAAAGAACAGTTATCGAGAATAGAATCAACTTAGCATCACTGAAATAAGACAACAAGAAAAAAATGTCAAACATTTTATATGGGCAGTGCACTGCATAACTTGAAGCTGCTGACCCACAGTCAAGTCCAGATTTCAGTGACGGCGCCCAGAGGTCAAGAGAGGACGTGGCGCAAACAATGAAAACTGTGCTTTCAATGACCACAGCTACGAAAAAGAAAAATGTGCACATGAAAGTCCTGAAAAGAAGCTCATAACAGCAGTGACAGGTCAAATGTAGTCTTGCCAAAATGGCATGAGCCCAGCACACTGTAAATCGCCCATTTTGACCTAGCTACATTTTCCATGATTTCATCACATGTAGAAATTCCTGAATAGCTTGGGAACGCTACATTTTGAAAGATGACTGCACGACCATAAGGGGCGTGCGGATCAAAAAAAGTGTTGCTGAAAAGTCTTCACAGTACTCATTCTTTACAAATGACAGGCCCTTCACGAAAACTGTCAGAGCTAGCGTCTCGTGGCTTGTAAAAGCTGCGCTGCTTACAGTGGCCACGCATAGCTGGATAGCCATTTCCAGTGCCGGCAAGTGCCATTTTATAAACACCCTGCGACACAAAACAGCGAGATCTACTTGCAAAACTTTTAACGGTGCTCTTCCCTTCCCCCCTCCCTACAGACAAAGAATCAATGGCAGTTGCAACCAGTCAAACATAGAATGATGATCGACGAAACGTACGTGAGTGAGTGAGTGTGTGTGTGTGTGTGTGTGTGATGTTCTGCAAAGTGCCGACAGGTGCATCCCCAGCGCTATCATGTGCGTGCTTACTAGCGCCTAGCTTGCCCGCAATGGAAAACGAACGTGATGATAAACGATTGAAAGAAACGTACGAGCTAGCATGAACTGCGCAAAAATGCAAACCTAAACGTGCCTCCGTTTCAATACGGAGGCACTACCGTTCCGCTACCAACAACCTCCACCTACCCCACAATCCTAGGACTCTCAATTCAATGCAAGGAGCGACGAACACAAAAACAAGCAGTAAAACAGAGTGGGGGGGAAAGAAATGCCTTTCCCGCTTTGCTTACAAGGCAAGCTTGGGAGAAAAGAGTCAAAAAGTTCAACAAGATCGCCTCTGTAATGTATTGGCACTCAAACAAATGGGAGGTGTGCCTCTCCGAAGCGCGCTTTAACGTGGCAGTCTCGAAGACATAAAAATGTGCACCACAACAGAGCAGGTTTGTTGAAAATGGTGAAAGGGTCAACACAGGGAGGCAGAAATGCAAAACAAAAGGTATGACAGTCAACAGCAGCAAACAACAAAATAATCTGTCTCTAATAAAAAAAAAAGAAAGACATGATGGCTACAACAGAAACATGGCTAGAAAGAAAAGAAAAAGGTAAACACGTGCACAGTCGCTTGCGTGATGGAAAGGGCCAGGAACTAAAATGCACGGTACGACGCAACAGGTCCGTCGCAAGGTACACCGCAGTGGCAGGTCAAGACGTTGCGTTCCAGTACGTTGTGTGGCAAACCAAAGTTCAAACACGGCGCGCCCTTGTGCGTCCCGACTTCGGTCAATCTCCAACCGCACAGGTCATGCCACCCGCATTGGCATCCTCGAGTTCCCAGCACACAGTCAGCGGCTTGAAGCCTCTCGCGGGGAATCTCAATGGATCTCAAATGCCGTCTGCAGCTTCGAACGTCCACTTCTCCGGCCGTCGTCCGCAGTCTTCACTGCAGACTATGCTGGGCCCATGCTTTGATTTCTGTCTTCACCAAACAGACTGTCCCAACAGCACATGCATGAAATGGCTGGGATAGCAGAAGCTGGGTTGTTCACGTTAAGACGAAAACCTTCATCCCATCTAACCTAACCTGCCATAAAGTGTGTAGATCACTCCGACATTGTAACAAGAACATTGGGGATACTACAGGCTGCTAAAGAGTCCTAGCAAAATGATTTTTACAAAGATACCGCGTGAAAGCAGCATCGGACAAAAAAGTTTTCGATCAGTTTCTTTTTTTTTTTTTTTTAGCCGTAGCATAAGCAGCTAGCTATGTTAACTCTGTCCCATTGCTGCATTAGGTTGTACAAGCACACAGTTGAAAATCGTGGTACGCTGCTCTGTTTTCGACACTTTAAAATATGTAGTATAGAATTGCCAATGCACAGCCTATCACTATTGTTAGCGATCGGTCTAGTAAGTCTTTTCGTACAACTTTAACTGGCCCGACCGCTGCTACTACCTTGGCCATTAAGTGCATACTGCAGGAGGCGGTCGTCACAAAGGCTGAAATCGGAGCATGGACCTCAGTTGCAGCATAGGACCATAGCAACAGCACCTAGGGCTGCCCCGCTGGTGTCCATCTCAACATGAAGAGGTGTGCGTGAAGTGTGCACGTTGGCAACTCGGTGCAACACGGTTCAACTGACCTGCTGCTGAACATATGACGCAATGCCTCGCCGGTGCATCCGTGCCACGGAGGCGGACTTCACCCAATTTGAACGACTCCGTGCAATGCGGCACGCCGCCGATCCTCTTGCAAATGGCTTGACCCCCTCGCCTCTCTCCCACTCTTGACGCAGTCCTCCGCACAATCACACATGCACAAGCACACAGTTCAAGCACACGGCACCACATGTCCAACTACAACACGTAACAACTGTTTTCAGCAACATTAACAGTCAACAAAACAAGGCTCTCCACACCAAAAACAACAAAGTTCCCAGCCCCCAAACACAACGTGGCAAAAAAAACCCAACCCACACTCTCGGCGTACAGCGAAGAGCGTGAAACAATGACCTAACAGCAAAAGTTGACTGGCACTCAACCAATTACATCCTAAAATAGTTCATCTGCGGTGTTCCACCGTCTATAGCTGCATGGTGCGGAGCAGGTCTTAGCACTAACGCAAGAGACGGCCCGTATGCTTCTACTTTGGGGTACATTTCGAAGACTTTCACTAGGTGCTCACTCTAGAGTGCAAACGCTACAGCAGTGATGCGGTGCCCGCTCCATAAGGGTGTCCTAACAAGCCGTCCTAGAGAGACTGATCCTCTAACATCTACCCAGGATCCACTGACTACGGCCCTTCGTATAGCTTCGACGAGTAACTGTCGTGAGCTGCTGCCGAGACAAAGCACTGGCGGCTGTCGATGTCGCTGATATCTGCAGCCCGCAACGCAGGCACTATGGCCAATGCTGTATCCCATTCTGCTGATGCAGTTTTTGCAATTTCCAAGCACTGTAGCTGTACATGGAACAAATCTCCTGTGAAACACGCACCTTCCAAGCGTACAGTCCTCCAGTTAATGCCAATGGTTAGGTATTGCTGAGCCTGAACGAACATGACAGAAAAAGTATGAGCCTTTTTGATTGCCTGAGCAAGCAGCATGACTTCCTCAAGACTCTCGGACAGCAGCCTTGTGAACTAACATGCCCAATCAGTCAACGAGTTGGAAAAGGGGGTCCTGAACATGTCAAGCATGATACTCTGCTGGCTGAATGTCGCACCACATGCAACTTCAGCCTGACAAGAACTTGCCAAACCACTGCAGCTAGCCAGCCTGTTCTCACACAATGGCCTGGTTAGCGCACCTCATCATCTACACACTATAACTGGCACAAGGTACCACAACAAAAAAGCCCCTCGCTGACTAGCAACGAGAATGTTAAATAGATTCAACTTAGAATGGCCTGATTACAGATGTTTGCGAAGTGTCTTACAGCTATTTCAAACCACCCCATTTGGTGTCCCCTAATGTTGGGCACACATTGCAAACTAGGAAACTTGCCAATCCAGACAACAAACTCGCTCTTCAACCTGCACAATCAACGTGCCAGATACGATGCCCGGTCAGCAGCACAAACAGTCTCTCGTGAGCTAGCACTCTGGGTCATGAACTTGTCCTGGCGCATTGCCGGCTAAGCACTGGGCCATGCACGATGATACGCCGTGCCAGGCAGACAAGCTAGCTGCGTCAATAGAGCTCGACTTCCCTCGACTACCAAATTCTAAACTATGCCTCAATGATGGGAATCAACCTCTACACGCGGAATTCTCTCTAGTCTGTGAGCCACAGCCACCACGTCAGTCAATACTAAAGCTCTCTGCCAAACCTCTCAGCAGCAGAAGCAGCAGCTCGCAGTCCACTAGCAGTCGGCTACGATAGACTAGCAACTTCCTCTGCATTACAGTGCTCCCCTCTTCCCAAGACTACTATCTGCTTTCGCTCCGATTCAGTGCAGTAGTGCAGCAGACAAACGGCTGCAGAAGCGAGTCTAGCTGCCATGAGTTGCACCGAAGCAGCTGCGCATCCTGACGGCTTCGCAACAAACTCGTCTCTGGTTCGCGCCAACCTGAACCAGCAGAAGTTGAGTAATGTCGTCACCAAGCCTGTGCAACACCACCGGGAGCGCAAAAGACTGACAGACGCAACAGTGGTCTGCCAGTTCACACACACACACGCAGCTGGTTCGGCACATCCCCGACAGGCCAGGTGCAAGCTTCGGCACTAGTGCACAGAACTAGAGAAGCAGCGTGCACGTGTGATGGGCCTCCTCCTCCTGCCAGCTCCTTGCCAGAGGAAGGCAGCAAAGAGGATAGCACGCAATGTAGCCTCTGCAACACTGTACAGAACTAAGGAGACGGTGCACAGGCGCATCACCGAGCGACACGGGCACACTCCCCCACCGGCCACCAACGCAGCTGCCTGCCAAAATGAAGAGTGCCACCGTGCGCACGTGCTCACCGCACCAGCGAGTGTGACTCGAGCATCTCGACAAACAGCTTGTTCATGGGCACCGTGCCGTCCCTGCGGACACCATTCCAGAAGCGGCGCACCACCATGTCCAGCTGCCGCAGCAGGGGCAGGCACATCAGCAGCTGACTCGAGTGGGAGGCTATCGCCGTCGCGGAGGCCAGCTGCTGCGTGGCCGCACTGTTGCCATTGGCTGTGGTTGTCGTCGTCGTCGACACGGGCGTTGAGGTGGGAGAAGAGGCAGACCCCGATGAGGATGAGGAAGCTGTGGAAGAACTGCGCTGCGCGGCCACACAGTCGTGCAGGCTCTGAAGGACAGCGTCACGCAGCTTGTGCACTGAGGACGCGTCCTCGAGATGGATGTCTGCGCAGGAGAAAGGCGATAAAATGCATGCTTAAAACATAGAAGTCTGGGATACAGTGCAATACCCATTACAGTGGTCCATCAGATGCATTTCCAGCACTTCAGGGGAAAAAAATACTGCATATTCTCCTTTCTCTGTTATTCTCTGTTATTCCTCCTCTCTCCTGGAGCGCTTGAAATGTATTGGATGTCCAAATTCCAACTAGCCCAGCTTTCTGCATTAACCCTCACAGTGTCAGGTATTTTTCAGATGTGATGCACTTCCAGCCTCGGGTTTTTTTCTCAGATACTATTACAGTAAAACTCCGATGATACGATCACGGTTGGTACGAATTTCGGTGTTATACGAATACGTATTATTCCCCGGCCGAAATACATTGCTCATAATACAAAAAAAGATCAGCGTGAGCAACAGCGGCGGCAGCCAAGCGGGCCAAGTCAGCGGAGTGACCGGCACAGACAAGCTGGCACAGCGGGCCTAAACCCGCCTAAACTTTCACCTTCCAGTTTCAAATGGCTTTCGCGACTTTCAAGCTTCGCAACTTGATCATTTTCACAAGCTACGCGTCTTAACTGCGATAACTAGCACTGCTTGAAGACTCAGAAAGACAAAGCGTGATAAATAATACCACAAGAACACTTGAAGCCACAGGCACACAGAAAGATGAGACAAATCCATGTACCGTATTTACACGATTGTAAGTCGACCCCCCCAAAATTGCATGTCTCAAAAAAAAAAAAAAAAATTAAGGGGGGGAGAAAACCACGCGAGTGCATTTCACACAAGGGAAATTTATTGATGGGGTTGCTAAGACTACTCATCATCACTAGAGTTGACCTCACTGGTACTGTTGCTGTCATAGCTGCTGCGGTCCCACAGCACGTCGTCATCAAAAGTGAGTCCACACTTCGCGAACGACCGCACCAGGACATAGCGCGGTACAGCCCCCCACGCAGAGAGGACCCACCCGCACACAGTAGCCAGAGAGGCCAAATTTTCTCGCGCTGAAGCCGCCACTGCCGCACCACACGTTCACTGACTCCAGACTTGCGTCCCGCTGCGCAGTTGTTAGTTTCCTCAACATGGAGGATAGCAGCCCGTTTGAACGCTGCTGAGAACGAGCGCCGAAAGTTCTTGGCACTCATGACAGGCGCGACGATTCAGCACAACAGCAGAAGCGACAAATGCGCGCGGCCGTCGAAAACAATCGTATCTCAAAGAAAAGCTCTTCCACCAACTACTAATACCCCCAAACAACGGCTCTTCCGCCAACTACCAAAACCCCCCTAACGGCGGCTCTTCCATCAGCTACCAATACCCCCCAAACGGCGGCTCTTCCGTCAGCTACCAATACCCCCCAAACGGCGGCTCTTCCATGATCGATGTTCCCACAAGAGCCGTGCGCTCGTGGTGCGCGCAATCAAAATGTATGCACAACAGTAAATTATTACGCTACGCTTCTACCGTAACCATAAAAGCATAGGTGCAAAGTTGTAACCACGCCGTAGCGCCCCTGATTTCTCGTTTCTCTTGCCATTACTAGCGGTACACGGTTCGGTTTCGTTTCTAAGTCGACCCCCCAACATTGGATTGCCAAATTTGAAAAAAATGGGTCGACCTACAATCTTGTAAATACGGTACTAAATGTCATTCCCATGGTGGTTGAACGATCACAATGCTGACCTCTATGGTTTTTTTTTTTAGGAAGCTCTATGGCCCTTGGCAGCGTACGGGGACTGTATCCACATTGTTCCATGCCACAAGCGCGAGGCAGGGCCATTGCGTTGCCTAGGCTGAAGAGTGGCATATGCTCTACTGACCTGCGTTGGTGAGTAGCAGGGCCTTGAGGGCTAGGAACTCCTCCCGGGACACGGAGAGGGCCTCGAGCCGCTTCACCAGGTGGGCGGTGTGCAGGAAGAGCTCTTCGGCTCGACACTCGGACGCTTGCCGCTCGTCCACCACGAGGTCCGAGGCGAACATTAGCCGCACGGGGGGGCTCAGGTGGCACGACCTGTGGCAGACGTTACCGATTCCTTTCATTCATGGCTCCTCGCAGTTGCACGGGCATACAAGGTTTTGATCTACGGCTGACTCGGGTTCAACTTTCTGCAAATGGCACAGGCTCTAGGGAGGGACAAAAAATGTACAGTATGGTCCGCTCTTCAAGGGAATACCGAGTAGACCATATGCAAAGCCTGCAAGTGCGGTTCCAGCGCCTGCACCTAGTTTGAACTGACCAAGATAGCAAGCCTGGAGCTAGAATTGTAATTAAGCTGACAACATGTGGGTGGGCGACACCATTCCTGCCGCCCTTTGTCGCCAGCACCACCCTCCAAGCTTTCAAAACGTGTGCCTCAGCTTTACCAGTGCTACTAGCGGGAATGCTGGCACATTGGTTAGGTCAAGATAGATGTGCGGGAAAGCCCGCTTACAAAATTTTGCGTATCGTACGTCAGTATCCAACCCCATATAACTTGTATATATGAACTTCATAGGAAAAAAAGTGTGTGATGCAACGCATCAGGCAGAACAGTAACAGAAAAAAAATTACTGCCAAGTCTTTCGTGGCGAAACTGACCAGAAGCAGTATTCTCAGCCAATCACTTTGGTTGATATGATCCCTTTTGCAAGATCTCGCACAACTTGGCACTGGATGCAAGTACATTTGGCCGATCGTGCTTCCGGTCCTGTGCCTAGCTTGCTTTCTTCACGCACTGCCGGGAACGCTGCTGGCCATATATACTTCCATGCATCTAATGCTGAGTCATCCAATATCCCGCGAAAGTGGTTGCAACCCCTAAAGTGATCTCCCAAGGCCAGCACTCGGTCCCAAAATCTAATTTGGTGTTCCCTTTAACAATGGTCTGCACTGTACCATGCATTATGTCTTTTTTTGTCCTTCATCTCAGCTTGCGCCACTGGCTTCTCAAGATGCTTCCCCAACAAGCCTAAATCTTGAAGTGCGCTACGTTCAGTGACAAAGGTGTGACAAAGCAAGGAGAACAACACAGACGGGCAGAGCCGCGTTAGCAGAAGGGGGATACTGACAGGTGTGAGGGCTGGACGTGAAGGCTAGGGATGTTAGCGTGGCATGGCAAGTCGAGACAACGCAACTTCTTGAAAAGAACATGTTTATTACATCACTCAACCAAAATGTGTCCGTCCGCGCTGGCGGCGGGAACAGGAGAAAGAAAGAGCGAGCGTATGAGCTCAGGCCTTGCTTGGGCCTGGTGTCATGTAGGCTTAAAGGAAGCACCAGAGGTGGCACTAGCGATCACTTACACTAAGACAGGCGCTCACATATACGAGCACTCCGCACTTACGGAGTCTGTTGTGTTGCATGCGCTGCGTCACTCTAGCGCCGTGTGGCACGCTGTGTGCTTTTGAACAAGAACAAACAGAAGCAATGGGCAAGCACAGATGGTCCTACAGTGCAGGCTTCAAACTTCAAGTGGCAAAATATGCTAAGGAACATGGTAAACGGGAGGCCAGGCGCAAGTTCAACATCGACGAAAAGTGTGTTTGCGGCTGGTGTAAGCAAATGCAAGACCCTGGCGAGACCACCTGAACCCGGAAGGCTTTCTGTGGGAAACAATGCAAGTTCCCAAAACTTGAAGAGGACCTCGTTGAGTACGTTCGCACTACTAAGAGCAACGGCTTCGCGGTGTCTGCAGAAATGATCCGCATGAAAACAATCGCTTTCGCTCGGCACATGAACATACGACCTGGAAACTTCAAAGCAAGTCGAGGACAGCTTCAAGATTTTATGAACCGGCACCAACTCTCCGTCCACCGTCAAACGAAGCTGTACCAGAAGCTGCCAGCTGAATACGAGGACCAAGTAATGAAATTTCATTACTCTGTCATTGAGCTTAGGAGGGAGCATGAGTACTGCCCGTCTCAGATAGGCAACGCTGGCCAGACCCCTGTCTGGTTCGATGCCCCTGAAAATTGCATGGTGGAAGCCAAAGGGTCAAAAAGTGTCTCCACGCACACGACTAGTGCCAAACGACAAAGGTGCACAGTGATGGTTTGCATCACTGCTGATGGAAGGAAGCTTCCACCCTACGTTGTCTTTAAAAGAATCTGCCAAGAAAGAAGTTCCCCCAAGGTATCATAGTTCGGGTGCAAGAAAAGGGATGGATGTCTGATGAATTGGCCGTAGACAAGTTGAAAACAGTGTGGCAGAAACGACCAGGAGGCCTACTATGCCGCGAAGCCCTTCTTGTGCTCGACAGCTTTAGAGGGCACCTAACAGACCTAGTGAAGGCTCGGCTGGCTGACTGCCGAACGCACTTGGCCGTGATTCCAGGTGGCTTGACAAGCGTGCTGCAACCACTTGACATTTGTGTAAACTGGCCATTCAAGACGGAATTTCAGTGGTGCTACTCCGAGTGAATGGCCGCGGGCAACCACGAAACAAATCTGACAGGGTGACTGAAGTGAGCGTCTCTTCAGCAAGTGTGCATTTGGATTTTGGATGCATGGCGTTCGCTGTCAGCGAATACCATCGCAAAGAGCTTTACAGTCACGGGGCAATCAAACGTCATGGATGGCACAGAAGAGGATCAGCTCTGGGAGAACACCGATGAGATGAGCTCGACCGACAGTGGTGAGAGTGCCGATGAGCTGAGCTCGTCTGACAGTGACTAGCGCGAAAACGACGAGGAAGAGTGAAATAAAATGTTCATATCTGTGTCACCACTTTTTGAATTATCCGACACTAGTCGCAATGGCACTACAGTGTGTTAATAGACAGTTATAGTTTAGCATACGTAATACCATTGTGTACGCTATAAAATAGCGGGTCGTCACTGCGCAGGCGCTGAACACTAAACAACCCATAGTGTATAGCGTACGCACGCTAGTTCTCAGATTTAGTGTTACCGTCTTTTCATGGTTTATGTAGTTTACGTAAAACATGGTGGCAGTCCCCGCTGCCCACTTCGAATTGAATTTGTCATTGCTTTTGTAGAATTCACTTCGTTCGTAGCAAATGACTAAGTAAACTGCTTTCGCTAGTCTCAGCCTCTTCGACGACAGTGTATTCTGGATAACCTTGTGGAGTTTTCGAGATCGCTTCTCCTTTCGAACGAGACGAAGCCTAACGAGGGAAACCTATATGTTGAAGTCGGGAGATAGACAAAACGACGGCATGTGGCCTCTGAGATTGGCAGATCTCGCAGGCCAACTAAAACTAATAAATGTGCGCTGCTTAGCGTACGCTGTACTATAGCATATAGCACGCGCTGTAGTTGCGTACGCTATACTATAGCTGTCTAATGTGTAGCTAAAGGCCTGATTCGTGCATAACCTGCACCTGAGCAAAATTTGATGAAAGAAAGTGCAGCTTATACACGAGCATATACGGTATACCAATTCAGTGGAATTCATGAAGACCAACGACTGAAACAGGAAACTTGTGCTTGGTCATTATCTCTGCAATGTGGTCTTCTGCACAATACAAACTTTTTCTCAGGCTCAGCTGTCTTCTGCAGTGACATTTGTCTTCGAAACCCTTTAACCTAATGTTCTGCAATCATTACACAAATCATCAATTCAACTTCAAGGCATCAGACATCTCGACCAATGATAAATCAGGGGCGCGACAGTCTCACCTGTAGGCCAATGCCAGGGAGAGGATCTCGGCCCAGGTGGTTTGTAGAAGGCGCATCTGGTCATTGAGCGTCAGGTCGGTGAAGCCTGGTTCCACAGTTGAACAGTTGCAACGAGTGTGCAAGACAAAAAAAGCAATGACCTCATTAACCAACATGGCATTAGCTATGAAACCTTCCAGCATGCAATGTTAACCAACATTAGTGAGCACAACAGCCCTGTTGAGTCAATACGTATTTCATAAAGGTCATGAAAGCATTGTGGTGTCTTGCTGTGCTTCTGTACTTTTGACTCATTTTTCATGCTAAGCCTTTATTAACATCGACTGCCTTCACCACCTAGAGGTGGTGTGATGTGTCAGGGAATGGCTGTGTCAGCTTCAAGTTTAAGTAGACACGAAAGGCAAGCTAAACTTGGCCTAACGGTTGACTAAAATTGACTAAACTTGACTGAATGTCCATAGTATCACTTTTACTTAGGACAAGGCTTTCGAACGCAACACCGATGTGAAGCATATGGCAGAATTGGCACCACCCTGTCAAAATACCACACCAGCTTCCATGATTCAACATATGCCACCTATACAATGAACTTTCCTTAATTTGACTCTGGCCAATTCGATTTTTTGGTTATCTCGATCCGAACTGAAGGAGCCGGCCGGTGCCCATATGGGCCAAAACAGCTAGTGTTACAGTAACACTAGCTGTAACTTACTCCCAATCCTGAAATCGGCCTTCTCCAGTTAACTCGAACCTGACTGGTCAGCACGCGCGTGCCTGACCGCAATGGTGACCAATGACTGCAGCATCTTCATTGGCAACACTACAGGACAGTCAATGTGTCAAACACACATTCATTTCCCACCGAAAACGGCTATTTTCGACCTACACTAGGAAGATTTTTCAAGCGATAACAGCAGCTCACAATGAATGATTACTGTATCGACCCATTTCTAACGTGCGCATTTCCTGCCCTTGAAAAGTTGGCCCAACAATTGCCTGCGTGGTGCAATCGGATGCAAAACCACGTTCGCAAGGTCCTGCCATCAGAACCAGCATTATCGCCATTGTCACCACAAGGCGGCGACAAAACAAGTTCTTGCGTAGGGCGCCGACGACGCGCCGCTTTCAGTCATCGGTTACAAGAGCTCATTCAAAAGATAAGTTATTCTACAGGCTATGCCAGGGACAACAAAGTTGCACCAGCTGTTTCTAACATTCCCGATAACTGAACACGCCGCAGGATGAACTAGCGAAGTGGTTAGCCGTGGCGTGGGCCACCGTCTTGTGAGGCTTCTAGAATGGTAATCTAACATTCCAGACCGACTCTATGTTTGGCTGTAGTGTCTCGCGCAAGTGCGAGCTTCTTCCAAAAGAGCACGCCGACAGCATCCCTCACCGGGTATCTGCTTGGCCCAGCTGATGGTGGCCACGAGCTCCCGGTCCACGAGTTCGCTCAACACGCTGACCATCTTGTAGTGGCTGTCCAGCGAGGGCGACGACGACCCGTTGGTCATCGCCAGCAGCGGCTCCGGCTCGCAGTGCACCAGCGCCGAGATTATCACATTGTCTGCGCACGCGCACACCGGACAGAGAGAGGTTGCTGAAAACAGTTCTTCGCACCACAAGAAAAAGTTAAATCGGCAAGCAGTTTGTGACCGTGGCCTGTAAAACCATACAACAGTAAGTTGTTCACGTACACCCGTGATCAAAAGTATACGGACCAGGAACTGCACAATAAAGCCTTTTTTTTTTCAACTGCCTGCGCACGCAGCTTGAAATTGAGGACTGTAGTCCAAACTTGGCATTGCAAACTTCACAGTGTACTCGTCAATTTCAGTTTATGCATGGTAATTACGAGGAAATTAAGTTTTTTCGGTGACCCTGTGGTTCCTATACTTTTGCTCATGGGTGCACACTGATAGTGTAGGATGGAAATCTGGCTGTGCGCCTGGTATATACAGCACTTTTTCTGATCCCATCGACTGTAAGCATTTGACATGGGCTGTACACTGCAGCGTACAGCTGGCAGCAACAAAACAGAGA
Organism: Dermacentor silvarum; assembly: GCF_013339745.2. Lineage (NCBI taxonomy): Eukaryota > Metazoa > Arthropoda > Arachnida > Ixodida > Ixodidae > Dermacentor > Dermacentor silvarum. The sequence goes on from NC_051162.1 coordinate 159,743,320, forward strand.
ATACCTTTCCCAGCACAACTACAAGTACTAGCAACAAAAAAAAATTATTTTCTTCATGCCACTGGAGGCAGCAAAATAAATAAAGGACTCAATCTGTTCATACCCTGTAGTTAAGAAGGAAGTAAATCTTTTTCACCATGTGTTTGCATGCCAGTAATTTCACCATGATGTAATAGTACATCTCTTTATTTTATGAAGTAAGCTTCAAAAATCACGATGCGATGTTTTCCAATAGTCCTCCCGCCACTGAGACACACAGGCAAATGGCAAGAAAAGGAAATGTCTAATGTGGGTTTTGTAATGAGACAACAGATGGAGCAACATTGCGTCTTACTCTAAACTGGCTGCTTATACGGATGCTTGCCAGCAACATTCGTACTGTGGAAAGGTTAATGATAATTCATTTAAGTACGTTTTTATTTCTCATCACATTCGAAAAAAAGTGTGAGCAAAATTACGGGGGCTCTTTTCAGTATCAGTAGCCAGGAAAGGATATCAGCGAGTGTAGTGGATCAGTTTTCAGCGGTGGCGTGCCACTTCTGACAAGAAAATGACTGAGGGTAATGCCCTTGGGTTTCAACTGACCTTCAAGGGAGACCTTCTTGGGGGTGAGCGCCTGGACGTGGTAGGGGCCGTCCGTGCTTCGCCGGTACTTCTGGCGGCCGCCACGAACCCTGTCTAACCGGACCCCTGCAAGAAGTTTGAAAGCATACATAAGCTTCCGTTTTTCACCCATAATGCAAAGTACTGACATGACAGCAGCCGAAATGTTATGCACAGGAAGTCTTGCACCATATCCTGCAGTATCGGTTGGAGTAAGTATTTGCAGGTGCGAACAAGCAACCAGCCTTCGAGACGAACAGAAAAAAAACTTTATTCAGTGATAGCCCAGGCTGTCTTCGTTTGTGGAGGTGGCGCTCCCTGGTGCTGGAGAACTGAAGAGACACAGCACCTTTTTCCTTTTGGTTCCTATGCTGCCTTTCGCTTCTTACAAGCTGGCTTCGTTTAATATCTTTCACTTTGATGCCGGCTTATGGATAACTAGCAGAGCGTGGCTTCAGCCAATAAAAATCAATCACAGCAGCCAGCGTAAGCATTCTCTCCAGGCGCCGTATTCTCTCCTGTAGACAAGGCGTGGTGGTTGAGAGATAAAGGTTGGCACATTGCTGGTCCGGAGCTCACATTGTGAGGAGCTGAAATCCTAGCGTGGCATTGCAGACTTTTATTTTTTTCATTATTTCATTATGAACTTTTCAAAAAGTGCTTTAGGATTTCTATGGTGGACATCAAAATTATTAGGCGAGTGAGCCCATAACAGCTACTGCTGTAGAGAAGAGGCAGACAGTGTGACACTGGCAGCCTCATGTGTCTCTCTTTCCTAGACCATCAAAGTGCACACAGATGCACCGACCGTGTACTGTGAAACATTGTAGACTTCTTGAGAGTTCCATCCAACAATACTTAAATCTTATCGTTCACATGTTCGATTTCCTTTTTAACACTGTACGAATCAAGGTAAAAAGTGTGAAATGTGTCAAGTACCGTCAAACCTCGTTATAACGAAGTCACATCCGACACAAAAATACCATCATTGTATCGATAATCGTTATAAGCATATATTCATCGCATGCCAATTTTGGTGATGAACAGCATTTAGATTTGCTCTGTTATATCAGATAATTCGTTCAACGTATAAGGTTCAACAGTATTTGGGGCATCTCCTTGCAAATAAAGAGTTCTTGAATGAGCTTTGTATGAATAGATATAACGGCAATCAAACGCTGCCACTGCCCCGCCCTCTCAATCCTTCCTTTCTTTTCTATTTTTGGAATCGAACTGTAACTGAAACCGCCACCATAGCCACAGTAAACAACGCCTGCCCGTGCTTCGCCAATTACCACATCAAACTTTTGTATTGGCATGAACTCATGACAATTTGACATGTGACCATTATGCCACTCAATCTCAAAAAGGCTACACAGTAACAGCACAGTGGTCTCACTCTCTGCCACTGATGGTGCCATAAGCTGATCGGTGACAAGATTCCTCCCTTTTTACTGCTGGCCAACGGGTTTAAATGTATGTAAGAGCATGTGCAAAGAGTGGCGGCGATTTCAGGAAGTTGGAAGGAAAGGGCAGTGTTTTGAAAGAAACTGTAGGCTCCCTACAGCGAAAACAGGAATAGTATTTGGCTCAGATGTTGGTGACAATATTGTGCAATGACTAGGCATGTCTATTTGACATGTTCAAAAACGTGTTGCAAGACATACGTTAGAGTTCTTATGCCGGTGCCAAATACATCGACATAGTCTTCGTGAAAAGAAGTGCACTTGAACATAATAACAATTCCTGGTTAACAGCATACTTCTAAACGTTTGAAATTGAGCGATGCACCTGTGCTGAACCTCTCACTCGAAAGTTGGTAAGAATTCATGATTTGAAATATGTGCGTGTTCATGTCTGCTGTGCGTAGCCTTTCAAAACATAAATCCTTTTCAAATCTCGTTAATTATCTTCACTAAGCAAGCAAGCGTCGCCTTGTTTTATTGCACAGCATTCCACAAATGTTCCACAGTTCCGGAGCCTGGCCACATGAAGGAGAATGAAGAGAAGAAGCTTGAAACTTCAAAGCAGCAACTTCAACACCAGTCACACCTCCACGCACGCACAAAGCCGGCCAGCCGTCTTTGGCGCGCTGCGATGGCATCGGGAACTAAAAGCGGCGCAACTGCTGCTCGAGAGACGGCAAGGCCAAAAGCGTGACAAGTGGTCGTGCAAAACTCAAGGCCCTGGGCAACGTTGAAAGAAAGAGAAGGAAAAGAAAAGAGAAGAAAGCTCACGAGATGACAACAAGATGCATCGCAGCAGCTGAACCCCTCCAAACCGCCGCCGGCATGCGGTTAGAGCGCAGCCGAGACTCAAACGACAAAAAGGCGCGGGTCGGCGTTCTGTTTGCGGAACCAACAACCGACCGAAAACAGGTCCCTGGCACCTTGCCAACCCCAACCCTTCGAGGCCTCGGAGGCAAGAACGAGCTTGGCTCTAATCGTGACCCCTTTCCTTTCTGAGCTGCCGCAGCTTGCAGTGCCGAATTGAAGGGAGGGCCTCTGAAGACGCATCGGCCCGGTTCCAAATGGCTGTAGCTTGCTGTCGCAGAGCTAAGCTCATGGCAGCAGGTATATTCGTACGAAACTCCCCAAGGCCCCACTGCCACTGCTTTTCAAGGTGGCAGTCTTCTCCGCACGCCACGCTGCGGCTGAGTGGCATTGTCCGAGGCGGTGACAGGCGGTTTTGGCAAAGCTGTGAGGGAACACCCCCGTGATCGCAAAAGCCTTCTGGTCCACAAACATTCCAGCTTGCCCACTGGCCTTTTAAAGCGTGCACAAGATGGTTTCCGTGCCACTGTAGGGTTCGTGCATGGTTGAGACGTTATATATAGCAGCATGTTCTGTACTGTGCCAGCAGCGCTTGTGGTTATTTGTGACCTCAACACTACAGCACACAAGCGGACGAAGACAAAGGCGGCACGGAGAGCACTTGTGTCCATTTTGCCATTGTTCGTCCTTCTGTGGTTATGCACTGTAGTGCAGTAGAACCTCGTTCACACATTTTGTAATAAAATGCGAGAAAAATGTACTAACTGGGAAAACGTACGATGCGAAGTAACCAAAAATTATGACAGGCTCAACTGTACTTGACGTCTACGTAACGCGAAACATTGTGCCAATCATCGCGGCACGAGGCCCGAGACACCGATGCATGTGCAATGCCTGTGGAAAATAAGCGCAAGTCTGTTGGGTCATTTTTTTTTGTGTGTTTTCGATCGTGAACGTAGGCGCTGGGAAATCGTACGTAACAGGATCGTATAAACGAGGTTCTACTGTATTTAGGTTCTCTACTATTCTAACTCAAAGATAATAACATTATGCAAGCAAGATAAAAAATAAGAGCAAGATTAAGCCTCATGCAACCTCGTTGGCTTATTCTCCAGAAGTATCAAGAGCTAAGCCCATGGCAGCAACATGCATGGAAAATGCACCACAGGACTTCAGGAAAAAGGTATGGTGCAAGTGTACTGGAAGTTACCATTATAATCGTACCACTGACAACATGCTTGCGATGTATGTGTCCTACGATCACTTCAATCGAAACCAGGTTTTCCTTTCATCACCTACCTACTTTGCGCCCCAACCTACCACTGGCTTCTCTCCTTTCTTTCTTCTCTATGAACGAGAACCTCCCTCCATCCTCCCTTATTGGCCTGAGGTTTCTGAAGCGACGCCTATTTCGGAAGCGGTTATCCATACCGAAGAATGTGGCCAATACAGTTGCTTGTTTACCACCGAAGATCAATGCCACCATAATCTCACCAAAATGCATCTCATTCTAGTTCCCCGCTATTCCCCTGAAATGCTGGTTTGGCTCTGGGTCTTGTCCCGCTACGTACAGAGCTGTGAGGTGGGCCAAGCCGCAACAGATGGTCCCCAGAAGACAAGGATGCAATTTTGAATCAGAAATATGCGTAAAGCATGTGATGGTCTCATGTGTTTACCAATCTCAATAGAGTGAACAAATAAAGTAAGACATTCATACTGACTTCAGAATACTGTCTATTTTCAAATCATACAGCTACTGCAAATAAACAACTATGTTTTTTACTTCTCACATCAGAAGACAAATATGAAACTTATTTCCAGCAGCAGTGCCTCAACACATGCATTTTGCCTCCATAACTTCTGCGTTCGCAGCCAGAAAACAAAGTGTCTGCGAGTGCAGATGCTCTGAACAGAGTTGAACACTGCTCAAGGTCCACTCGCGTCTTTCACACAATGTACAATAGACCGTCAGGCTGACCCCCTGCTGCCAGTAACAATGGCGACCGCGGTGCTGAAATCGTATTTCGAAGCACGCATCTGCTCCGCTGCATGACAGCTAAGCTTGCCTCGAGTTACTGAAGCACTGCAAGTGCCAGCTGGCTTAGGGCTAAGAGGCCCACCTCTTAGCCCTAAGCCAGCTGGGCCTCAAACGTTTTGGGGCCCCAAAGAAATAGCGTCGAAGCCACTGCACATGCGCGAGATGTAAAATGCGTTTAGGTTCTGCGTTGCACACGCTATTTCACTGATTTAGCGGGAGCCTCAAAAGCTGCCCCAAAAGCTTTGCGTCAACAAACATGGCGGCACTTATCGAAGCGACGGCTCTAACCGACCACCAAACTGGGCTGTTTATGTGGTAACGCATAAGTTCGTTACCTAGGAGAAGTGACTGCGGTTATCGCTTTCTCTCAGCTAACGTGTGTAATGAAGATTGATTCATTAGACACAGCTGATTCTCAATTCGATTGTCGATTTCATGGCTCGTAAGCCTAACATGGATTAGCCTGGCTGGAGAAGGCACGTAAAGTCGGTCGCTCGAAAATTAAGTGCAGCAAATCGCTTGCTGCTAATAGAATAACCTCTGAATTGTAATTAAACGCAAGAACACAGAAGTCAAAATTACTGTTCTTTTCATAAAATGGTATAGTTTATTTTAATATTTATAGTAGTTTTTCTTGTTGACACCAACCTAGTGGCACTGTAAGCGCAAGACGCTATTCACAAACACAAAGCCCTATTCTAAAACTCTATTGCTTTAGCAAGTTTTCGGGAGTCTTTGTAGGGCACGTTGAGAAGGTCCCGAGAAAAATTTCAGGAGGATCTGCACCACTTTCAACCAGCTGCGCACCATTGATAGTGAAGAGCTGCCAGTACCACTTACTGGTACGGCGTGGTGATGGGCGAGGTTGGTTGGATAGTTCGGTGTAGAACAATGAAGCCCACGGCAGAAAATCGGCGAAGAACTGGATGGCAGGAGGGGACAAGAAAGTGATTGTTTGTGGAAAAAAAAACTGCGCGATTCTTCGAACTTTGCTGTGAACAAAGTGTACTGCCAACAGCTGTGGGGCCATAGGTTTCCTCCTCAATGAAGGCATTTCTCACTATTTAACTTAGACTGTGTGTGCTTCAATGTCTAGGTGCTCGGACAACTTTTGAATCCATGGGAAGACACAATGAAGACATGTTCAGCACAAAGCCAAGGTGTTTTGTTTGAACACGGCAAGGATAGCGAGTTGGTCCAGTGAACTTCGTCACAAAAGCAGCAGGTTTCATATCCTGGAACACTCACACTGGTTCCACGGCTGTAGCTGCACCTCCACCATTATCTCTAACTCACTGCAACACAACCCTGGCATTCTAGAATCTGCATGTTAACACAGCACGAACATCGAAGACATTCATCACGTAACCTTCACCTCCGCACCACTGCAACTGAGGACGAGCGCGATGCGCGAGACACGAGCCACCCACCTTCCTTGAGCATGCCCATCTTGAGGCACTTCTGAAACCGGCAGGCCTGGCATGCCTTGCGCCGCCGCTTGTTGATCTCGCAGTCACTCGACGCGGGACACGTGTACTCGATGTTGCCTGCAGCGAGGTGTCAACAGCGAGAGAGAGAGGGAAACCACATTTCTGGCGATGTCATTGCTAGCTGACATGCACGATACAACAGGGCACTGTTCCACTGACCTTGCTTCATTAGGGCAACTGTAAATAGCAACACTAAATCAGTATAGAAGGGTAGAGCTTTCTTTTGAAACACTATCTTCGTTAATTTGGTGTAAAAAAAAAGGTTCATCATCTCAGGAGATAATGAAAACTAAACTTTCTTTTATTGAATTTCACACCGGCACGTAAGCATGGCGTCACGGATTTAAAATCATGCCCTTGCATTCGGGCAGTTTTGGAGCGAGAACAGTTCTCGAAACTTCCCAGGCTGAGTCCATCCCTTCGCCCATGCCGGGCCACACGTTGAAAGCTCAAGAACCTACAACAGCCGCTAACTGCAGAATCTGCGGTCCCCTACAACTTTTAACCAGCGCGACTGTAAAACAGAGGGAGAGGTTAGCGATGCAGTAACTGCACGAGGAAAGCAGCCCCCGGCCAGACTCTGTTTACCGCCATAAATCACGTCGCTCGGCTCAACGTTCAGACACGGCAGGTGCCAAGATGTGCAAGATTAGCGAGGCACTGCGGCTTCGCAGACTAGAGGAGCCGTGACACGAGCCAAGGCTGGCCGCTCCAAGAAAATTGGAATACACACAACTTTGGCCCCGAGCCAGCCCCTGCAACTACTACAAGCTAAGACAACCCCTTCCGTGCGCTGTGTCTCCTCTGCAGTTCTGCAAGATGTTTGCATTCCGAAAGTTGTGTTGAAAAATATATTCTGTGTAAATACTGCTCACGAGTATTTCCCACTCTCAGTGGTATACAATTTCAAGAGTCTGTTACACGTGTGGCAAGGTCACACTGCTGCACATTAGGAGAAACTAACTTAGTTTGGTAAATTAAGGTTATTACTGCGGCGGAGCTACTTCAACCCTTGAGTGAACATGGGCATCATACTACATTCCATTTCATACATAGCGAGCAATGGTACACAGGCTAGAGCGACTTCTCTCAATGGTTGCATATGCGGCCAAAAACAGAGCGTCACACATGGAAAAAAGATACAGGTATGCACCATGTAATGCAATGTAATGCTGTTGCAAAGTGTGACGTATTTATTAAATATCTTCTTTATCACCAAACAAGGGAAGTCATATGTATCTGTGGCCAATGGCCACAGCGCATGATTTACACTCGCGACCGAAACATAGTACATCACATACCGAAAGCACAAAGGCACACAAATAAAATGCAATTTGATGTAACCCTACAACCACAATTTGTAGTTGTAATACGTGAACTCATCATTCCGTAGAAAACATCACAGGACAAACAACTGCACTGCAAAATGCATGACGTGAAGCTTCTACTATCCCAATATTTGCGTACCGCAGGGTTAGCCGCTAAGTATAAGAATGGAGTATATTTTGCAATGAGCAAATCATCAGAAACAAAATGCATCCTGACAAAATGGAGGAAAAAAAAAAGTATGGCTTCAACAAAGCCGACGGCCAAAACAAGCCATGCCAATGCACATGCTTCCAGCAGCACCTGCATCAGCGTGTCGAACTAAAACTTCCTTCATTCCAGTTTTCATTCCAGTTCAGAGAAAACGGCCGAGTTCCAGTTCAACTACAATGCAATAAAACTTATGGTTCAAACCCATTTGAACCGGTTTATGCTTGTTTGCATAACCTAAGGAGCCCCAATTACAGGAAAACATAACACTGTCAAACCTCGATATAACGAAGTTATACTTCCAGCGAAAAACTTCGTTATATCGAGAATTTCGTTATGTCAAGGTTTTGTTAATTCAATAGAACTACGATGGAGAAATAAAAATAGTCGTTACATCGCGAATTTCGTTAAATAGAGGTTCGTCATATCGAGGTTTGACTGTACATTTATCTTGTACAAAAAACTCAACGGTGCTCCCGTTATGATCCCAGCTCACCCTGGATGGTCCGTTTGAAGAAAGCCTTGCAGGCCTCGCACGAGGCCACCCCGTAGTGGTAGCCGGAAGCCACATCCCCGCACACGAGGCACAACCGGCGCGGCGAGTTGCCTCCACCACCCCCGCCCCCGCCATGGTGGTTGTTGCTGTTGTTGTGGTGATGCCCCGAGGAGCCTCGTGTGGAGTGACCGCCACCTGCTTGAAAAGGGACACTGCGGTTTGTTTGACCCGGTTATAACAAAACAGGCTTATGCAGTGAAAGTGGTTCGACATGTCAGACAATTCTATATACCCCAACTCACCTGTAACGAACTTAAACTTTTGGAATGCATTCTTTGTGTAACGATTTAACTTTCCTCTAGAAAGTATCACAATGGAATGGGTGAAATAACAAAAGTGAACCATGGTTGCAGATCGTATTTTGAATAAAAAATGAGCCAGATCCTGCTGGTGTACAGGTCAAACTGAGCCAAATCCAACCACCAAATAGGAGAGCGTTTTCCAAACAATGTGACCTAGCCACCACGAAAGTCTCCCTAAAAGCTGTGTTGCTTATTTTGTTACTGCCTTCAGTCGTGCCCAAGAAAAAAGATCCTGAGAGAGAATATACGTAGAAGGCTGCTTATGCTACGAAGAAGATGAAGCTGCTCTCTATACAGGGTGTTTCAGCGAACACTTTCAAAAATTCTTAAAGGTTGCCTGGGGCAGATAGCACAATTCTAGTTCATGAGCTGGTCTACTCGAAGAGGCGGGCATTACTTGCATAAGAAATCGAAATGCATAATCGAATAATTACCAAAAAATCACTAATTAAGTTTTATGGCCCATATTTAGATTTACAAATTGTAGCCGTGGAGTTCGCAAGGCGGATCCACTTGGAACGAATTCTCGAGATGACACCAGTTTCGAGATATTAATTCCCGAACTTTGCGGAGAAATGCATTGGCGTTCCCGTTAGTTTCTTAACAAAACGTCGCTTTATGCATTGAAGCACAAAACTAACTGGAACGCCAATGCATTTCTCCGCTAAGTTCGTGAATTACTATCTCGAAAATGATGTCACGCTGAGAATTAATTTCAAGTGGATCCACCTTGCAAACTCCACGGCTACAATTTACAAAAATTTCAATATGGGACATCAGGTATTTAGTTAAAAACTTAATTAGTGAATTCTTGTTAATTAGTCAATTATGCATTTCAATTTCTTGTGGAAATAATGTCCGCGTCTTTGAGTAGACCAGCCCATTAACTAGAATTTGGCTATCTGCCACAGGCAACCTTAAATAAATTTTGAAAGTGTTCGCTGAAACACCCTGTATATTATTCCCACTGTCTATGATGCATAGCAGTGGGAGTATATATGATTCTTATCGATTATTAATTTCCTACGTTCTAATGGCTTTTACACTTAAATCACATAGAACCGTATTTGAAAGTCGTTTTCAGCAGTTTTCAGACCAAAACCGCATCAAACTCAATGTGTTTCAGTAAGGTATGAGAGCAGGCTAGTGTTTCAGTGTTTCAACTGGAAATGAGTAAAATTACGTGTTCGCATCCCAATATTGGTCAAACTTGCTGCATAATTTTTAATTTCTTGTTGAAGTAAAGTTGCACTAGCTGGTATGTAAAGCATATATATAGCTTGGATAGCCTTGCGTTTCGGTCCGATTGCAGATTTTATCATTTTTATCAAGTTCGTTTTAGGTCAATTCAGCTCATTTAAAAGGGGACGTGTTCCTAATGCCATTACTACGAGGTTGCAGCTACTTGCATACATTTAATGACACTAAACGTAGCAGATGATGATAGCTCCAGTAAATGCCCCAAGTTTGTTTGCCAATTATAATGTAACCAAAAAGTATTATTTAGTGGAGCAAAAGTTCATAAACTGCCACTAACATTAATAGGCTTACCTTATGTAGCATTCTTTCACTTTGCTTCAAAAAGATTTTTTTTTATTTGCAGATGTAACTGCTAGCAATAAAAGAGTTAGATTATAGATTTGACGGCCAAACGAGTGGCAACGATGCACTATGCCCTAAGTGGCATCAAGTTTTAATTATATTAGGTATGCCCACGTAGCAACGCTGAAACGGCATTAAACTTTAGGGCATTAAGAAGTTAATATCATGTTTTGTGCGGATATGGCACAAAAAGCCTCGTAGAACACTACTTTGTTTACAGGGTGTCTAAACATTGGCATTTCCAAGTTCCCCAACTTTTCCAGGTTCTCCCCCGACACTTTATGAGAGCTATGAACACCTATGGAACTGGAGGTAACAGGTGCAAAGAAAAAAAAAATGGTGGTTTATGAGCCCAGCCAATAATTTTCACCAACTACTTGCTATACCAGTAAGCTGTAAACCCAGTAGTTTTTTTATTTTACTTTTTTATTTATTTCTTCTTTTTTAATTATGGGGTTTTACGTGCCAAAACCACCATCTCATTATGAGGCACGCCATGGTGGGGGACTCCAGATTAATTTGGACCACCTGGGGTTGTTTAACGTGCCCGGTAGATATCACTATCAGATTTTACGGAATCCCCCGTTTCGCGATATTCCAAACGCCCCCAGCCAGGCTCAAACACACAAAACCAGCAAAAGACAACATCATTTCCAGACTGCATAGGTTCAGCTGAAAACTCCGCTTCCTTCTGGTGTACCAGTAGCTCCACCATTTCCCTGACTCAAAGCAACCGGTGTGACATTTTTATTTTTTTCTTTGTTTGAAGATTTAATCACTCGAGGAATTTCCTGAAAATTCAAAGTTTTCGAGGTTTTCCCCCGATGGTGAAATAAAGTTCATTTCACCTCACCTCACCCCGATGGTGGACACCCTGTGTTTAGCATAGATGTTGGGTCGCTACGGCCCGCTGGCAAGCTGTCATTGCCATTAAGGAAAGAAAGAAAGAGAAAGGCGCCGGACGCACTCGAGCCGTGACCCAAGATTGGCGGGGAGGGAGGTGCCTGGTGCGTGACGCTGGTGGTGGACGAGCAGGAGAACTCGTGGGGACTCAGCGGCGGCGACAGGCTGGGCGAGTGGCACTGCAGCTTGCGGGGCGCCGCGTCACCTGGCGACAGGGACGACGAGGACGAGTACATGGTCAGCTCGTACGGCTCCTCCTCCTGTTTCACCAGCCCAGAGGACGCCATCTAGGACCCTGCACGGGAGAGGAAAGGAAGAGGCAAAGGCCCACACGTTCAGTGAACTGCGGTTGAAGGACTTCTTTTTTTGTCGTGAATGAAGACACACACAAAAGAAAACACCATGCTAGGCGAACAAACAGTTTTGTTGGAAATGCAGCTCCTGTCGGACACGTATCCAAGATTCATAGCAGCTCTTGGAGAAAAAATATCAAGAGCTTTCAAGCACTTCCAAGGTGCTTACAAAGTATTTTCGAAGATTAAAGAACCGTGATGCCTGACAGCTTGAAAACGAAACATTACCTTAAACGAGCAAACATTTTTTTTTTTATGGTACACAGAATGAGGTAGTGCTTGCTAAGACCTTTCACATAAACCATCCCCACAAACAAGACAGCTCCTTACCCCAAAGATGCTAACAGGATCGGATTGGCTTGACTCCTGGATTGCATAATTCTTGTGGTCAAGCGCCCAATGAAAATCCACAAAGCTTAGCAGAAATGAAAATTCAAGAATTTCTAAGCGCTGTGAAACTTAAGAGGAAGCTTTAGATTGGGGCTCCAATCTAAATCTATAGGAAAGGAGAAAAAGTTTTTCTCGGTAACCATTGCACTACATTTAATGAGATTTGTTGCATTTAAAAGAAAAGTTTAAAATCTCGTGACTGGCAGTAGTGAATTTTTTATTTAAAGCGTCAACATTTTAATAAAAAGTTTTTGAACATCGAAAATTTTCAGAAATTGAACTATCAAGTTTACAACTCTAACTCGGCAATGAAAAACGATATCAATTCAGCAAATTGCATCCATTAGTACATCTACAGCAGACAAATGATGCATTATATATGGCTGTCGAATAGACCACTAGTATGTGAGCAGCACTTTTGCAAAACCCTTGTAAGCAATGTAACAAATTTATGTAAAATATAACATGAAAGTATATCAAATTTGTCCACTTTGGATGGTCTAACACATGCAATTTGCAGAACTTAATTCAGTATCTGTTTTTGGTGCAGAGCTACAATGATGTAAACTCCGTGCTTCTATTTTTTTTCATATTTACCAATTTTTGAAAATTGCCCTTTTAGAAATTCTGCCCTCAAATCAAAATTCCGCTTTCAACAGTCACTAGAATTCAACTTTCTCTCTCAAATGCAACAAATTCCATTAAAATTGGCCAAGTGGTTATCTCAGGAAAGCGTTCCTGCGTTTTACATTTGAATGTGCGGGGTCGGAGTTGGGCCCGAGCTAAAGCTGTTCATCTTAAGTGCTTCTAAGGACTTGAAATTGGAAACTTCACATTTAAGGGTTCTCAAGGCTCGCTAGCTTCGCATTTAAAGGTTCTCAAGGCTCGCTCAGCAAACATGGCGGAATTCCGAAACTTCCAGCGACGACAGCGCCCCCTTGCCTGGCGTGTTGCCAGCTTCGCGTCAACTGCGTGGACGCTATAGCTTATGCCCGGCGCACGTGTGTAGGCAGCATCCGGTGCGGATCAGTGACGGTGACGCAAGAACGTACGCGATAGCGCTATACCGGGACCCGGGGCTAGGTCGCTCCGTCAACTCTAGGCTAGATACCCGGGACCTGCCGGCGTCGTGGCAAAAACATCACACACATCATGGAACGCGCCGCCAACTGACACGCGGCATTGGAGCAGCACCGCTCGCGTAGGGCGTACACAAATGACGTACCAGTAGCGTAGCTTTCCGGGGCTCCGCAGCGCCCCGATGTGTTTCGTTTCACGATTGGAAAATTACGCGCCACTTTAGTTGTGATGGTTGCCACACAGATGAAATGATGCTATCCTGTTCGATAGCAACGAAGGGAAAGAAGAAGAATTCGGTATCCGCCTTTTGCACGAGCCGGGCAAACGTCGCAGGACATGTTGTTGTTGTTGTTGCTGTTGCTGCTGTAGTTGTCCAGCGAAATGTGTCTTATATAGTCGCTTACACTATGGTGGATTGGCCAAGAAATCGGCGGATTATTCCAAATAAATTTTCAGGGCTACTATTAGTAAAACGTTGTTGAAAGGCGAAATCGTGTTAAAATGATAAGAATGACAACAGTAAGAGTTAGGGGTGGACGAGTATCGAAGTTTCGAATGCAAATGGTTAGTGTGTAGTACTTGAGCGTAGATTCGAGGGGCTTCGTTCACCTCAGTGGTAAAGACACTCGGCATCTGAGCGTGGGGTCGTAGGTTCGAAACTGACCATCATTTTTCCTTTCGAATTTATCGTGCATTTTTATAGATTGATTTCTTTACAGCGATTACCGAGGCGAAGTTAGAACGCAGGTGAGAGAGCTTGCGCGGACAAGGAAGGCGCAAATAAACACAGGCTTGCGAGGGCGACGTACGTGGCGTCGCGGCGATGACCTCTCCCCTCCCGCAACACCTGGCGCGCTTTCGTGGAGCATGTGTTCCCTTTCGCACGCTCTGCTCCATCGAGCGGACCACGTGACGTGGCGTAGCAGCCAATGGGAATTTAGGTGCCGCTTCGCTGCTCCAGACGACAGACGCCGGCTTTTTCGTTCAATGGGCCGTTTGATGCTTTCGCATCCGTATGGGCCGATCCCAAAGTTGTGCAAACTAAACAACAAAGCACACGGTGCACAAGTGCGACAAGGAAGATGTCTTTCTTCGAAGTCAACTGCTGTTGACTCACTTTGCTGTTTTTTTTTAATTACAATTCGTGATCCTGCGTTTAAAACTGACCACTTTTCACTGATAGCTGTCTTGTTTGCTCTGGTCAGTACAGGCGTGCGTGCCTAATTATACCGAAATAGATATTCCTACTGTAAATATATGCGCATGAGCTTGACAACCCGATATTCGGTTCGATATTAGATACGTATACTATTGGTATTCGATGCGTATTCGAAAAAAAAGCTGATATTCACTCACATCTAAGAATCGATAGTTTCATGAAAAGCAAAAATAAAAAATAAACATACGTAAATTTAGCACGGCAATCGGTTGGGCTGAATAAGAAATTCCACAGCGGAGCCAAGCATCCATGCGGCTGAATCCCAGAGTCCCACAAACAAAAGAGTAACAGGATCTGTCAAGTCCAGACCAAGCCTCCCAAGAAGTGCATAGTTCCAAGATTATTTTTTCTTTGTTGTTGTTGTTCTTGTTTCTTGCAACAGTGAAGCAACGACAAAATAGAAAGAAGTGTTGAATATCGTTTCCGCCATGCTTCGCAACTCGGTGCCCCACATCGCGCACTTTCTTCTTCTTCGGTGGAACACCGCGCGCGAGCCATCGCCTTTTTGTTTCCCCGCGCCGCCGGCGCCCAAACATTCTCAACAACCGGCGAACCGTGGCCGAGAAAAGAGCTAGCGCACGAGCGCGAGCTTAAAACACTCACACCGGTGCCGCCAAGAACACGCGAACGCAAAAAATAAAAGGCCCACGCAGGCACTTAGGAAGCGAGCGAGCGCCTCTTCCGCTGGAACCGTCGCGGCAGTGGCATACGAGGCGGTTGAAAGAAAGAAAGAAAGAAAGAAAGAAAGAAAGAAAGAAAGAAAGAAAGAAAGAAAGAAAGAAAGAAAGAAAGAAAGAAAGAAAGAAAGAAAGACAGACAAGGTAAATGAACAGCTAAGCGAAGGGACAAAAGCGGAGGCGGCAAACCGTGGAGCCGGGCCAAGGAGCGCTCGGCGTCGACGACGCTCGGGCCCCGGGCCTCTCGTAAAACAAGCGCCGCGTCGCCCTCCACCTCCGTTCCCCTTGTTCGTTCTATTTTTGTTTAATTTTTTTCCCTGTTTGCTGTGTACAAAACTTTAGCGAATACGCACACCGCTCTATAGCGAGCGTGAAACACGCACACACAAGCGCCATTACACACAGGTGATGCCTATAACCTAAGAAAGTCACAGCGCAAAGACAACCGCTGTCAAACTCGAAAAGCAGTTGCATTCGCTCATTTCCCTGACACCACGGCGGAGGCAAACTTCCTTCAACATTGGCGTTTCTAAAAGACAGCAGAGGGGTCTGGCAGGGTTGCCAGTCGGGACATCGTCAAGTTCCCGCCATATTGTCGAATGCGCCATCTTGCCAGCTCTGAGTGGCCCGCGGCAGTGCTACGGACTCACCGGTTGGCTCAAAATGCCGCCATTACAGAATTTGACATTATGGTGGTATTTGACAATATGACGGACAATATGGTCAGAATAGCACCCCGTGTAACCCAGGTTTCAAGTGCGGTTTTGTGGGCGGAGCTCGTACTGGATTTTTAGAGATGCGAGAAACTAGAGAGCCTGCGTAGGGGGTGGGGAGGCGATGAGTTAATAACGGACACTGAGGTCAAATACAGTCAATAGCCAGGCACACATTAAAAATGTTTGCACCCTTTGGGGGCTTACACATCTTGTCCCGCATAAATAATCCTCATCTGCCTCGGCGCTTACGTGTCCTTTCTTGAAGGTTGAAGACTCTGCGCTCGCAACTTTCCTGTCAATAATGCAATGTCAAGCTGATAACGAACATGCCGTTGGTGACCTGGAAGTACCGGGCGCATTAAAAAAAAAAAGAATAAAAGGGCGCGCCAAGATAGAAGACGGTTACTGTTGTGGGACAAGATAACGCCCCAAAGGGTGCAAACGTTTCTTGCAGTGCAAGGCAACGGGACCTTGGTGATTGGGCTTAGTTGGTAGGCAGCCTCTAAAAGTTGCGCGAGTACACTTGTATGTAGGTCAATCAAGCCGTCACAGCGGAGGAGGGACCAGAATCGCGAATCCATCCGAATAAAAATTCGTGGGAGCGCACGTTACAGGCCACTCCCGAGTCAAGAACGACGATTTAGCCCTGAAGGGAAAGTATACAGTGGCCTTCGTCATGTATCGATTGCCTGCGTCATGAAGCGAACACAAAGGAGGCTGATGAAGATGGAGAAATATTAGCCTACGCTAGATGGGTAAGTTTCGCTTTCGCAATGGGTGGTGTCCAAATCCGCACCCGAAAGGTGGCGCCATCTGGAATTAAAATGCGGATCTTTAAGGCTACGCTTTTGCTCGTTGCACGCGGTGGAGCCGATTGCAGGAGCCGGAAACACGTCATATACGACGTCGGGTTTCGGACACCACCTTATACGCTTTCTGACTTACCAATTCCTCCGCTTGCCGTTACACTGGCCTCATAACACTTTACAAAAATAAGCCAATGAGCCACACGCACGAAAAATTAGACAAATCCATGTACTAACCATCATTACCATGGTAGCTGAGCGATCGAAGCGCCCTCTAGCAATTTTTGACGGGAAGTCAACGGCAGGCGCCTCATTCCCAAGTTTTCCGACTGCTTTCACCAAGAAACTCCGGAATGCAAAGATGGCGTCGAATGTCGTCAAACTAATACCGCGACGCGCAAGAACCGAAAACGCTCCGTGGGCGCCAGCGCTGCTCTGTGTTTACCAAGTCGTGCAAGTGCCTACTGGCGACGTGGAGTGTGACGTCACAAGACAGTGTCAAAACCGCGACGCCTCCACCGCCAACGTATGACGTCACGCCGCTAGTGTTTTCCGGCTCGACCGTGAAGCATTCGTCTCGGCAGAAATTGCACGCGACATTACGCGTGACGTGACGACAGCCGTCCATCTGGCAATTGTCCACCGGAATGCGAGAACGTTGAGCTGTGTTAGTAAAATTACTTTTCTGGAATACCGAAAAAAAATCTGCTCTCAATCAGCGAAGAGACTCGATATATAAGCCAGAAATGACACAAGAAGTATAAGACGAGTGGCGCCGCCTCCCCGAAGTTCCCGCACTAGCTTGCCGTGACGTCACAAATTATGACGGCGCCTGTTCGGACCGTGACGTCACACTAACGGTCAAGCACTGATGTTTTGACATCAAGTCAATAACTAAAATTGGGCCGTCGTTTTCTCTCGAGTAATCAACATCTGACTGCAAAATTAGAGGAAATAGAGTTATCCTTGCAAACTCATGTGTTTCTTAGTAGTATGTGTTTAAAAATCTAATGATATATTTTCGAAGTAGTTGAAGCTCTACCCTTCCATTCTCTAAAAGAGCAATCATAATCATTTACCACTAAATCATTTGACTCAATCGCAATCGTTTGACACTAAAGGCGCGTAGAAATGCTGGACCTTGCGTCATAGGTGTTATAGTGACGTCATGACGCGGAGCAAGAGTGCCGACTTCTTGTCGCAATAAAGCTACAGATATGCTGTAGCTCGTAAAAAAAATTGTGTTGCACGACTATCCACTGGCTGCGTTCGCATGCGGCAGTCACAGCTATCGCAGGATCTCTTGGGTACAGAGACCACCCTGCTGCCAACCACTTTCAGTTTTTATGGGATATTCTCAAGCCCGAGGGCATAGCCATAGACGACGATTTCGCGGAGCTGTTGGGAGAAATAGATAGGAACAACCGAGTGCAAATCGTATGGGAAGGCCGGAAATGCAAAGAACTATAGTGTAAATTCACTGAGGACTGAAGCAGGGATTTCCTCCTCCGTCTCCATTGATGTTCACGCTTTACGTTAAGGGCATAGCAAGACGAATGGAAAGCAGCGAATTAGGTTTGGTCTAGCTTACATCCGCAATGGACAAATGGGGCAACAGAAGGTCCCTGGACTGATGTACGCGGACGACATAGTGCTATACTAGCGGACAATACAAGAGGTTCACAGACACTGGCGAATATAAGTGGCAATGCAGCGACAAATCTGGGCCTTTAGCTAAGCACAAACAAATCGGTAATTATGATCTTTATTGAAGACACGAGTAGTGACGAGGTATCAATTCAACGAGCCATAGCCATGGATATATAGTGAGGCAGTATAAATACCTGGGTGTATGCATAAAGAAGGAAAGAAGTACTCAACACCCACCAGATAATCTAAGGATGAAAGGATGAAGGGGAAGCGGAATAATGGAACATTAAGCACGTCGGGGCTACAATAAATATGGGGGGGGGGGGGGGGGGGTAGATATCCACCCAGCGAGACCCGTCCACCTTACAGAAGCGCTTGGATTTAAAGTGGACGGAAGCATCAACCGGTCAGCAGTCGAGATAAGCGAGAGACGTTTAGAGAATTGGTGGGAAAAAAGAAAGCCGGGAATTGATTGACAGAACCAGAGTCATTGCAAGTAAGTACAAGTGATAGAAGTTTCAAATACGAAAGTTAAGATCGAGATCAGATGGGCAAAACGCTAGGTGGCAATAGATGTAGTAAGAGCTGATGAAATCAAGCCGGCTAGGTGACTATCACTGCCCTGTTTCAAAGGGAATGCCAATCATCATCACTATCATCACTTGAGTCGAGGTGAAGTGTTGAGTTATGGGACGATCTAGAATTCCGGGGCAAATCAAATTGTGGGTTTTGACACCCTGAATACGCAGTTGGTTATGAGGTCGCCTCGACGGTTGCTCGGCCGTACCAACTAGCGTGTACAGTATACGTCAAAAAAGTTTACGGACCACCATGGAATGCAAATCTATCTACTCCCCTAACGCTTTGTTTCTGGCTAAACTTTCGGAGCTTTGTAAAGTATGTAAGCTTAGTCTGCACCGATTTGTCACCTTTCCGTTCTCTCTAAACCCACTTTCCTCAAGTATAACTCTGTTTCTCCGTGTTGTATCTTGTATGTGGTGCGCTTGAGAGCTTACATTCGCCATTTTTTCCCTCACCCCTTTTCGACGCCACAGTTTTGGGTCTCAACGCCCCCGCGCTGCCATCCTATTAGCTTTCTTTCTATGTTCTAGTTCCTGACTTAGCAGGCGGCTTCTTTTTTAGTCACTATTCTTCTCACGGCCCTTTTTTCTTTCTTCCTCTCTTTCACATTCCTTGTACTTTTTTCTTTCTTTCCGCCTTGCTTTCTTTGCTTTTAGCTGGCCACCTCGTCTTTCTCTATAGTTCCGCAGAGTCGTCCCCACCAAACTCGAGCACCTAGCACTGCAGGTCCTCCGCCGGCACAAATATCTAAGAATAATAACAAAACAAACAGAAAATGAAAGAGAAAAAAAAAGGTAAAACGACGACGACACGTGGCGGCGTTGGCGCTTCCAAGAAACAAAGAAAAAACACATAAAAACGTAAGCGGGGGCGGGGAGCGAATAAAAACCTGAGAAAGAGGTAAAACAAAAACAAAAAAAAAAACAAAAAACACGCAACACCGCATACAGAACAAGCACCGCACCGAAAAGCTGTCAGAAGAGGCCGACAGACTTATGGGGACAGAAAGAGTGAGAGACCAACGAAAGTCGGAGATGGGGAGGGAAAGGCTGGCGAGGGGGGTGAACAGCTACCGGCTCGCGGCCCGAACCCGGAAGCTCCACACAGAGGCCGGCATAGGAAGATGCAGGAGGGGGTGTCCTTTGCGAAGTGTCAAAAGCCCGCACGCTGGCTGCAACGCCCCCCCCCCCCCCCCCTCCGGTATTGGTATACCGCCGCAACCCACACTGGCACAACATACGCCCCAAACGGGTCCACCCGACACTTTAGACACCGTAAAATAAACAGCGATCAGAAGCAGTTTTCTTTATCTCTATGTTAAAGGACACTGATCTTGCTAGCAAGACCCAATGAGCGTAGGCTGCTCAGGTGTACAAGCAGGGTAACCTTCGGTCTTTCGTGCATTATTCTTTCATCTATGTCAAGTATGTGTATGTACCCTATTTTAGCAGCAGCAATGAAATAATAAGATACATTTCCTTCCTAAATATTTAGTCCACTACGTTATTTTCCATTCGTCTGATTATTCACCAAGCTTTCGCGTTTCCTTGTCGGGATTAAGCGTCCAATTTCCTCCGAATCTTGGTCAATCCCCGTAGCGGGTATTCGCAATGAGAGAAATGAAAAAAAAAATAGTAAACGCCAAACCAAACGCGTCGTTAACCCCGTCCCGTTCGCGTGCGCTGTAAATGTAACCGTTCTAGAGCGCAGGTCTTACGCGCCCGTCTCTCGTAAGCGAGCGAACGAGCGCCGCGAAGGATGAAAGAGAGAACGCGGAGCGCAGTGGGGGATGAAAGACGGCGATAGCGAAGAGAGCGCGAGGAGGAGGATGCAGCGGTACCATGAGGCGGAAAGCGGAGGAGGAGGGCTTGGCGAAAGCGTGAGAAGACAAGCGTAGTGCCGCACAAGACTTGCTCGGCGGCGACGGAGCGCTACTCCGGCGCTGCGCTCAAATTTCGCATTACGGAGTATCGTAATCGTCGGTGAATTTTTCGTTCTAACGATCCATCACCCCTTCGCCGCGGTGGAACCAAACTTCGCCCACAGTTCGCTGCTCTCTCGCTCTTCTGTCTTTCCTGCGCCCATCCTCCGCTGCATTTGGCACGGGGTGTAACACTGCAATTGCACGCGGTGTACGTGTCCCGAAATTGCCTCCATGCGGCGGCCGCACCACTTCCAACAGGTCATGTGAACACGGGAAAAGTGCGGTACTGTGTTCTCTTGGACTGTCCCTGTTGTTAGTGGCGCTGTTGGCAGTATGGATCGTCACCAACTTGCACGATTTGCTATGCTACTAGATGACAGTGTCCATCCACTGCTAAGTCCGTTTGCCTATTTTGGTCAGACGTCTGTCTATCTGTCTGTCTGTGTCGCCATACGGCCACGCCCACTAACACCCGAGGCCACATCTGGAACAGGCGTGAAGTGCTCGCCTGCGTTCACGGGTGCGAGAAGGAAAGAAACGAACGAAGCAACGAAACATCAACGAAAAAGAAAAATGAACAGGGAGGAATAAACGAAACGAGGAGCGATCGAACAAAGCTGGACACGTATTCGCGCTCTCGGGCTCGCCCCCCTCCGCCGAGTATCGGAGTGATATATAGAGCGCCTCTCGTAAACCCCCCGGCTCAACACCTCGCTCGCGAAAAAGCGTGGCTCGCATTCCCACCGTGGCGCGAAAGGACTTGGCGGCGTAGAGTGCTATACGATGGAGTCGTACGCCCGGGGTTCCGAAAAAGAGCCCAGCGCGCCAGCTTGCAACGTGGTTTGCAACTCGGTGGCACGTCCAGCCTCGCTCCCTCCTTTGGACAAGATAAAAAGGCGTGTCCGTAAAAGCAGCCTGGGTGACATACAGTTTATCTATGCGATTTGAAACTGCTCCAGCGGTCTTTTCTTTGAGGCATGCTGAAGGAGGTATCAGGGCCAACTATACGTGACGCTATACGAGGTGTTGCTTCTCTAATGCGATTACCAATCTTAAGGCACTTAACGTACTTATCAGGGCAGTCTGTCTGTCTGCCTATCCATCAATCTATCTAACCGTTTTCCCGCCAACTTGGGTCACCGGATATGCGCAGCTGTACATCCAACCTCCATAACGTAAAACTGAGTCACTGTGTATGCGCGCCTTTTCTATGACAAATGAAAAAGAAAAAAAAAAAGAGAAAGGATCGTTTAAATTTCTCCGGTGCTTGGCGGACTTCAACCTGCGTCATATATATTCAGACAACCTTGTTTGAATATACATTCACACACGCTCCATGCGGGGACTTCGCTGCGACGGCGCTAGTTCGCGCAAAAGGTCAGGTGGGGAGCGCGAAAGAGCAAGCAGCCATGGTTGCATACACGCCTCATATACTATGTATACGCGTTTCGGCGGTTGCAGTACAGTTTGTCGATGCCATTGTGTCAATGCTAATCGCACTAACGTCCGCATTCATCGCAAGATGGGTTCTGCGGGAGTTTTCTCTTAGGCTATATATAAACAATCATCGCCCAGCAGTTCGAGTATAGCATGTCAGACGATCAGCAATAAAGAGTTCGCTGTAAGAGTATAAGAGGGATCTGCGACGTAATCGTCAGCGTGCAGCTTTTTTTTTTTCTTTATTTCCAATCGGCAAGAACAACACCATTTAAAGCAAAAAAAACGTTTCCGACGCGTTACGGTTGCGCAAATAGTCACGAGATGTCACTACACTCGCTACCACCACTGTTACTGCTGTCCTACGTATCTGGTGACTTGGGGCCGAATTCAGGAAGCTCTAAAGCTCTTTGTTCATAAGATGCTCTTTGCAATTGACCAGCAGCATTCGCTGATATGTGCAGCATCAGGAGAGTGGCTGGAATTTTGCTCTTGCGAACAATTTATATAGCGTAAGAACTTTGCGGGAATACCGACCCTGCGGTATTCTGTGAAGGATAATACGTACAGAGGGACAAGCTAAAGCTTCCCATCGTCTCGGATATGCTTCACATCATAAGGACCTTTCCCTATAACACTGTGCTCGTGAGCGTGAAAAGACCAGGGGTTTCTCAGACTTGCGTCGATACGGCGCTCGCTGTTTAAGAGGCGCTATTCTGCACACAGTGAAATTGCGCAAGGTTGCCGAGTTGCCGCCCTGTCGACGTATTGCAAGCCGACCAGAGCGGACACACCGACGGCGAAATTGACAATACGGCTGGATTCGACACAGCCCAGAACCACAGCACATCACCAGGAGCGCATACAATCTGGCTTTTTGACCACGCACTTTCCTTCAGTATATGCTCGCCTTTAAGAGTGCAACGCGATAGCATTCAAAGATCCCCAGGCTTCCCGGCAACTGCAGCTTTAACTTTTTCTCCACCTTCGCCTCTGCGCGCTGCTGCCGTTTTACGCTGCCGAGGAGGCGAGCGCCATCTGGATGGTGTTTCTGCAGGTAACCTACCCGGGCGCGCGCCGCTGTTGGTATGGTAGAAATGTTGGAAAATGGGGTTTGTGTTTGAGTTTCCCTCGTAACAGAATTATGTTTTCTCGTACATTCAGATCACAATCCGACGCTATCATGTCCGTAGGCTGTGGCCAAGTCGTACTTTACGATTTTTCTGACGCATTTTACCTTGAGAAATTCAATTAGTTCACTAACGCCTCTAGGCCACGCAGAGGGCCTGCCTGGTCGGAGTGGTTCGGGATGACTTTTCACAGCCGCGGACGCCGACGCCGGATTTTCTGTGACACGGGGCCCTTAACGCTGTCGCGCTAAAACAGAAACAAAAGAACACGATTCTCGTCTGCGTGTCGCGTATGTGTCGTGCCCAACGACGTATACATACCACGAGTTGGAGGCGACCGCTGTCGCGAGCTTGCACGCATCGACGGCCTTCCCTTCTTCCGAGGTGACGGGCCAACGGGCATGCACGTGCAAGCGGGGCGAACAGCCGCACAAAGGAAAAACATCCATCACCGACAGCACCGAGGGAGGAGGCCTTCCTTCCAAGCAAACTGCCGCGCGCAAGGCCGCGCTGCCTCGGGCGAATCGTCCGTCGCCGCGCGGTCGATATCTCTCGTTACGCACCAAACGCACCCGAGCAGTCACCGTACGTGGCAGGATGTCGTGCACTTCGGACCGGATAATAAAGGTCGCTTTAGCACAGCTTGGAAAGATATATCCCACACAAACGTATCGCCTCGGCAGTCTATACAATTTCCACTGCTTTTCGATAGACTTCTATTGTAGCACTCCAGTCTATATCCATTCTTGGGCAGCGCACACGCAAACGAAACACGAGGAAGAAGACGGGACAAGCGTCTATATGACTATCTTCGATGAACTGAAGTGCTTCGTATAGCGCGCGTTTCCGTGCGTATAACACTGTTAACTTCCAACTGCTGTCCCTTATCTTTTAGTCCAGTTTCCCCGTAACCGGGCTCCAGCCTGGCAAGCCTCCCTGCTCTTCTCCTATCACTTCTCCCTCGCTACATCTATTGAATTTCAATCGGAAGTCTTGCAAGAGATCAGACGGGGACGTGCACTATCTCAGAAGGGTCATGACGTGGGACGCCATTAATGCCCGCGACAGCCTTTAAAGCTTTAGTTATCCTATTACGTTCACGTGCATTGTTTGCCTCTCTGTTTCGTAACACAGAACAGGCAAAAAGAAAATCTCCTACACATACGATTACGCCACGCCTAAAGGGGTCATATAGGCCACATTTTCCCCATTAAGCGGAATACATGCTAATGCTATAGTGGCTTGGAGAATACTAATAATAAGGTGTTCGCTCCAAATGCGGAAGACCCTGTGTATGTGAATGTAAGATGCAGTATCTAGCCAGTGCTATATATTTAAACAATTAAATTTTTTTGCTGTTCCTTCACATTCGTACCACATCCGACAGGTAATAGAACCTACTCGTAAAAGCTAATTATGTCCTCGAGTGAGCTGTCTACGGGTATCGGGAGGACTTAGGGAGGCACGTTTTGCGCGCATACAAATAGATTGCCAGTGCATGGCGCGATTTACTCTCTCCGAAACAACATTTTCATTTCGAACGGTTCATATGCAGCAGGTTGCGCTACCAACACCAGACGCAGATAGTGAAAGATCGATACGTTCGATTCGCTTTGTGCCTGTTGTGTAGATTTTAAAAAAATGGAGTCTGAAGGAAGCGACGGTTCTTTTCAAAAGAACGATCGAGGAACACGTTCACAAAAGTCGTCCGCTACCATACGATTAAAGTCGGTGACAGCCTAAAAATGCAGCGCGAAATACACCGTTGCGGAACTGTATAGACGCGCCAGCCAAATGCGTTCCCTCATTTGCGTGAAGTCACGGCGGGGTCGAACTTCTTTCAGTTCCTCGGGAACTACACTGCCAAAACGATTCGTTCACGAAAATATAGAAGCATGGCAATTTTACTATTTTCGTATATGTTTTCTCACTCTCACTATATGTCTATAGTTACTTTTCGTTTATTGCTTTTTCCGTAATTGTATTTTTTTAAAGTCGCTAAGAAAGACATGGTCTTAAAAAAAAGGTAGGAGTTCCGCCCGAAAGGCGAAGCATCGATTGCGATAGCAAATTTGTAAACATCTATACGACGTAAGGGTAGTAGCTTCAACGGCCGTATAAACTTGTCAACATAGGCATAGGAACTAAATTAACAAGCATGGTGTCACGCGTGCGCATGCAAACGTGAACACATCTCACTCGATGACCGCGGAAACTCGCGGCCAAAACGCTGAAGTGAAGAAGAGCGGCAGCAGCAGCAACAACGAGTGAATTGACCTTCGTGCCGCCTCTCGCTTCAACGCGAACTAAGCGTCGAAAGCACAGCGCATGGCTGACTGTGTTCGCGACGCAGATGGCTTTCAAGGTACAGAGGCCCAGGCGGGAGCGCGCGGCCTCCCGCAGTAGAACTCTATCCGGAACCTCACGGCGACGGCAGAAATGCGCCTGAAGTGTCCAATAATTGCTATCGCAATAAAATGCCCGATGCGACGCCTAGAGAAACGGTTTTGACGCGCTTATGTGTTTTATATATGTTAAGCATACGTGTTACGCATTCTACCAATACTAACGTACGGGTCACAAAATTAAAAGAGAATATATATAGCTTATCAAGAGAGACAATTCGTGACTGGTTATAGTCAGCCTCTAGAATTTGCGCGAGTGTGTTCTAGGCCAATTAGTCACGGGGGATCCGGATCATGAGAGATAAATTTATAGAAGAGTTGGAGCGCGCATACGGGTACTACGATGTCAGAACCGGCAAACATTGCCGCTATCTTTGAAAAGTGGTCGACCACCGCATTCTACCATTAAAATATGGGGCAGGGACTTGGAGGTTCACAAAGAAGCTTGAGATTAGATTAAGAACTGCGCAACGACAGATGGAACGAAACTTTCTGGCGTAGCGCTAAGACACTACAAGTCAGCGGTGTGGATGAGAAAGCAAACTAGGATAGTCGATATTCCAATTGATATTAAGAGGAATAAATGTAGCTGGGCAAGGCATGTAATGCGGCATACAACTGGTGGTCTATTAGAGTGACCGAATGGGTGCCAAGAAAGGGTAAGTGCAGTCGAGGACTGCAGATAACTCCGTGGTGTTACCAAATTTGAAAAATTACAGGCTTAAGATGGAATTGCCTGGCGCAAAACCGGAAACTTGAGACCAGTGGATAAGGCCTTCGTCTTGCGGAGACATGAACTATGATGATGATAATGATGATGACGTCTTACACTTCAGTCATGCAGCTATTGCGTACGAACCATGTACGGTAGTATACACACAATCCTCTGCACTGTATCTGTTTCCCTTATCCGGGTGGAAATTTACCGGGTACGCCAGGTGATTTTCCGTGTATACGGCCAGGCGGCGTAGCCAAACACACACTCGTATGTCGCTGTATCCGCTCGAGCTGCGAGGCACGTGACCTTGCAAAGGAACGTACGTCGCCGTCGGCTTCCCTCCGGACAAAGCAATTGCCGGACGACATGTGTACAGAGACGTGCGCAGTCACGAATTCCGTCTGGTTCGAGCCCCCCGCCGTCACTGCGCGTATACGTGAATACCAACACGCGGTATAGCAGACTCTTGGTTTTTAGATCCCCGATGACGATGAATTTCACGAAAGGGATCCAGGCGCGCATTGTCATCCAACAGACAATTTCTCCCATGCGACAGCATTCTTTCCGAGAAATGGAACCCGTGTGGGTTTCCTTTGTAGCGTCGTGAAATTTCTCCCTTTCGCGAACCTTTCTTCACCTTGCGGGCTTCCGCTGAACAGATACGCCACGTACCTTTCAATTTCTTTTTTTTTTCTGCTCTAACAATCGATTAGCGCACACGCCAGACAGCGTGCGCAGGATGAAAATTATGCTAGACAAAGCCTCGCGTGACGGAATACAAATTGTTAAAGGGCGCCTCTCGTGACTAAACGCATGCACCACAACCATGCGGAGTTATTTAAGTCCTCAATTTCAGTTCGGAAAAAAAAAGCAGATATTGATAAGATATGAAGCAGACCAGCAGACGACCGTCTTCCAGGGTATATGAAGTCACTAGCCGAAGGAAGAGGATTTAAAACAATGAAGAAATAATGTAAGCATTTTTTTTAACCTCGAGCCACCACCAAATGCTTTCGTGACACGCTAAGCTGAGCAAGCTCGTCAACTTCGCGCATCTACAGAGACCAGACGACATCTAATGGTCGGCAATACTCGTTACCGTCAGGCGATGTGTGTTAAATTACAGATAAGCGAGTAATTAAAGAACGCGCGCAGAGAAAATACACAGTTGAACGAACAAACAAAAAAAGAACAACCAAAACATCTCACAAATCGCGAGCAGAAGGCTCCCGTCCGTCGCAGACGATACGTGATCGCCGGCGCATTCCTCGCCGTCACCGTAGCAGACGACGCCGTAGCAGACGACGACCACGTCATGTTGATGGCCACCGCATACGCCACGGGTAGCAGACGACAACACAAGACGCGCACGAACCCACACACACACACACACCGCCGATGATCGGCGACACGAAAGGAGTGTGCAGCACACTGGCGTTTTCGTGCCCGGAGCGCGGAGTCCGAGGGAGGTGTGTACGCGCGCGACGGGGTTGAACCCGAAACCAAACCACCTCCCCAATAATTGAGCCGCGGACGGACGAGGCGGCGTCGCCCGTGCCATTGTACACCGCGAAAAACACCCTTTCCCCCTCACCTCACCCCTTTGCCCTGCTCGGGGGGAAAGGGGAGCTGAAACCCCCCTCGCCCAACCCCGCGCATATGCTTTCTATGAATGGCGTAACCCTACCACCGGTCTTAACACGGTCGGGCTCTGACGCTTCAATGTGCGGATCGAAGTACATAAACGGCCGGCTGGGCCAGGGCCGACGCATACACGCATGACGGTGTCGCTCTTCTAAAGGGCCGCTGTACAGAAAGAAAAAATAATAATAATAAGCTGCGCCGCATCAGTAAATTGCGTTTCTGAAATACCGGAAAAAGCCGCCCTTACCGCAAGAGGAGACTTTGGGCGGTATTCTCGGGCGATCACTTTGGGCGTTAGTATCACTTTCGCGAGATTTCGCGAGTCGGCACATGGGCGGCGTGGACTGCACGGCAAGCGCGTAAAATGAGCTCTCATTGGCTCTCGCCGAGTCCGGCGAAATGTCGCGAAAGTGACAACACTATCGCCCAAAATGATCGCGCGAGAATACCGCCCTCGGTACAGGCCGGAAAAGACGCGAAAACGTAAGACCAGTGGTGACGCCATCGTGAAGTTTACGCACCAGTTCGTCGCGACGTCACATATTCTGAGAGCGTCTGCTCGGGCCTATAGTAAATCGTTTATCGGTAAAGACGGACCACACTGTATAGCAAAAAAAAAAAAAAAAAAAAAAAAAACTGAAAACTAGGCAAGTTTCGAGAACGTTTACCGAGCCACAGCGGCTTAAATACGAAGAAATAATTTTTAAATCCGTGACCTAACATTGACGTCGCCGGCGCTGGGTTAGAATCGAAGTTGGGCCTTCACTTTGTCCGACGGAAATGAACATATCACCGCGAAGTTTTTTAAAAAAGGCGGAAAATCAGTTTTGAAAGAATTAGGGGCGTGGGAATATTCGAAACTTTCGAATAACGAATCGAATATATTGTCTTGTTTAATTCGATCCTCGAATAGTCACGGTTCGAAAGCCAGAATACTTATCAGTGAGTTTTCGAATACTTCACGTCGTACAGACTGTGCACGATAAAACATGACATTGAAGCACATACGCGACAAGTTTCGTCATATCCATAGCGGACATGCCGTACCATATAGAGCATGCTGCGTCGCTCAGACGGCCTGGCTTTTCCGGCTAAAAAAGGATTAGTGGCGATAAAATTTAGTTTATACATGACGTTTGTTAGTGGATATCGATTGCTTGGTAGTATTAATAGATGCAACATCAGTGTCCTCTCGTCGGATTAGATATGAATACGTTTAATTGAAACATAGCTGATACAATAGTGGCATCATCTGCTGTATATAGATAGCACTCGAACTAGAGAAAAAGTGTTTTTCTTTTTTTTTTTCGATCTGCCATTGCCGTAGATTGTACGCACTTCTGATTTGATCACGAGGGATGTTAATTGGCCAATAAAGCTGCCTTTCTAAACTTTACACGATAATGCGTGACCGCGTGTATTCCGCGTTCGCGAACTACTTAGTTCATTGTTCCTGATATGTTCCCTTAATTTCGCGCTTTTGATAAAGCGTGCCTTATACTGTGCTGTGTTAAACTCAAGATTTCTAAGCGAAGATTTTCTGATATTAATAATGATAAGGCTGCACATTGTTCGCAAGCTATTAAAAAATATTCCATCCGATTCGCTTCTGGCGCTATTCGATTCCTATTCGACTTGGTTTGAAATACAACTCTTCGTACACCGCTATAGAAAAAATACTTTATCAGACTAAACTTATTTAGTGTTGCTCTTTAGTGTCCATCTAAAATTATTTAGCATGCACACAAAGCCTGGTATACGACCGATCTCTGCGTTTTTCAAAGCTGAGCTTTCTTTGCATTTGCCAGCACCCTACTTTGTGGGTGCACGCCGGCTGCTGTTGCCTTGTGCAACAACTTGGGCCACTGGTTACGCGGACCTGGGCGTGTGGCATCGAGTGTGGCCGCCCGCGCCCTATCTTGGAGGTAACCTCCGGCGGGTGCAAAGTTGGGCGAGCCGAGATGGCCTGGTGGCTGCGTGTGCAGCTCTCCTTATGCGCGCCTATAATGTGTGGAGGTCGCATAAACTTAAGGTTTCGGAGATGCGTTGAAGCAAGAGGCCGCACGAAGCGTTCGCCCCCTCTGTTTCTTGCGCTCTTGATCAAGCCAGCGTTGTGACAGCGAGTGTTCGCGGTGGTCGAGCGAGATCTGCTCATGTTTGACTGTGCGCGCGTGACACCATACTTCTTAATTTTTAGTAGGCGAATGTTTACTGCAATTTATACCGCCAATAAGACTACGAACCTTGCTTCCTGTATAGTTGTCTAGTGCTTTGCTATCGCTATACCTTTCAACAAAACTGTCGACTTTTTTAGTTTTGATTGACTGATTGATTGATTGATTGGGATTAAGCTTCACATACCCCTTCACTTTCGCACACATCGGTGTTCATACTTTTTAATACTTGGGCGGTAAATGAAGATATACCGCTCTTAACTGAAGCGAAGAAAGTTTAAAAACTATATAGTAGGCCTGACGGACAAATGCTCTCTCCGGCTGGCATTCAGTCATCAGTTAACACGTACACAGCATATAACACAGCTCATCGAGGTCACAAGAATGAAACAACGCAGCGCGAGTACAAGAAAACATCAAATTGAATATACTATTGCCCCTGTACAACTGTGCCATTAACGGCAATTTTATCGCCGCAGGACGCAGCTCGAGAATTGCTCTTTCTTTTCTGAAGCTGCCAGCAATCTTTCGCAACGAACTATTGACTAGACAGGCCCTGCGACTTGAGTGACAAATTCGATTTCCGTCTGTGCCCGCCGACATTTCGATTGAAGGGGAGGCTGCAGCGAGAGAGCAAACGTCGGCGTTAAAGTCCCTCAAACTACACTACGCTACACTTGCGGCCCGAGGAAGAACAGACGCGAATACAATTTTTTCTTCGCTTTCGGGTGTAACCGAGTGTGCGAAAAGCCACTTGCTACTGTGGCCCCCGTTTTTTTCGGTATCTCCCGAGAGCACTCGCTTGTTCCGCGAAAGCGGCCGCAATGAAATCCGGCGACAAGTAGCGCCCCCACTCGAGCGCCCTTCCAAACTTCTAAAAGCCGCGACAACCAGAAGGCACTTCTGCTCCGAGCCTTTATTTCTCGCGAAGGTGTTGCCTTCGTCTGCCACGAAGCGCACTCGAAAACCCCGTGGTTCTTTATAACGCCGCGCGACGGCCAATCGACTTCTGGAGAACTCGATCGACGGTAAAGCGAAGCGCGCGGTATTGGAAATCGGTTCCCATGAGGAGGCCCGCCTGTGTGTCTGTAACCGCGAGCAGACGAAACTAGCGCGGGGCGGGAAACAGACGACAAACAAACCACTCGACGGGCACGAGAAAGAACGAGAACAGACGGCGCGGTATACAGCATGCAGACGACGTCGAAAGCAGACGACAACTGTGAGCAGAAGGGCGCCGGCATCGCCGATTGTTTGCCGGCACTGCCCCCCGAATATGTTTAAAACTCGGGAACAAATGTGCCACCGGGCTTGGAGCATATTAGTACACGAGGGGGAAAAAAAGGAGAAAAGAACGGGGTGTACGCATCCTTGCATATAGCGCTACGCGATGTACGTTTACTACCGTCACTCGTTGCAGGAATTCTCTCACATCGCTAGGCGAAAAAAAAAATTACGTAGTGCATACGCCACAAAGAGAGAGAGTATAAAATGTTAAAAAGTGAAAACGACTAGCGCGACAGGAGATCCTTCAAGATCCCGCTAAGAGTACCAACTTTCCCTTCGACGTCCCTACGCAACCTCGGCCGCGGGAGAAGAGTATGCATGCGAGCGAGGCAAGACAGGAGAGCCCCATTTGTAACTCGGGTTTTTCAGGCACAAACCACGCACCCCACCGTTACCTACCGCCCTCCCCCCCCCCTTTTTTTCTATCCCCTCTATCCCGGGCTCCCGCACCGTTATTCGTTCGATCCATTTGGCAGGTTATGGACGCGCGATAACATCGCTCGTAAATATGTCGCGCATAAATTACGCCACCTCCCGACCAGGGGAAGACAGAAAGCAGACACCGCCCCTGCCAAAAGCCTCCTTTTCATTCACCTTTCACACCCACAATCCCCTTCTCAGACTAAAACGGTCTTCTTTCTTTCTTCCTTTCTTTCTTCTTTCTTTTTTTCTTTCTTTCTTTTCGCAAACGTGCGAAGACCTGACGTCTTGAAAGCATCGGCTGAGCAGACGGCTCGAATCAGCACGGACCGATGCGTCCGCAAAATGGCGGAAGAGGCCCACTTACTGTCCCCTCCGGGTTTTTCTCTCGCCACCATCTTCTGCCGTCTGCCTTTCTTTTCTTTTTCTCGCGTCCCTCGCTTTCCATCTTGCATTATTAAAGAGTCCCGGCGGACGCGAAAGTCGGCCCTTGACATCGAATCCATCCAACGCTAAGAAAAGCGCCGACCTTATAGCGGCCGTACATACGCGCACATAACAGAAGTTACCGGAAGGTCGCATGATATGCATATATGGGGCAGGCACACACACTGGCGCTTCGAGTCTCGAAAGCAACGCCACCGTGTGGCCCGGCGATGCAACAGACACAATAGAAGGGACGACAAGGAGCGAACTGAAAGGGCACGTGAAGAGGTCATAACGGTGGTCGCTTGCAGGAAATTAAAGAATAAGAAAAGCGAAGGTATACGGTAAAAAAAAATACGAAAAGAAAAACCGGAATCTGCGGGCGGCCGTAATTTAAAATGCCAAGGTCGAGGGGGGAGTATACGATCGACGTCCCTCCATAACGCGCAGGCTGTTTTATTTCGCCCCACCCACCACAAGCGAGCGAAGAAATTTTCGTCCCCACATTTCACTTTCGCCCTTGCATGCAAGCAGGACACACGAAACAGAAGACTATATGCGCGTCGTCTGCTTCCCATGGAGAGACACGTCTGCTTGCTTGTGTGTGTGCGTCGTCTGCTAGAAGAGAAAACGGAGCGTGCGTTACGCCCTGCAGACGACACGTAACGGGTGCTTGCCCGTCTGCAACGACGTCGACGTCGCCGTCACAGTGTACAGCTTCATGGGAATGGTGCAAGAGCATAGAGGGCGAGGGAAGAGTTTAACGCGCCGTCTGGTACGAACACGGGAAGTCGTTGGCGAGGCACAGAATGCATGAAACCTAGAGAAAGGCTTGGCCCTGCGCATTGTGTTGGGTGGGCACTCATCTTCGATGCAAACATGGATGTTCTGCCCTTTAGTACCAAACCAGCTTCCGACGGCGGCTTATCTCACTTTTCACTCTCTCCGCCAAGCACTTCACTTCCAAGCTAGCCTCCCGCGCCCATGTTCACCTGAGATGTATAACGCGTTCGGAAAGAAGGAAAGGGAAGTCGCGTGAATACCGTGATGTTAAGGAACCTTGCGGAACCCTTCAAGGATGAGAAACCCATTTCGCCGGCATCGCTTTCTTTGGAGTAGATTTACAGGCTGACGAGATATATAGCGGAGAAGTTATGACCACATCTGCGTGAACGAGGAGGGCCTCCATTCGAGTCACCCGGGCAGGTACAAAGGAATGGGAATGGCCCGTTCCAATGTAGGGCGAAGAAGCGTACGCCATTTTTAACGCCTGGGTTTTAGGCTCCTTTGCAGAAGCCTGAAGCGATAAGTGCGCAGACAAGCTCGCGTACAATGAACTGTACCGGCGCTGTGTGCAAAACCTGTTATTTCTTCTCACGGGAAGTTTCGGAATCGTTGTAGCCCCTTCTGCACGCGTACAATCACGATGTGTTATTACATAACATGTTCTTACGCGACGCTGTACCCCACAGTAGACAGCTAGACCTGTATTCACAAAAAAAAAAAAATCCTTCCGCTAGAAAAGTTAGTACGAATAGGTACCAGCCAATGACAAACAGCTCTTACGAACGAACAGTATCGAAAATTCATTTTCTAAGCATAGACAAAACGATGAAAAACAGCAGCCCGCCAGACGCCGTTTGCTTAGCCAGCTACCGCACGCAACGGAAAGACACGGGCCACCAATGGTTACGGAGCTGTGACGCAACCAGTACAGCAAACAGCTACACGTGAAAAACTTGCGTATATCGTCAGATGCGGTATACTTAAATTGAATCATTAGAGAGTTTTAGCATTGCCGTATTACGGTACGGTAAGTGCGGTATACGGTACGGTATTACCGTTCCGTACAAACGTACCGCGATGACCGAAGACGTTTTAGCTGCGTGTGTGCTCGATGCGTACGGTAACTTGGTAATGATGATAATGGCTAAAATTCGGGCTTTGCCAGTATGCAAGGGCCATGTGCTGAGCGCGAAATATTAATTTTGGCGAATACTGGAAAGCTTGTGCTTGTCCATACACATATTATTCTTCACGGAAGTGCCAGTTACGCCAAACGTGGACGCCAGTCACGAAGCTGGTGGCGACATCTTGTGACACTTTATCCAGCAACACGTGAAACCTTTTTTTTTTTGTAGGTGTTTTTGTCGGAGCAATATATAAAGATAGGACTATTTAGAGTAAATTGCACCTCTGGCGACACTTTACACCGGCAGATAAGTAGAATATAGTTAATTAGTGCAATAAAAAATCGTAGCCCCCTCTAAGTAAAGTATGTGTCACTAGATGGCGCCACCAACCCAAAGTGTTTTTTTTTCCCTCTTGCCATGCTTTATGTTCTTTTTCTTTACTTGGTTTTCGTCTATTTTAATCTCAAGTTTTTTTTTTTTTTTCTCATTCGGCGTGAGTATATTACTCGCCTGTTACGAAGGGTACGGTCGCAAGTACAGTTCAGCTTAGCTCAAGTTTATGCTTTCGGTTAGAAGGACTGTCATACGGGGCATTACTTCGCCAGCGTCGCTGAAGAATTAAAGTTAACTCGTCCCTTGGTCCTACCATAGTGAAAAACGCACGCGAGACGCGGACATGCACGGCATGGGCTCTGACCGACGCTACTTGCTCGCTATGTTTAGTCTTGGTCCGGCTCGGTTCGCAAAACATGATGCGCACGTTACCGGTTGCGGTAGAGACTCCTTACCGTCAAGTACGCCGTACGGAAAGTCTTTCCGTACGATAAAGTGCGCGCATGCGCAGTGCTCGGCCGGTACGGTATTACCGCACTTACCGTACGGTAACTTGGCACTGCTAAAACTCCTTAATTGTCTCGATTTACGACACACAAAGTGCATTTGTGCTTCATTCCAGGCGAACCATTTAGCATGCATTCGCTACATTTGGCCACATTGACAGGGACGGCATAAGGGCCCGAGAGAAGCCAGGAACGCTCCCTTTTAAGACAGAAAAGAAGAATGCTCCACACCGTCTTGTGTGGCGGTGTAACAGCGTATCGGGAACTTCTACTTTACTGCAGCGCAGGGAAAACGTAGGCACGCACAGGAAAGCACATTAGACAACACAAAGCGATTTGGTGTAGCGATCTGTGTTGCCTAATGTACCTTTATGCGTGTCCGGTCGTTCTGCCTTCGATACAACAAAGCATGAGGCCATACTAACAAGCCCGTGTAGATAGATACCCTTATCGGGAACGCCGCGTTGGTGCCACTCACAACCGTCGAAAACCCGAGATGTGGTCCCCGTTCTGCACCCAGTGCATGAGAACCAAGACAAACCAAAAACATATTACCCGAACGGCGAAACGAACATTGCGCTAAGCCCAACGGCGCAGACCCGTCCGTATAACGCACAAGAGGTGGAAAGATCCTTGTATAATGCAGTGCGCAGTCCTTTCATTCTGTGCTCGTTCTGCAATAGCCGGCACTTATACGGCTCCCGCGAATTCGGCAGAACTAGGGCATCACGTAGAAGAAAGGCTCCTCCAGCACTCGAGCTAACCCTAAGCTTGTCACCGACACCGCCGCGGTCAACACCGAAGCCAAAACGACAAACGGATCGCTCGGGAGACTATAAATCCCAGAAGAAGGCTATAATAATCGCGGAGGACAAACCCCCGCACGCGTGTGCGAGCGACCAAAACGACCGATTATCCCCCGCCGAGCTGCCCGCAGCTATATACGCGACAAACAATCCCCACTCGTTGATGTCGACCCCACCCCCCTGAAGTGTGCACAGCACAGCGACCATGCGCCGCCTTTAAGACTTTTAATGGCGACGTTTGGAATGTGCGTACGCAAGCGCTCGCTTTCTTAAGCTGCAGCTCGAAGCAAGAAGCGTTGTCGTGCTGCGAGAGCGCGCAAGACGTTGTAGACGCGCTGCAAAGGTAGCAAGCAGGCAGGCAGGTATTCATGCGGGGCCAGAGTGGGAACCGCGCCAGGTAGCCGTCGTACACAGCGGGCGACCCCACGTGACAAACGAACACGCGCGCCGCTGGGTCGCAACCTCGTTCCAAGACTCGGCCGACGCTGCGACGCCGAGTGTAGGGTTCTATACAGAGGCTCTTGTGCGCGAGCGTCAACGCGTTGCCTTGGGTAGCCTGCCTCTCGTGACGGTTTTTTAGGGGCGAAGCTCCTTATAGCGGCACCCGTTCGTCCCCGTCGTCGTCGTAGTAGTAGTAGTGTGTAACCAGTCTGAGAAAAATGAGAAAAAAAAAATTCCGAAGTTGTGTCCGTAGCACGGAATCGAACCAGGGACCCCTCGCTTCCGAGCGCGCGGCGTTAGCCCACTACGCCACGAAGCGGACATGGACACACGCACCACGATGGCAATAAATACCCAACATTAACGAAAGGCCGCGTTTCTAGCGCGTTTCTAACGCGTTTGTGCTAGCGCGTTACGGCCCGTGTAAGAAGCTGGTGTAGGACGCTGTGGCCTCTCCGCCTTACCTTCAACGCGTTTCGAACGCGCTGCCCGAAGCGGTGGCAAGTCAAGTTCAAGTCGAGGAGCGTTTATGAATACGGGGGGTATACTCTCTCAGCAGTCATGTGATGGCGTCGGCAAACGCGGTGCACGTTCCGGCATGTGTAAATGGCTGCGTAAGACGCTGTGGCCGCTCCGCTCCCCCTTACTAGAGAAGAGAGTACTGCACGTTTCTAACGCGTTTGTGCTAGCGTCCCCTTAAGCGTGAGATCCGATGATTCCCTCCGGAGCTTCGCCCACTCATCATCATTCACCCCGTGGATATGCTGTGAATTTTTTTTTTTTTTTTGCGAACGTGTTTCACGCAATGCTTACAACCCTCGGATAATTCCCGAATGATGGTGAACTGTCGATGAATGTGTCCGCTATTTAAGTGAGTCAAGGTGGTAGATGATGATCATTTGGTTATTTTGGAAGGGTTTTTTTGTTTCGTTTTTGTTTTTCCTACCACTATGGGACAGAATTCGCAAAAACGAGTTGCGTTCACATATGCTGCACACCGTAACCGAAAAGAGTGTACGCATTAGCAAAATCATTTTTAAAACAATAAGATCAGGCTGACAGTGTTATGTGTATTATGCCAGCATACTACATAAGATACCGAAAGTTGTAGCATAACATTAACAACGAAACTTGGATCTATAAGGATCACGCATCGAACGATGCGTGCAGAGACTGGAAGATATATCAGTATGAATTAAAGATAAGCGCTGTTATTGCGAAGAAACAATTAAAGGCGACCGAACGCGGAAAGCAAGCCACCGGTGGTAGGTTGCAGCAGCATCGGAGAAATCAGGAATGTCTGAGATAGGGATGTCAGAGAGATCGGGAATTTGCGGTCGACGATAGGACATATGGCTAATTTTAGATCTTAAATGAAAGATGTGTCCCGCAATGAAGCTAAACAGACGACGGTTATACCAACGAAGAGTGTGTTTGCTACACACTGAACTACTTGCTTGTGCAGAATAGAAAATTTTAGCTTGTTCGCGAACTTCTCAGCGTTCGCGGATTACCGGGTTACCGGAGACGCAGACATGAACGGCCAGGTAGCTGGCATCACCTGGAGGCGCGAAGCTCAACCAGACAAACACAGAGCTATATTATTGCAGTAAGCAGGTGTATTCTACTTCGCTGCAGGTGCAAAGTTTCGGGAGCGGCGTAATAGTGAACCCGTTGTCTTCTCTCTCTCTCTCTCTCTCTCGTTTTTTTTTTTTTTTTTTTGCGGTAACAACACACGTGTAGCACGAAAACGTGCGTAAGGCACAGTGGTTAGACGAGGCCTCACAAGGTGCGACTACCAGCGTTGTTGCTGTCGTACACCTCCTCTCCGGTAAACCGTGAACGATGAGAATTTTTCGGAATTCCTCAGAAATTCCGAGTTACCGGAAACGTTCGCGTGAGTGGTCAAGTTGGTAGCGCCATCTTTTAACCACAGCAGACATAGATTAACAACAGCAGACATACAACAATTATTTCCGTGACCTACTTTGACTGCTGGAGGAGGGAGGGCGAGGGTATTCCGTAAGTGCCCACCTAGTGGGCATGTCCATTTCGTCTGCTGCTGAAGTGCTGATTGGCTGGGGACGCCTTGTCTCCTTCCGACGCGTACCCCAGCTTAGCCAATCAGAACTTCAGCAGCAGACGCAATTGACAAGTCCACTAGGTGGGCACTTACGGAATACTGCCCCCCCCCCTTTTTTTTTCTCGTAAAATGCCAAATGAGATCGTAAACGTCATCGTAACATACACCACGTGACAGCCAAAGGCGCGTAATTTACGATCGCGCAAGACGTAGTCGTTGATGACGTCGCTACCCGCGTTTCTGTCGCTTACAGCTCGTCCACTATACCTATGTAAAAACCAACAATTACCAAGTCGCAAGCTCGCGTCGAACGGCGTAGAAATCACGCCGCTGCCGCCATACGATAGTCTTTATAACGATAGTTAATCTCTGTCTGTTACTGGTATATAAAACCCTGAAATTCGTATAATGCGTCTTTCCTCGATTTATTTATTTGTTTCTTTCTTCAAATACGCTAGCACGAAGATCGGCATGTTGGTTCCTCGACATTTCTAATAAAACGCACTTATATATTTGGTACGAAGCAATATGATCATAGCGTGGTGACGCCGCTCGCGACAACGAATGTCAGGCGCTCACAGCGCGGCAGACAAGTGACGGGTCGTTTCACGTTCCCGCATGAAACATTAACTGCAACTTCCCTCCGGTCTGCGTAACTTGCGCAATAATTGCCCACTCAAAGAAATTTGATTTAAAAAAAAAGGCTGAGTAATAAAGACAAATGTGCACGCAGAATTAAAAGAAAACAGCATACTAAATTAAGGCGGCCAAGAAAATAAATTAAAAAAAAAAGACAGGAAATCTCTTTAGGCTGATCTCTACCGGCGTTTTCATGACTCGCGGCTTTTCCCGTTTCGTCGTCAGCCTAATGTGCGCGAAGCGAGGAACTGTTTCACTAATTCGGTGCAGTGATGGCGGAAAACGCTTGAGGAAAGCGCGAAGCCTTGTGCGGCAGCTTACGAAGCACGGACTTTCACAGTTCCGTATAAGTAGATCGTCGTTTCTTCGTATGGTACGTATCATGGTGACACCGTTCCACTGTTATCCTTAGCTAATCCGACGCTTTTTAAGAGGAACACTAAGGACAGGCATTTATTTACACCGGATGATTAGATCCGAACCCGGGCCTCCGGGGTGACTGAAGGTGGAGTACAGTGAATTAAGGTGCAGTAAAGTGAATGAAGGACATTAAAAATGGATACGGGATTAAGGTTGGTAAATTAGAGCAAAGTGAATTAAGGTTGGCTTTAAGGTGGATTAAGGTTTGTAAATTAGAGCAAGGTAGATTAAGGTTGGTTTAAGCTGGATTAAGGTATGTAAATTAGAGCAAAGTAGATATTAAGGTTGTATTAAGGTAGAGTTGCGAGGGACACGTGACAATGTATGACATCACGTATCCTGAACGTAACCAATTAGAGATGTTAAAGATGATTTCACATTCAAACCACCTAAGCATACTTAAGTGACTGTCAATTTTTTTATAAAGCCCTTACAAATGTAGCACAGTGGTAAAGAATTTAATCGAACAATAAGGCGCTGGTCGACAAATAAGGAGCGCGTGCACTAACGAACGGAGGCAGCGGCGCCGCGCGGAACGCTACCAACCGTGCACTGCACTGCACTGGGCGCGTTTGGCGAGTGAAAGCAACGGGAGAGAGAGAGAGAAAGCTGGGAAAGGAAAATTGCGAAGACCCGAAAAGACCACGGAGGGCGAAGCAGGAAGAGGAAGAAAGAGCGAGCGCGCGATATCGAACTGGAAAGAGAGAGCGTCACGGAGGAGGAAACCGCAACGGTTCTTTACCCTCCTCCACCCTCGCCTCTCTGGGTCAAGGCCAGGCGCCGCTAAATTTAGCGGAAGACGCGCGCGGCTGCTGCGGCCGCAGCAGCAGCAGCAGCAATCGCTCTCCTACACCACTATAACCTCGCGGGCAAAAGAAATGAAACAAGGAAATAAAAAGAGCGGCTTCGCCGCCGCAGGCTTTGGCTTTACTGTGCAACTCTGCTGCCTCCGATGCCACTGCGGACAGCTGCGGGGGACAGCGCTCGGGAGAGGAGGAAGGGCGGAATACGTAACGCTAGCGCCGAGAGTTGCGGCTCGAAAGGAAAGCGTCGTCGCTGGAGCGTACGACATTTATGCGCCGAAAAAAAGAAAGAAGGAAAGAAAAGCGGAGGGGGTGAGCGAAAGGCGGGAATAGCCGCGCCGCTCTCTCCGGAAATCGGAGCGCCCGCGAGAAATAGACAGTGCCGCCGTAAACGGGAACGGCGAGCGAGGCGCGGGAATCATGGGTAGTGCATTGATTTGCCTAAACTTCGTGTTTTTTTTTTTTTTTTTGCTTAGAGCGATCTTGCGGCTTCGCTGAATGCGAACTGACTGCAAAAAGTGTACAGGAGGTGGCAACATTGTCAGGCAAAACCGTTTTTATCACCTTTATTTACCGCATAAGAGATAAAACGAATAACGCACACCACACGAACGTCTAGAGCCACATGCACGAAATTTAATTAACTCGTGGAGTTCGAACTCCCAGAACTGCACAGAGGGTTACGGGGGGGGGTCGTAGTGGAAGGACTCCGGGTTTTACTTAGACCAACCACCTGGGATTGCTTAACGTGCACCGAAGGCACGGTACAACGGGCGTTCTTTTGCATTCTACCCCCCCCCCCCCCCCCCCATCGGAATGCGGCAGCCGCGTCCGGGATTCGATCCCGCAACCTCGTGCTCGGTAGCAGAACCCCACAGCCACTGTGCGACGGGTATAACCACCGAGTTCAGACAAATCCACTTAGTAGCCATCATTGCCGCGGCAGCCGACCGATCGCAGCGCCGCAGTTTGCTCAAGCAATTTTAATAAAAAAACTCCGTGACCTCCGAGATCGCGACAGCACCTGTGAAATCTCGGAGGCAACGCCTGAGCGCAGTAATAAAAAAATGGGAGGACGTTTAAGCTTCGCCTTTAATGTGGAACGGCATAGTATTCAAAGATCCCCGAATGCTTGTCAGGCTTCCCGGCAACTGGCGATTTCTTTTTTCTCCACCTTCGTCTCTGCGCGCCGCTGCCGCTTTACGCTGCCGAGGAGGCGAGCGCCATCTGGATGGTGTTTCTGCAAGTAACATACCCGGGCGCGCCGCTGTTGGTATGGTAGAAAGGCTGGAAAGGGGGTCTGTGTTTCAGTTTCCTCGTAACAGAATTGTGTTTTCTCGTACATTCGAACTACAATCCGACGCTATCATGCCTGTAGGTTGTGGTTAAGTCGTACTTTACGATTTTTCCCACGGATTTTACTTTGAGAAATTCAATTTTGTTCACTAACGCCTCTGCGCCACGCGGAGAGCCTGCGTGGTCGGGGTGGTTCGGGATGATTTTATCAGCCACGGACGCCGGCGCGCCACGCCGACACCGACGCCGGATTTTCTGCGACACGGCGCCCTTAACGCTACCGCGTTAAAGGCAAGAACGTGCCCGCGGTTGAACGGATCACTGCCGGCAACGCCCACCCCCGTGACTGACGGCCCGAGAAAGCTGGGGGGAGAGGAAGCTCGGCTTTCCCTCATTACGCGCGTGCATACGAAGTAAGCTTATTTCGGGAGGCTCTCCGAGGGGCGCATTATATGCGACAACGCCGCAGCACTCCGCCGCCGACGACGACGTCAACCTGTCTCGCCTGTCTTCACCGTTCGCGAAGACACTCAGACGCGGCTGTCGCCGGCTTTCAGCGAGGTGTTAACGGGGAGCTGAGGCTAGATTGAACGGCGCGCGCGCTTGGGATAATGAGCTGAATAACTTAATGGCTTAGAGAGAGGGAGAGAAGGGCCCCTTTATCGAAACACAGATCATTCTGCCGGTGCATATGCATGCGCCTATATACGTGCTACTCTGCACAGAATAGGAGATGTTGAGGACACAGAAAAGCCCTCAGGAGGAGGAGCGCGGGAAAGGAAAAAAAGAGAGAGAGAGAGAAAGCAATAACGTATATGATTGTGGTGTGAGGTTATGAATGACTTGATAGCCTAGCAATGATGACTGACTGATGTTTAAGCTTGTGCGCGGTACAATAGAATTGAGTGCGGTGTTCAATCGTCAGACGCCGGGAATTGACGAACGCGCATCCGAGTTACGTTTCCTGATAGTATACGCCCAAACTACGGAATGTATAATGAACTACGGAATTATACGAATGTATAATACACGCAAAATTGCCGCGCGACTGGGCGCTCGAGCCACTTTGCGTGTATTCGCGGGCTTCTTTCACGCTCGGAAAAAAACACTTATATATAGCACGTATTGAGCAACAGAAAATTGCATCGGAAGTTTTTCACGTTGCTCTACAATTTTCTCATTGTCAGTTTTCATCTAATTATAATATTGGAGAACTTCATTAATTAAGACAAACTGTCTAATTAGGCGGAACGAAAAAAAAAATCACCAGCCCTGCCCCTGTCGAGAAAATGGGAGTAAGCGAAGCTTGTCGTGTCTTTCTTTCTCTCTCTCTTTCTCCCTCTCTGTATCTACCTTTCCCTCTCCTTATTTCTCTCCTTCATTTCTCTCTCTCTTTCTCTTTTTGTCCCTGGTATGTGCCATTGAGCTTGGACCTTTTCTGCACAATCGCCAGGATCGGCCCACATTTCAGCGTGACACCGCCGCCGCCACCACCGCCGCCGCCGCCGCCGACACTTGTGAGCTTATAAAGCTGGGCTTAAAAATCTGAGCATCGCCTAGCGGCGGCAAACAACATTACCTTGGTTCCGTCCAGCTATACGAGGCATTTGCAAATTTTCAAATCTTGATGCACGATAGTTGGGACACCCTGTATAGTCGGAAAACGCATACATAGAACCCTCATATAACGAATTATTGTTTATAACGAACAGCAGTAAAATCCCCTTGAAAATTGCTTATAATTGATTTATTTCATATATCGAATTACCTAGATATATATCGAACTTTTTTGTGATCCCCTTCAGATTCGACATATCTGGGTTTGACTATATACCACTTGGTAGAAGCTAAAAGCTAGGCATCCATTGTTTCTCCGCATCCACGTATGCGGAGAAAGTCTCGTCTCCTCGTGTCTCTTGCCGTAAAAAAAAAGAAAAAAAAACGCTTTTCTTACTTTGCCTAAACGAAAGGATGACAGCGTATAATATCACGGGGTGTACATAGGTTGCCCATGTAGCCACATCCTCAATTTTCCTGTCAACTCGTATAGCGTTCGAAAGGCGCTTCACTGGCATTTCTTGTGACGACACACGCGGTCCACGTCAAATTGGCGTCAATTGCGTCAAGAAAGCGGACGGTAAGCATACGCATAAAAAACCCCGCTTCCACGCAGTTCCGCGTGCATCAGACGTCATATCCGGAATGACAATTCTCTTCGCAATCGCTTCCGAATTGACATTCAGCAGAACGAACGCAACGTGAACTGCAACGCGCAAGGGGTCAGCCGAGGATATATTGCTACTCGTTTTACTGGGCGTCACTACAACGTCACAATATATAGCGTAAAGTACATACGTCACGTGTTCACGTAGACCGCAGTATAGGTATGAGGCCTGCGTTGTGGAAGTTGGTCCTTTTTTCATTTCTTTAATTAGCCTAATTGAATCGCTTTCTGTTGTAGAATAGAGCGACATTCAGTACAGCCAAGACACATGCGTGTTTCAACATCTCCGCAGGCAACCTATGCTCGTTACAGATCAGAGGATGCCGTACTGGACACGCGCGATCCCAGAATCCTCTCCTCCCGACAAGGCCCGCGCGAGGGTTTGTCCACTCTGTCTATAGCGCTGAAGTCCGGAGCTCTACTCTCTCTTCCGCTCGCTGTGTGTAGAGCGAGGGAGGGAGGGAGAGTCGCGATTGAGACATTGTCTCTTCCCAGGGTGCAA
Source organism: Dermacentor silvarum (assembly GCF_013339745.2). Lineage (NCBI taxonomy): Eukaryota > Metazoa > Arthropoda > Arachnida > Ixodida > Ixodidae > Dermacentor > Dermacentor silvarum. The sequence goes on from NC_051162.1 coordinate 159,787,627, forward strand.
AAGTGCGCAACGCGACGGACCAGCCATAGACGGCGACGCGCGTGGCGGCGATCAATGCAATAATCCCCTCGGACGACGACGACGCCCGCGGAAAAGCCGGTCGTCCCTTCTCTTCTTCTGGGTCTCTTCTTCCTGTGGGAGACGTGACGGCAGGACTTTCGTCCTTTTCCCTTCAATTCTCTCTCTCTCTCTCTGGTTCTTTTGGCAAGCGTGTATATAGCATCGATCGTCGGCTGCCGGTCGCGGTGGGCGTGTCTCCGCGAATTTCCGATACGCCAGCAGACGTGGCGGCGCGGTAACTTTTTTTTCCCCTCGATTCAGCGAGAAAAACAAATCGAGCCGCCGGCGCCGGCGTCTCGAGTGTGCGTTATAGCGAAAGTGCGAACGCCGCCGCTCGAACAACACCGGCGACGAAAAAGTGACGCCGCTGTGACGAAACCCCACCTCGACCGGTAAGTATGCAGTGTGCAGACGGCTGTCTCACTACTGACATGGTTGCTCCATGCCTGTGTTCGTGTGCATATATATGTGTGTGTGTGTGTGTGTGTGTGTGTGTGTGTGTGTGTGTGTGTGTGTGTGTGTGTGTGTGTGTGTGTGTGTGTGTGTGTGTGTGTGTGTGCGTGCGTGCGTGCGTGCGTGCGTGCGTGCGTGCGTGCGTGCGTGCGTGCGGGCGCTCGTGTACATAACTGTGTGAGTGTAATGAGTGCGTACTCGAGCGCGTGCGTGTGCTTGATAGTTAATGTCAGCAAATGTCTGAGAATTTCAAACTTAAAGGGCAAAAAGGGAAGCCGCCATTCAATCCTCATTACATGGCACACAACGCTGAAAAAATACTGGCCACGTGGCATGCAGCTCCTTGCCTCTTTTATCTCTTTCGGCACCCCAAGGCCGAATCGAGCGCTTTTCCAGGTAAACCAAGATGCGCCACGGCTATAGCTCAGCAGCGGTGTGCGCGAAAGGGAGGTGGTGTCCTGGGCGGGCCGTGAAATAGAGAGCTTCAGCATACCGCTATCGATATAGATCTGCCGTTAGTGGCACAGTGTCCTGCAGTCTTTCGCGTGATATCGAAACGCGACGTGCACCTAGCGCTGCCTGGCTAGAACGCCAAAGACTGGCAGCTGGCGGAGACGATAAGCAGTGACGTACGGTAAACGGTAGGGCGGTAGCGGCATGCTAAAACTCCCTAAGTATTACATTCCCCATAGCCGGTGCACAACGTCATCGTATGAAGACGAGACAGAGAAACCGTCGCTTGAAATTGAAGAAAAAAAGAAATCGCGCTTCCAGCGGTGGCACGTTAAAGCATTTACTATTTGCACTTATGAAAGACCCACCGTGCGACACGAATTCTGCATCGAACAGCAAAAAAAAAGAAAAAAATTAAATAAAGGGTAAAGACTCGCATATAAAACTTCACAGGCTCATCTACCTACACTTACGACAATACGATAATCTGCCACGTACCTGGTCCATTTTGCCGGGAGCAAAGATTTACCGTACGGTCGGGCTCTTTCCTGCACGGTAATACGGCGCTTTCTAAAAACTCCCTAATACTGCTCTCACGTCGTCCGATTATACGTAAAAAAAGGATAAACTATACATTCGTGTAAAACAAATGACCAGTTCCGTCGTGGCATTCTCACAACGCGCCTCCCCACAGCAAAAGACAAACGCTTCACCGCTCAGAGCTGGCCTTGGGGAAAAAAAAAAAAAAGAAAGGGGGGGGAGGGAGGAGGAGGTTAAAAACTCGGGGCTGCCTCCCATTTCCGACAGCCGTACAGCTGTCCGCTCTTATCTGAACGCCTGCTTGCGCGGTTTACGTAACGATCGCGTCACAACATACCGCTCTTGTTAGTCTTTAGGCTTTCGTCTCTTCTTCGCGCCTCCAACTAACAAACTAACTAACCGACCAAAGCCATTTCACGCTACCCTACACCTTCCAGTTGGGCATCTCATTCTCTCAACCCCTTGTACTCGTTGCGTTTCTCCTCCTCCCCCCCCCCCCCCCTTACTATTTCCCACCCGCGTTCCTTGGCAAAGGCATGGCCCGGCAGCCTTCCTTATCAACGGCGCACCGACGGCAGTAGAGACCCCTTTTTGCAAGCAGCAGAGCCCGCAATGCTGCTGCTGCGTCGGCGCTGCCATTTTATTTATACGCGGCCCGCGGCGACCGCATATATGTCGGCGACACGCGCAGCTTATTTATAAATGCGCCCACCCTGCCACCACCGCTCTCCCCCTTTCCCCTACACCTGAGCACGGGAGGTTTTCTGCCAGCACGCAAGCCAGGGAGGATGCGACGCCAAACCGACGGCACACCTACTTGCTATATATTCACGCCGAGGAGCGAGGCCAAAGGGGTGCGTGTGCGACGGTGGCTGGGGAACCAAGTGGTTACTCGCAAGCTCGCCTGGGCTCCATGCGAGCGCCCAGCCGCTCCAATTAGCGAGTTTTCGCTATCGGCCATCGTTCCGACGACTCGTGGGAAGCAGCGGCGGTACCGCGGCCGGCTTCGGAGTCACAACTAGACCAGACTATGCCGTCCGTCGAGTCAGGGCTCGACCAGCAGACGTTCTCGGGAGATACGCTTTACCAGAGGGTTAGCGAGTTTTAGCGAGTCTATACACGGTAATCTCTCCCGCCGACGGCACACCTACTTGCTATATATTCGCGCCGAGGAGCGAAGCCAAAGGGGTGCGTGTGCGGTGGTGGCTGGGGAACCAGCGGTTACTCGCAAACTCGCCTGGGTTCCATGCGAGCGAGTTTAGCGAGTTTTCGCTATCGACCGTCGCTCCTCCGGCTCGTAGGAAGCAACGGCGGCACCGCCGCCGGGTTCGGTGTCCCAACTAGTCCAGACTGTATACCATATGCGTCGAGCCAGGAGTCGAACTGCAGACGTTCTCGGGAGAACGCTTTACCAGAGAGTTAGCGAGTTTTCGCGAATCTGGACACGGTAATCTCCCGCCGTAGCGGCATAGAAAACAAGGGCTGCCCAGCGCGTTCGTCCGACGGCAAGTGTTACGACAAAATACATGGGAGGATGGCCGCCGGCGATAGTTTATTCGGTAAATTAGGTACCGCACGCGTAATGCGGAATAGGTGTGGGTTCGGCTCCCACCGGGCGCACGTTGTCGTTCCGTGCCCTTTCATTTCCCTTTCTCTTGTTATTTCTAAATTTCAATTGAATAGAACAATTACCTGCCACTATGCTTTCTATAGGTGGGGTGATGAAGTTTGGAAATTCGCAGGCGCAATTTGGAATCAGCTAGCGCTAGAGAGGGGTAATTGGAGGTCCTTCGTCCTGCAGTGGACATAAATATAGGGTGATGATGATGCTTTCTATGGCGTCACTGTTACATCGTGTGGCTGTGACAAAAAAAAATCGAGCCCCTCGTACCTACTTATTCTATACTCGAACTTAAAACACATGGTGTCGCCGACGCATGGTATGTTCTATGTGCCTTCTGCCTTCGTTTATTGCGTGCCATTTGCAAAAATGCCAGGTTTAGCCTCAAGTTCCGGCAGAATGCAATGGAGCCTTTCGTCACAGATAAACACTTAAACAGAACCGAGTACAAGCTGTCAAAATGAATGCCCTTCGTTTTCAAGTTTTTTTTTTTTTCAGACATACGAAGCTATACCCCTCACGCTGAAACGTTTTACTATTTTAGAACCGCGATTTATACTAATACACAGAATACAAAAATAAGCTGAGGTGTAACCATAAAGGGTCCTCTTCTAGCGTGAACACGGAGCCATCATAAGCCAGAAGACAAGACAATACAGAACAAGAGACGGGTGGCGACGCCGTCTTGAACTTCCCGTACCAGTTCACCATGACGTCATTAATCTGACGTCACCATACGCTCACAACAGGTCTCATTAAGCGTCTAATGTAGCCCTATAGTTAATTGCTCATCAGTAAATATTAACTACGCCGAGTCCTAGTAGGAGTCTAAGATTGAACAACGCAAGTTTCGAGAACTTCAACAATATATAGGCTACAACAGCCCCACCAGCATACGGGGAAATACTTCAAAATTCATCATCTAGAAAGGTCAACGCATGCAACCTAATATCCCTCTGGCTAAATTTGTTACAAATTAGTATTATACACCGCTGCATCAATCTTGGCGGCGCCGCAGAGCTGGTAATTGCACTATTTTCTCGCTAGCGGCCTTTTAAACGACACCTCGCTGTGACGTAAGTCCCAGCGCGCTGGCCTCTGAGATTCTTTCAGCGCGCCGCTAGCAGCCGTCTTATCTCGGACGTCACGGTAACGCTCGCCAAATGTGATAAGAAACGTGTTAAGTCGTGCTGCACGACTTAACACGTACTGCACGCACGTACTGCACGCAAATAACCGTGCGCTTTCCGATACTTATACACTGCCGGTGTATTCGTTTTTGTCTGTCGTATATTATTCGAACCACTCCCTTAATTCCCGAAAGGCGTAGCGTTTGAAACGAGCCTTTTGAAGCGGCGCACAAAGTCAACCGCTGTGCCTGCAATTGCTTGCAGCAAACGGAACGGCTATAAAAGCGTCAGGATACTTATTGATCCGCCTTGTACGTATATATACAATAACGTCTCGCGAACGGAAATATTTAATAGTCTGCGACTCTGCGCACGTCGCGCGACTTCTGATGCCCGTCGGCAGCTCGAGACAATGCATCGAAACTATATACAGAACGGGAGCTGTCTCGATGTTGCGATTTTTCCTGCACGACAGTGGTATACGTTGTTCTAAAGGTCACCGAAAAGAAACCGCTCCTGCATGCATGCTCGCCGCTGAGCGCGAAGGACTGATGTGCACTGCCGCTCGCTGAATCGTACACACGTAACTGCACAGAACTTGCCGATACTTGCGAGCTTGTAAACAGGGTCCGGCGACGGCCGTCCAAATGAGGCCGATTTATTATAATGCGGAGGCCGGTATTGCAGTTCCAATCTGGCCACGTCGATTGGAACAATCGGTGCCGCTTGTTTCCGTCTCTGTTCACCGTCGCGATGTTTATGCTTTTTATACGCTGACCCAGTGATATCGCACAATGACTTGCCATCGATCGCGCATAGGTGCATCGCCAACAAGGGCCGCCTTCGATCTTTCTCTCTCTCTCTCAATTGTAGTTCTCCCTCTCTCTCTCTGTGACTGCGCCTTGCGCAGCAGTGTCTAACGCAAGCGCCCGTATTATTCGATTGCGCTGTGGGGTATATATACTGAAGCGTTCCGGATAAGTACAGCTATGTGGAGGAGTGGGGGGGGGGGGGGGGGGGCACTGGGAGCATGGGGCGCGAGTGTCGGGCACGCAAGCGCAAGCTCAGGCCGAGTCTCGCGAAATCTCGCGAAAGGGATCGCCAGAAAAATATCGCAGCTCTGTTCAGTATATAACAGTGGCTATTTCACTGGACCACGGTTCCACGCACCTATTATATAGGTTATGCGGGACATTTTGACATAAGAACATAGTGTTACACATTCACGGTTCTTACGTTGCATGTAAACTACACGCAAATACGAGATTCAACTGCACAACTTCTTCAGTGGGCACCTAAATCTACACTCTAAAATAATTCACACCTTTAAAAGTGAAAAAGGGTGTAAACTGGCATATAACACCATTACACCCTTTTTGGGCGTGAGGGTGTGAGTTATAGTTATATAAGTTATAATTTACACCTTTCTTTTTCACTTTTAAGGGCGCTAATTATTTCACAGTGCACGTGAACGAACGTTTTCTTGCATATCGCTCCCATCGAAATGCGTCCGCCACGGACGGGATTCGATCCAGCGACCTCAAGCTAAGATAGCGCAACACCAAAGCCCCTAAGCACTAGAGATAAGAGGGGAGGGGGGGGGGGGGTGGCCTCTCTCTTTTAGTACACCGTTTGCAGGTGTCCAACGGGACATCAATTTGACCCTACACCAGCCAAAATACTGTGTCGAGGAAACGTTTCCTAAGGTTTCACTGCCTGTTTAATTACTTAAATTGCGCGATTCGATAAAAGAAGCATATAGCTTTGATTGCTTTATTTATTACGAATTGGAAGTACCCAAAACCAAAACATGTCGCCGGCTACTCCCCAACATTGAATCGTTAAAGTGAACGAGTCGCTGAAGTAAGAAAACCAATTTCAAAAGCTATTTCGAACTGGACAAGAACAATGGAAAAAGTGAGCATGAACTAGAACATTTTCATTTCAGGGAAATGAAAAAAAAAATGAAAGAAAAAGAAAAGAGCAAGGAAAACGCGCTTCGGTGCGCCGAACATTCACAGCTGAAACAATCTACAACAGACCGAAACACTATAACTGCCCACTGTCTATTATATATAATGGCTATATATATAAAACGCTATACAGCTGCAAGGCATTCGAAATGTGAGCTGACACAAAGCCGGGTCACGTCATTATGCTTCTTTTCCTTTCGCTTATAATAAACGCCGTCGCAGTGTGCTGCCAAAAAAAAAAAAAAAAAAAGGATCGTTAAACGGACTTGCCCAATTTGATATTCCGCGCGCCGCGCGGTTTGTTTCATGCTCTTCGCGCCAAATCGCTAACTGGGTCACACATATGGTCGAGTCCGCCGGCGTACAGAGCGTTCTTGCGCACAGGAGCTCGATTATATAAACTGCCCGAGTTGCGGGTCGCTTATTCTTCATCGGACTGCTTTAAACTGAAAATACAGTATCTTATAAACCCTAACTCGAAACTATGCAAGAGGGGGAATTTATCTAGGTCAAGCCTAATCGCACGGAACCCGGAGCACGATAAGAAAGATTTCGGACACTCCCAAGTCGCGAGACTGGCAGCTTACCGATATCCTCGGAAAAGAAAAGTGCACAAGCATTATATTGCATATATCACACTGACCTAGAAATTAAACGGATCAAAAGCGAAAAATGGGCGTGTATAGGTATGGAAGCTTATGGTCATTCGGAGCGCAAACAACTGGAAGCGCTCCGGATAACCATACTAACCTAGCTTGACGAGAACCTAAGACTACGAAGGAGGCGTGGTCATCGAAATAAGAGTGACAAGCGTAATCTCAGGAGACAGGAAGGCGGCTGTGCGAAGTAGAACAGTGCTTAGGCGACCGCCCTCCAGCGGTGGACGATCGTCTCGACATTCCTTTGGCGCTGCAACAGCTTCGTGCAGCGATTTGTGCTTCAAGACACTCTACATAATGAGCTTGGGCCTGGGCCTGATGACATTACTATATATATATATATATATATATATATATATATATATATATATATATATATATATATTGTAGTGGGGAAGAGAGTCCGCAGCCATTGGGAGAGGATGACGAAGCCCAGCCGCCCGGAGAGCGCGAGACAGTGAACGACGCTCTTGGGCCAAGGCTGTTGTTACGCAGCCCCTGCTTGTAAATAAACCCCCTTACGCCATCGTCGTCGATGGCGGAGCCGAACATACTTAAAGGCGGTCGATCAGGCGTACTAGCAGAAGGTGTCAAGGCACTAAGGTGCAAGTTGTCCACGTCGTCAAGGCAGAAGATAGAGGATTCTTCGAACGCCTGAATTGTACCGATACACTCTCCACGGAGAAAGGTTGAGGGAACCGGCAACGGATTCGTAACAAATAAGGATGTGGCGCCGTTGGTCATGTCGAGAACGGCATAGAGGCAACGTGAGATTCCTGCGGTGTTGAACGGTCTCGGAGGGTGAAAAGAGTACTGCAGACTCACGAGCAGCGGCACAGGACACGGGGACAAGGACTGTACTACTGGGTGGTATGTTCGTATCCTCAGCGACAAACAACCTTTCCATTGTAGGTGCAGACGACGCGGAACACAACGCAGAGAACGCCACCTCAGCACGAGCACAGTCAATAACAGCATGATGGCGAGAAAGAAAATCCCAACCGAGGATGACATCATGCGAACAGGCTGGTAGCACAAGAAACTCAATGGGATAAACAACATCTTGAATTATGACGCGGGCTGTGCAGGCGGCTAACGGCTGAATATGGTGTGCGGTGGCGGTACGGAGGGATAATCCGGTTGACGTAGTCATAACCTTCCGAAACAAGCGGCAAAGTTTTAGATCAATCACTGAAACGGCAGCACCAGTGTCTACAAGCGCAAGGGTACGAAAGCCATCCACAATACCGTCAATGAGCTTCGCTGGATAAATTCGAGGGCTTGAATTTTTCGACGACGACGCAGTTCGTGCCTCGGGAACTGCGACGTTTAGTTTTCCGCGTCAGAAGGGCAGGGTCGACGGCGCATAGGTGACAGAGAGCGACGTCGGGGGATGGAGATCGGCGGGTAGCTGAGGGCATGCGCTCGGGCGAAGAGTATAGTTGTAGCCGCGCTGTGCCGTCAAACCGCCCAGGATCGTAAGCAGACGGTCGCATGACATCTATTGGAACAGGAGGGCGACGGCGACAGAAGCGTGCCACATGTCCTGCATAGCCGCAAGAATAACAGATAGGGCGATTGTCCCCAGTGCACCATGGATTTGTGGGGACTGGTCGACTGAACGGAACTGGTGGGGGCCGAACGGGTGCCGACGCGGAAGAATAGGTCGGTTGACGAGGCGGCCCGGCAGCGACGACTTGTGCATACGACAAGGGCGCAGGCTCCGGACGAGCGAAAGGCAAAGCGTCAGTGACCTCTTCCTGGATAGCTTGGCGTATCACTGGGGCCAGATGTTGTGCCTGTGCTGGCTCGGGCGTGCTCGATAAAATAGAGAGTTGTCTGGCGACCTCCTCACGCACGAACTGCTACATCTGAATCAACAGTGCATTCTGGTCACCCAGAGTCAAGGCCGCGATCGAGTCGTTCTGTTCCAGAGGGCGTCGAGTTTGGGTGCGCTGCTTGCGCAATTCGTCGAAACTCTGGCACAAGCTGACAACATCGGCGACGGTTTGTGGGTCTTTGGCCAATAACATTTCAAACGCGTCATCGGCTATTCCTTTCAGGATTCGCTTGATCTTATCCGACTCGTGTATCGACGGGTTGATGCGCTTACACAAGTCGACGACGTCTTCAATATAACTGGTGAAGTTCTCACCGGGTTGTTGAGCGCGTTCACGAAGTCGCTGTTCTGCGCGGAGCTTGCGTACTGCAAGGCGGCCGAAGATTTCCGAAAAAGTGGTCTTGAACGAGGCCCAGTTGTGAATCTCCGCTTCGTGATTGCGGAAGTAAAATATGACATTGGTCAGCCTAGTCGCATCGTCCCATTTGTTGACTGCGCTCACCCTCTGATAAGTTGCCAACCAGTCCTCGACGTCTTGGTCGTCAGTCCCGCTGAATATCGGCGGGTGACGCTGAGGCAGCACGCCGGGACAGACGGTGGGTTGAGTCTGAGAGGGGCCTTGGGTGGTGGTTTCTTCAGCCATCGCTGGCGCTGGAGGCAGGGTACGGCTACGTAGTTCCGGGTTAGGAGACTAGAAGATACCCAGCACCTCCACCAAACTGTAAGGGGGTTTATTTACAAGCAGGGGCTACGTAACAACAGCCTTGGCCCAAGAGCGTCGGTCACTGTCTCGCGCTCTCCGGGCGGCTGGGCTTCGTCATCCTCTCTCAATGGCTGCGGACTCTCTTCCCCACTACAATATATATATATATATCTTCTCTCTCTCTCTCTCTCTCTCTCTCTCTGTCTGTCTGTCTGTCTGTCTGTCTGTCTGTCTGTGTCTGTGTGTGTGTGTGTGTGTGTGTGTGTGTGTGTGTGTGTGTGTGTGTGTGTGTGTGTGTGTGTGTGTGTGTGTGTGTGTGTGTGTGTGTATTATACGCCGCGCCATCTCGGCCCTTGAACGACTGAAGAGCTTCTGGCTTTATATAACCTCACTTGGGCACCGGGAGCTACGCCTGCACACTGCAAGACAAGTGTAAGATCGCGGCATTATTGAAACCAGGCAAGTCAATCCGAGACATGCTTTCCTAGCCTGTGGCGCTTGCCAGATAGTTGTGTGGGGAAAACCCTGTAACACATGGTTTTGACGTGCCTAGAATGGTTTTGGAGAAGCGAAATATATATTCGGACACGCTGACAGGTTTCCGAAAGGGTTAGGTTGTCAATAGACAGCGTTACTGAGCTTTATTAACTACAGCTGAACATCAGAAACGACGCCGTCGATTGACGGCAGCTGTCCTTCTTGATATCATGGACGCATTTGACAACGTTCTATGTGACGCGGCGTTAAATGCTCTAGACGAATACGGTATTCGCGGCCGTCGGCATCAGCTGTTAGCAAGCTATCTTCAAGAGAGAACGATATTTATAACAACTCTAGACGGTGACACAAAGAACTATCGTGGCGTGCTATGGTGGCGAGCTACACTATCTGGCGTGCCTCACTTCACTTAAAGAGGTAGAAATGTAGTTCGGCCAATCACGCGATGCGCAGAGCGGATTATCGGTGGTCCATTATACAGTAGCAGAAAGGTACGTTCCAAGGGAAATGAGGCACAGTCGAGGGAAGCAGAGAGTAAAGAAAGGCGTGATGAGATTGGGAAATTTTCAGGCGCAGGGTGGAGTATAATGTGACGCAAATCGGGGTGCATAATTGGGGATCGCTCTGAGCAAGATGCGCCTTATCACGGCATTGGACAAAAATTACATTAATGACGGTTACAACGACGCTATCAACAATAAATCGTTTCTGCGGATACCGCGTTTCTATAAGAGTAATCGCGGGAAGGGGGAGGGGGGGAGGGGGGGGGGGTTCCGTTCAGCCCTACTCACTTTGGTCCCTAAATCAAATATTCCCGCTCTTTTTTTTTTATCTCCCAGAACAGCGCGGGGGTCCAGCGTCGACAGCAAGCGGACGCGTATAATCAGATTGCCGTATAGCCGTTGTACAGATGAAGACCTGTCGCGTTGCAGCGTCGTCAGATTGCCTGATCGAAGCAGGAGACCTCGACATCGAGACGTCCTCATCTGCGCATGCGCAACGCGAGTGGCTTGCCTGCGCGAGGAAGTCGATCGAACAGGGAAACAAAACAAAAAACTGCCCAGAAATAAACAACACTCAACGAGGCATGCGCACTCAAGGTTCACGCGGCCATCTGTTGTTTTCTCCACATCGTCGTCGAACGGTGCCAAAAGGAAGGGTGCGGGGTTAGAAGACGAGGGCTTCCGGCAAATTCGTTTACGGGACCTCCCCTCCCCCGCGGGGTCATCCATATCGCTTCTACGCACACGTACAACACACCGCACACACAATGACGACGACTTGTCTTTTTTTTATTTATTTCTTACTCTTCGAGCCAAAAAGCGCGTTGAGCCAAACACCGATTCCGCCGATTCGAGCATGTGTCGGTGGATTCGCCTACGCCTCCCACTTCGTCGCTGTGCAATCTGCTGGCCTGGCTCCATCGGCCAGGTTGGTACAGTGCAAGTGCCAAATAAGGTGGCTTAGTCAGGATTAGAGGATCGAGCGCTAATAATGAGGATAACCGAGATGCTCAGAATAAGCACTTGAAGCCCACAGACAAAGAAGCCAGGATAAACGGAAGTGAAATATAGAAACTATAGGAAGAGGGAAATGAAGTTGGAAGAATGCTTGCCGCCGGAGGGAGTCCAAATTTCCGCATTACACGCGCGATGCTCTGTCGTTCGAGCATACAGGTACCAAGATCGATTCCTGTTACGAACGGCCAGCGGGGGCAGCGACCTCCAACCCTCCCCTGCTTTCCTCCGACGAATCGCCTCGTGGAGTTGAAGGTACGCCCCACGGGAAAGACCAGCGGCGACACCATGGCGAGACACGTTTCGACGAATATGCGTGGTTGCTGGATGCCACTTGGTCGCCGACCTTGACGCCGGGACCGAGAAACTCTCGGGAAAGTGCGTTCTACGCCGTTTCGTTGTGGCCGCTGCTAGCCGCCATAGCTGTCCGACAGACGAAGCAGCCATCCTAGGAGCCAAGACACACCAGATTGGGTCAAGCGTGACAACCCCTGTCTACGAGCGTCCCCTCCGTTCTTTGTGACAGTGAGCCGTGTGCGCCCGAGGCTACTTCTCCAGGTGTGTTCGGGGAATAAAGGCGCCGGAGTGATTATATGTGCTACCCTCGCCGAGGAACCGTCGGCGACTTTGGAGGCTCCGCAGGTTTACGAAAGACGCACCGGTGCGGTGGCGTAGGCTAGAGAGCAACCCTCAGTTTGACGTCGGACTCCGAGACCACGACTCCCGAATCCTACATTCCCTTCTTTCTTCCTTTCTCTCTCTCTAAATTAGAACGAGATATACCAGACTGATGACATGCGAGAGGAAAACATGAAGGAAATCGAAGGAGGTCAATCGGAAGCACATTGGCTTCGCTAACTCCACAAATGAGGAGAATGGGGATGAGAAGAGCGTGGAAACAAAAAAAAAAAAAAAACAATTAAAAGACAGAGAGAAATAATGAAGGAAAGAAAACAATACACGCACACGCAACAGCTTTTCCCTCGAGGATGTGCGATCGCAGCTGGGATAATCGTAAACGCACACCGAGCTCGTCACTATATAGGAGTACTACAACAGTGACTTCGCGTTGAGAGAGCGTCGGAAATAGACACATAAGTCGTGCAGAATACACCGGGCTATATAGGGTGGCACACTGTAACCTACGAGGAAACGTCCCAACGTCTGTTCGGCGGATGATGCAACCGAAAGACCAACTTTTCATTCCCCCATTTCCGTGTTTGCGTCATAACCCCACCGCCGTTGACGTGGTCGCGTGCAAGAACCGTTATAGTTAGCCGGAAACGAGACGAAGCTAGGCAAACTCGGCGCCATTTGGTCGAGGAGTGAGGACCTCTCGACCCTGCAGCAACAGACGCTCCACCGACGAGGCGTTGATTGATTGATTGATTGATTCCCCACGTTCCGGAGTTCGTTCGCTCATCTTGCGAACGCTCGCGTCGTCCTATAGAAGACTCGGCCGCGTGTATTAATCCTGTCCTCAGAGGAAAATTCGCACCTCGAAAGTCTGTCTCTCTTCCCCCCCCCCCCCCCCCCACCCGACGGCAGGGCCACCGCGTCTAAGTGACGTCACGCTCCGCAGATACGCGAAGTGCGCAATACAACTCCGCCCCAACCCCTGCCCCCCCCCCCCCCCCCCAAAAAAAAAAAAGGAAATTAAAAAAGGAAACGTAAGAACGGGCACAAGTTTGAAACGAAACAAGTCGAAAAAGCATACAACGACGTAGAGTATGCCTATCTATCTATCTATCTATCTATCTATCTATCTATCTATCTATCTATCTATCTATCTATCTATCTATCTAAACGCCACGGGCTGTCCAGGCCACTTCCTCTGGGTCCCACAGCGCGTGTTTGCGCCATGAGCAGGCGACCGAAAGGTCCCGGCGGGTTCACGGGAATCAAGCCCTCCCTCCCACGGGACCGCGACTTTGACCCAGTTTTCTTCCGCGGGGGAATCGCAGAGCGCGCTGACGTATACGCCATGCCTTTCTTCCCTTCGCCATTCACCGTCTTTCCACCCCCATTCCTTCCCTCTCCCCCTCCCTCCACCCTCAGAGTGCGTCATACCCCGAACGCCCCCCGCCCAGTCGTTTTCTTTTTCTCGCCCCGAAGCCATGCGATTAGCCGGCGTAGCCCCGGAGGGGACATACCACACTATCCCGCGGACCTTTTCATCAAAGGCGGCCTCGCTTCGATCGCTGCACGAAGAAGCGGCCGCGTCAGATCAGGAAGAGAGAGAGAGAAGGTTTAATCAAAGGAAAAAGGAGAGGTTGGCCGAAGGAGCGTTAATTCTCAGGCCTGCTACTCATCATCATCATCAGCCTATATTTATGCCCACTGCAGGACGAAGGCCTCTCCCTGCGATCTCCAATTACCCCTGTCCTGCGCTAGCTGATTCCAACTTGCGCCTGCAAATCTCCCAACTTCATCCCCCCCCCCCCCCCCCAACTAGTTTTCTGCCGTCCTCGCAAGTTGTGGCATGGAGGAGTGGTAGAACTCCGGGCTTCTAAGCCTGCTACTCAACACAGCGTTAAAGGAGAAATCGCAGGAACGCAGAGAAAGGCGAGTAGTGACTATCAAAAAAAAAAAAAACATACTACCTGATAAGTATCTGCTGTGCGATCAATCCAGCTTGGCGACAAGCGGAAAAAAGTTGTCGCAGTTTCACCTGAAAGGCGAAGCATCAATTGCGATAGCAAACTTGTAGAGAGCTATACGGAGTAATGATATTAGCTTTATCAGCTGTATAAACTTGGACATGCAGCAACATCGGCAACACGCAGAACTGTTGAAGACGCCATCGGCGTTTTGCCCGCGTTCGCTCAAAATGCGTGCGGCGTTGGTGACTGTTGCCGGAGCCTCTGATATAAATAGGCACTGCGTGCCGCAGCTAAACGTCGCCTCCCTTCCCTCCCCCACGGCCTCTCGCTCGTCGAAAGAAGGCGCGTTTGCTCTACATACATGGTGATTGTGAAGGAGAACAGAGACGCCTACTTTTGCAGCCCTTAAGCGAGCACGGCGCAGAACGCGCGTTTGTTCTCCGCCGTGCGTTCACTCCCCGTGAAAGACGCGCCCCTCGCGCCCTTTCACTCGCACATACAGCGTTCGGCGCGCGGCGACGATTTCTTCTCCAAATGACGTCATACGGAACCTCACGGCGACGGCGACGGCGACGGCTACGGCGACGGCGACGCCGACGGCAGAAATCTGCTTTTGAGTGTCCATATAATTGCTATCGCAATAAAATTAGAATGACGATGACGACATGAGCATCCCTTTGAAAACAGTTGTTCGCACGAGTGACAAAGCTCGTTCTGTTAATCACGGAGTTTCCTATACGCACATTACTACAGGGAACTCTGCAATGTTGGTGTGTTTGCGGTGTCTGTGCGTGTTGTGCGGAGAAATGAGGCAGTTTACGAGTCAATTTCTCAACTGTGTCTTGGTAATTTGGTATATAGCCAGCTCTAGCGTATATATAGCGTGCATTTGTCTGCAGTTATTAATCATCAAACACCAGATGGAACTCTGCAGCGCTAGTGTCCGCAGTATATCTGCAAGTATACACGGCGGTTCGGCCCGCGTAGCAACTATGAGCAGTACACACGATAAGCGGAAGCCTGAACTTCATCACTCTCGCTTCAGACCGGCTTCGCGACTTTGCCAATCGATCGCATTCCACAAAATGCTGCGTTAAAGATGCGACAATTCGCGGATACTTATTGCCATTGCCGTGTTGAAGGTGGTCACTCTGAACTATAAGAAGACAAAGCTTAAAATAAATAACGCCGCAAGAAGGTCGGACGCAATAAACGCTAGGATTTAGGGGTGTCCGAATATTAGAAACTATTAGAAAGAGTGCCCTATTCGATTCGGCCTTCGAATCGAATAGTCACTAATTCGTAAATGCGAATATTTTTCGAATACATCTCGAACATTTTAAAACATCAACTGCGCCCAAATAAACGTGACTGAAGCGAAAGTACGGTAAGTTTTCAGCCCTGCGGGCATAGTATACACATAACACATGAGAACTTGCGTATGTAGTGGCAATGCAGCCATAGTACGCTGTTAATTCATTGACACTTCATTGACAGTTCACTGACAATTCATTGAAAATCTATTGACAATCCATTTATAATCTATTTCATTTGCACTTGAATAAGATCGAACATGAACGCGAGCGCACCGAGTCGTCAGCAAAAGGGATGGAACAAGCGGGCTCCTGGGGTCGAGAGGCTGCTGACTGGCCATACATACAAGGTGAAGCAGGCACGTCGCCAGCAAGGAATGGCTGCACAGAACACGCGAGAGGTGGCAAAAAAAAAAAATAGAAGGGGGCCGCCGTAGTAATGAAGCGGTATTCTGGGCGCGTCGATCAAGGGGGACCCCCTCCGCCCGCAGAACAATTACGAGCGGCCCGGGAAAAGGTTGATGGGGGGGTCAATACAAATGATGCCCCCCCTCCTCCTTCCAACGTAGTGCCATAGGCCGCACACGTCGTCGTCACGCGAACCTGAAGGTCCTAGGGACGACGCGCCCACTGGGCTACGAGGGATGAACAAGGAGGGATCGGCAGAAATAACCGGAATTCTGCGGCAGTGACGCAGCGCCCGCCTTCCCGAAACGGGAACAGCCCGCCGGTAAACCACTAGCTACATATGTATCGGTACAACGCCGTGGGAGGTAATGGTGGAGGTAAAAAAGTTGTCGCAGTTTCACCTGAAAGGTGAAGCATCAATTGCGATAGCAAATTTGTAGAGAGATATACGGAGTAATGATATTAGCTTTATCAGCTGTATAAACTTGGACATGCAGCAGCACCGGCAACGCGCCGAACTGTTGTCGACGCCGTCGGCATTTTGCCCGCGTTCGCTCAAAATGCGTGCGGCGTTGGTGACTGTTGCCGGAGCCTCTGATATAAATAGGCACTTGGTGCCGCAGCTAAACGTCGCCTCCCTTCCCTCCCCCTTCCCCCCCCTCCCCCACGGCCTCTCGCGCATCGGAAGAAGGCGCGTTTGCTCTACATATATGGTGATTGTAAAGGAGGAAAGAGACGCCTACTTCTGCAGCCCTTAAGGAAGCACGGCGCAGAACGCGCGCTTGTTCTCCGCCGTGCGTTCACTCCCCGTGAAAGAGCGCGTCCCTCGCGCCCTTTCACTCGCACATACAGCGTTCGGCGGCGCGCGGCCACGATTTCATCTCCATTGACGTCATACGGAACCTCACGGCGACGGCGACGGCGACGGCGACGCCGACGGCGACGGCGACGGCAGAAATCTGCTTTTGAGTGTCCATATAATTGCTATCGCAATAAAAGTTTATACTCCGGCGGGAAGAAGGTATCGATGCAACTGTCTAAGAACGAACGACCCAAAAGAACCACGCGGGGGCGCTGGAGATGAGAAAGAAAGACTAGCGTGGATATGCGAAAAACTACGCGGAATGGCACCACGCCGCACTTCGTGTCTGCCAATAATGATGACGTCGATGATTTCTAATTGCATCGCCTGCAAGTCCCAGTGGCTAACACGGGGCGACACTCGCAAATGCCCGAAAAACTGCCTCGTCGCGAAGGCCGCCGTTTGACTGAACTTGCCTCAACGGAAGCTCTCGCGGCGGCTCGTTTCGGACAAATTATATATATATATATATATATATATATATATATATATATAATGTACACGCTTTAGAGCTTAGGGGTTACCTATTTAGGGCTTATGGCTCATAGGCAGATTGACGAAGGTTATTGCTGCGGGAGAACGTAAACTCTAAAGGAGTAGAATTCCTTTAGTCGACGGTTCTGGGTCTTTAAAAAATTACATGGAACATCACGGCGACGGCGGAAATGCGCCTGGAGTGTCCACATAATTGCTATCGCAATAATGACAGTAAATCGATGCTTTTTTTAAAGTCCCAAAATTGCACAGCTAGTACGGGCAACGAGAGACGGAGGGGAGAGCTCCGGATGAATTAAAAACGCGTGCGTTTCTGCATTCGGCCCCCCATCGCAATGCGGCCTCCGTGGCTGGGAATCGAACCCACGACCACGTGCTCAGCAGCAGCTCTACACGCCACAGCCACTGCGCCACCGAGGAGGATATGCGGTTGTGGGTTCGCCCGGTGGACCACTGAGAGCAACAAGACGCCGAGTCGGGCTACAGTTGGTTGAAGTTCAGATAATTATGGACCGATGCTGAGGCGCCACACCAGCACACACGCACAAAAAAAGAGAACGAAAAAAAAAATCGTAGGGCCGCCACATTTATATGGGGACGGATTACCAAGCGAAGCTGTTTGGGCTGCATAGATTATCAAATCATAAATATTTTTCACACGGCACCACACTACGCCGACACAAGCGCCGCCGCTGTCACCGCACCTCCCATGCATCTTCCGCAACCGCTGCTGCAGCCGCGACGCGCGGGACGTTACAACCGCAGAAGCGCAGGCCACGTGCACAGACGCCCGTCCGCCACACTCTTTCCCCCTCTCCCCCTACCCATCTCCATCGCTGCAGCGCTGTCGCCCACACTCACGGTGAAAGAGTATATATCTTACACCGTGCCCACACTCTTACCCCCTCTCCCCACAAACGCGTGTGACGTTATAACCACGGAAGCGCAGACCACGTGCGCAATCCTGTCCAATCGTATCGCCTCCATCCCTGTCGCCGATACGGACGCAAGCCACCCAGGGTACCTACCCTGGGTGGCTCTCACCCTCTTTGGCGCTTCTCTCTGGCCACGCCGCACCATCTGGCGGTGCGGCCTTGAAGCCCGCGCATACCGAGTGACATGTGTCCGTTGACATTAGGGGGGCACATACCGAAGTTGGCTGTAAAGAGGTTCATTGAAGAACGGTACATTCACTCAGTGGCACATACCGACGCGAACGGGCCGCATTTTTAACGCGACAGCGTTAAGGGCCCTGTGTCGCAGAAAATCCGGTGTCGGCGTATAGATGTCGGCGTCCGTGGCGGAGAAACTCATCCCCAACCACCCCGTGGTGCAAGATTTTCGTGAACAAAAATTAAATTTCTCACAGTGAAATCTATCAGAAAAATGGTAAAGTACGACTTTACCATTCGGCGTCCGATTGTAATTTGAATGTACGAGAAAACATAATTCTGCTACGAGGAAACTGAAACACAAACCCCCTTTTCCAGCATTTCTACGAGACCTACAGCGGCGCGCTCGGGTAATTTACTTGCGAAAAATGATATCCAGATGGCGCTCTCATCCTCGGCAGGTCAAATTGGGACTCCGCCTGCCTAATGCGTTTTGGACACGCGCGCTCGTCGGGGCAATAGCAAACAATTAATAAAATAATAAAAGTGCTAGGGCCTACACATTTTAATATAAGATTACTTACATTGCCCCTGGAAAAACGTCTTCCCAGCAATGCATTTCTGTTTAAAAGTGAAGCCGACTTTAAGGGGATCGGTGTAAGCTTGGTCTTTGTAAGCTGGCTTTCCCACGTTCTCTGTTGCAGTGAAGCGCTTCCACTGAAAAAAAAAATGCGATGCGAACGGGGCCCGATAACGCTATCGCGTTCCAATCTTAAAGGCGAAGCTTAAGCGTCCTCCAAATTTTTTAGACTGCGCTACCTACCGGATCGGAATATATATTTTTTGGTCGAATAGCTATAGATCACCGGAAAGAAAACTGCTCTGACAATGTCAAGAATGCCGTTCGCATTAAATGCTAATATAGGACTATAGCGCTTCGTTGGTCCATTACGGGCCACTGACAGGCCCCGCGTTAACTATATTATAACCAGCACGCCGTCTCCCGCCTCTTTAAGTTGCGAACGCATTTCGCAAATGGGCGATCGAGAACAAGTGGACCGAAAGTGAAACGAGGCATGTGCGCCTTCCGAGACGACGCCGCCGACGCACGTGTTCGATAAAGCGTCGTACGATTGCTCTTATAACATCGTCGTCGGATCTGCTCTCGACGCGCAACCAGCAAGTGCGACACAAAAAGCCACGTGTCAGCACTGAAACCCCCCGCATCATTAAAAGTGTGACGAGACGTTCTTGCAAGCGGAGAGCGAGCGTGAAGAAATCACCCACTGTTCCGTCACATGAAGTCGTCCCTCGGCTATAGGCGACGGTGCAGATAACGTCAGCAGGAACGCGTTGCGAAGGGTCTTCCCGCTGGCCCCGCTATCTCAAACGGCGGCGTAGCTGATTGCCTATCACTGCGGCCGTTACGAGACGGAGAAAAAAAAAAAAAAAGGAACACCGAAAGAGATATAGCGGGGATAAGGAAGCCTTGACCCATTATCAGTGGCCCGTGCGTGACGTCAGGGGGGGGGGGGGGGGGGGGCACGCGCATTGGCGCGCGAAGCGCGTGGCTATGGGGTTCCGTGCAGGAGGAGAAGTGCGACCAAGAAGTATATACAACTGGGGCTGTATTCTGTAAGAGTCCACCTAGTGGACTGTCCATTTCGGCGACCGTTGATTCGCTGCAGCTTGGCGCGCAGGAAGGAGACTGGCTGACACCTTCGTGCACGTCAAGCAGCAGCGAATCAACGGTCGCCGAAATGGACAGTCCACTAGGTGGACTCTGAATACCGCCCCTGGTCAAAGGGCACAGACGCACGGAGCCCGGTCAAAGCACCACGCCGCGCCTACTGACAGCGCTGCCGCTATTACTGATTCATATTCTTATTCTCCAAACCACACATCATGCGCAACCCAAGCGTCGAGAAAGAAACCGTACATGCTCGCGAAGGAGTTGCGTATTTGTTTTTTTTTTTTTTCGAAAGCCCGCTACCGAAGGCTTTCATTTGCCGAAGAAGGCAGTCGTGCGCAGTTCAAAACGCAGCACCATGCACTGCGGAGAAGCTGACAATCGCTAAAGGAAGAAGGAAACGATCGACGTTGGCGATGACACGGCCAAGGCCGCGCCATTGTTAAGCACACCTGTTAAGTCATTAATGCCAAAACAGCAACTGTTTCCGGAATTGGCCTCTCTCTCTCATTTCCCTCGATGCAAAGTTGTGATGTGCACAGTTTTGCTGATTGGGGGTGTGTATCGACAAGTGGCACCGTCGCACTTTGGGAAGATGACTTTTTTTATTTTTTCGATACTTCAAAACGATCACGAACCGCTATTGGAAGCTATACGGATCAAGGTGTACGACAACACGGAGTTACACAAGACACTTGCCGACCACGACTGCTTCCTGCCTAGAATTACAAAATTACGAGCACGCTTTCTTAGCATGACCCAGTGTCCGACAAGATGTAAATGAGGGCGTATTAATTACCACGCACAGTGCCTCGGGCACAATAAGGGTACTGATGGAAAGGTTAATGCATCTGTCGCACAATGCCTCGGGTATAAAGTATAAGGTTTGAAAGGTTAACGCATCTGCCGTGGAGAACTATCAAACACAGCTATATAGAGTATTAGTGGCGTAAAGAGAGAAAGCAGACGTTATGAGAAGTCATTGCGGTTTTTACGGCAAAAAGGTCAGATGCGTTGTTAATACGAACAACAGATCGATCTCAAGTGCCGAGAATAATAAACATCGAAGAAATTTCAAATAACAAGCTTGGTGAGAGCACCCGCCGCCACGTTGTTTCAAAAGGAATGCCCATAAAGGTCTATGCATCCATACGACGGATGTTCTTTGCACGAGACCACGACTCAGCACGTGGGGCGTTACTAGTAGTCGAGATAGAGAATCTCTCGCCGATATACGCGTATAGACTCGTGTAAAGGCCGCACTTTTTTTTGCAATTTTGACGAGGTGCGGCTCTTACACGAGTCTATACGGTAACAACCGAGGCGGATCAGTGAATATGTTCTGGCGACGAACCCGAGCTAGCGGGCTCGAGTCCCGGCAACGGCCACTGCGTTCCCACGGCGGTGGGATGCGAAGGCGCTACTGTATATTTCGATTTATAGGAACGCATTAAGGAATACCCACGTGCTTTAATCCGGAGCACTCCCGCGCGGCCGCGTCTCTCATAAACCGCGCGTTGCTATTGCGACGTTAAAGCTTATTATTACTTTTTAAACCCTAATTACAGTAAAAGACGAAGATCTTCCATCTCATCCGTGCCTGTACACTACAGCACCAAAACGGGGCTCCCCGCAAGTCGCGACCGAGTTTCGCCATCTGTTCTCCACCAGAGGCCCCCATACGGAGCTCCGTCTCTAGCTCTCTTTCTTTCTTTGACCCAGAATCTTCCGCGGCGTTCCTGAGGAGGTGCCGCGCATTCGACGCGCATGGAGCCGAAAATCACCATGACAATAGGAGCGACAACGGAGACCTGTCCGTCACCCTCGCCCCTCCCCGTCTCGATGCGAGCCGCGCCCCTGTTAAAGGTTACCCGACACACACACACACACACACACACACACACACGTGGAAGCAAACAACACGCGCGCGCACGCGCGCGGCAGAAAGCGCACCGAGTGACAAACACACACACACTCCGCAGAGATGAATTTGTCACGCACCCCCCCCCCCCTCCCCCAACAATGCGCGACAGCCAGGGAGGGAGCGTCGCGCGCGCCGACGCGCGCGTTTTCCCAAGAAGAGGCCTCGATGCCAGCGCCCGGAGAAAGTGCGGGAATGCGAACGCAGCGCCACGTCGCGACTAATCCGTGCAGCGCGACGACAGCGTCGGGGGAAACGGTATTCGGAAGAAAGCGTCAACGGAGGTGTCACATGTGAGAGATTAATAAGTGGGATTTAAGAACAGACACGTACGAGTACTTCGTCCTTGTCTGCCTGGTGGCGTTTCGCTCCTATAGCACGAATGCATACAAACGTGGCCGAATTTCGCAACATGAATGACTGGATCTTTCCGAGAAAGAGTGCGACCCGCCGAGAGACCATCGATGACGACTGCTGCTTAACCTACCGAGGAGCAAGGCAGTATTGGTTTAATCTAGGACCAGAAACGCTTCTCTTCTCTTTTTTTTTTTTTTTTGTTGTTTCTGCTGTTTAAAGCAGAAAAGCTCCAACTCTCTTCCCGATTTTCGCGGTCAGTGGCCGGAATTCCTCCGCTGGCCGATTGGGGAGAGGGTGTAGCGCCGCAGGTAGGGAGGTGAAGAGGGCTTTCAAGGAGGAGGAGCCAGCGAACAGAACACCGAGGGAGAGGGGAAAACGCCGGGTCTCCGGACCTCGCTGATTGGTCGGAGAGGCACTGACGTCACGGCAGAGCTTGGCGGGCCTCGCAGGTCGCCGAAGGCGGCGGCGGCCCACCGTACTACGGCGATGACTGTAGCAGACCCAGAACCGAAGTTTTTTTTTTTTTTTTTTTTTTTTTTCCGGACGATGCTCGACGTCAAGGTGTGGACGCCATGACCGCAGAGGAGCGGGCAGAAACGTTGCATCAACGACTTTCGCAGTTTATTCGGTGAATTGAGAGACAGTGCTCGCTTACTTTGACAATCTTCTTGGGTGGTTTCTGCACAATTTCAAAATAAACGTCTCTCTCTATCTCTTAGTTCGACCAGGCACGGGAGCCACAGAAGGGCGCTTATTCCACCGGCCGCCGCTAATCCGCTCGTGTACAGGGCCAACTGAGCGGATTTGGATCACGGATAGACTAGCGGCGCGCATCTACCGTCTGGCCACTCCGGCGGCTTCCCGTTTCTGGGCAGCCGGTTCTAGTTCCTGATTGGAGGACAAGACCTGCAGCTTTCGCTGTACAATGCACAGAGTCGGGCCAGACAGACTATAGACCTCCTCCAGGCCATGACGTCATACAAACAGGTGCCTATAGACGGTTTCATGCTCGCGATAACAGCAGCGAGCGTGCCGCCCCCAAGAAACTTCCGGTCACGTGCCTTATCAGTCTGCTATGTTTGATCGTATGGTTGCTTCTTTGCCAAGTTACATTTAGCAGCTACGTCAGTGGGCAAAACCAGAAGCCGTGCAGGGCCTATGTTTGTAATCAGTGAAAAGGTATATACCATTGGCTACCGCGCCCCGGCCTGCAGCATACTGCGGTCACGAAGTAAACTGGCTCTACCTGGAATAGCAGTTTTCTTTGTTAACAGCGAAGCTGTTTAAGTCAGCCGTAATTTGTGGTTCGTATCAAAAAACTATCATCATCAGCAATAATAGAAAAAGGAAAACTTTTTTGCCGAGGCCGGATTCCAACCCGCGTACCCACGGTCCCAAGGCGAGCGTCGTAACCACTAGGCTAGACAGCCACGCCTGCAGAACCTACATTTATGGCTTTATGCAAACCATATGATTGCGTTCGAGCGTCGTCGCCTTCGTCCACAGCTGGCGCGTTCGCACGCGCTCGTGCCAATGCTCTACGAGGTGAAGAGGTTTTGCGTGCTATGCTCGGGAGAGAGATAAAGAAAATGAGAGCGAGAGAGAGAGAGAGAGACGCATTCACGGAGCGGGTCTGCTGGAACGCGTTGTCAGCATTGCAACGCGGTGTCGCCATTTCGGCCAGCTTCGCTGTGTCTTGAGCTTTGCGCGGCCCCGTGCAAGCTTCCGCCTTTTTGTGTGTGTGTGTGCCCATGGGCCTGCGCACTATAGCGACGTCGCAGTGTTCGTGCTTACAAACAGTTGAGATCAACGCCGTGATACACAGCGTAGATATCCAGCGGTGAAAGCAAAACGCGGGAGGAACGCGTTAAGCATTCGCCATGACATCTCTGATCGGTCATGGCGAGGCAGGAATGTCGGAGACGTAAAGAAACGTGAAAATGCGCATGCTCCGCGTGACTCGACGCGTACTTTCGATCGAGATTAAAAGAGCGAACATTACCGGGCTTCCGATCGGTGCGCAAACATTCAGACGTACGATGAAGCCGGGTGACCCTCGCGTGTTTCAGCGACGAGTGTCTCTACTTCTATTTTTTTGAAATATGGGATTCGAGAGACACAGTAATATTTTTTGCCGCAGAATATTCGCAACAAGGGCGGCAAAAGAAGAATAAATGTCGTCGTACAGCCGTCGCTGAAATACCTCGTATGTCAATCTCATTTTCTTCGCATCCCTAGCGGCTAAAGATTAATTATCATGATGAGGATTGTTTATTGGCCTCTCCTTTGAAGCGGGGCGGCGACAAATAGCCCCCTAGCCTACTTGATTTAATCAGGTTTCACTACATATAATCCAATTGACTATCTGATCTCGATCTTTCGCATTTAAAACCTCTATATGTCGCTATATATACGGCATCATGTATACCTACACTTGCAATGACTCCGGTTCTATCAGTCTCTTCCCCGCTTTTCCTCCACCAATACTCTAATCGTCTCTTAAATGAGGGCGCAGAAGCGCCCCCTGGCCGTTGCAACGTGTACCTCTATATAAAGGCGCTGACACGCCGCGTACGCGCGCAGCGAATGCTGCACACAAAACCGCGGACTGACGCAAAAATACCGGCGCCCACCGGGAACATAATGCACGCACCAATGCATTTGCACGTGCGGGGTGGGAAAGTGAAATACGTGAACGCGCGGTTCGGGAGGAAGGCGCGCGGTGGAGCGGTGCGGAGTGACAGATGTAAAATGTCAACAGGTGGCAGGTTTCTTTCTCTCTCTCTCACTTTCTTTTTTTTTTCTTTTTTCCAAAGACGTTCCCGTTGTTACATACGTACGCGGTCACAGAGCTCGCACGAATACATACACATACGCCCCGGCAGTCTCTCTCTCTCTCTCTCTCTCTCTGCACGCGTCGAAAAACGGGAAGAACGACAGCGCGCGCTCGCGTTACATGCGACATTCGTTGTCTCGGTGACACGCATACGCGAAAAAAAGGGGGGGGGGGGGGGGGGGAGAGAAAGCATTTCGATCGATTACCACGGGATTCGTGTCCGCCGGCCGCGCGATCCCCTCGCTATTGGATTGGATGCGGGGTGAAAAGGCGTCACTCAGGCGGTTTAAGCCGCAGGTATAACTGTGTACGTATAGGTACAAACACGTGAGGACACAGAAGCGAGAGAAAGAAGAAGAAAAAAAGAAAAGCAGCTGTCACTCACGTTAGCACCCTTTTCCTCCTTTCCTTCGGGAAGGCGCGTTAGAGCATACGGACGCTCGGGCGCGACAGTTCCCGAACGTTTCTACACGCGTGAGATTAGCGTGTATTACATGTGCAGGGACCACGCTCTTTCTAGGGGGAGGCCGTAGATATATCGTGCGTGGTGTTCAGAGCTAGACCTGCCCACCTCAGATTATGTGGTAACGCCCCTTCGCGTGATTACACCGTACTGACGCGAACATAAACATCATTGTCGTGTAAAGCACGCTACCAATCGAAGCCGAAATTACACAAATTTCGTGGAATATATGTAAAAATAGTTTCATCACTAACCGCGTTCCTTGTTTGTTGGTGATCTATTGCTTTATTGACATCGGTGTTTATTGGTGACTGTTTTGTATAGGAATGCAGTGAAGAGGCAGTCTGTTTTGTAGTACAGACGCATCTAGAATGATCCGCGCCGAAACCGAAATGACCAACAAAAAACAAAGATGATCTGCGCAGCAAATAATAAAAGAGGTACACATTTACTTTTGTTGTTATCGTTGTTGTCGTAATTGTTGTTACAGGCTGCTGAGCACGAGGTCGCGGGATCGAATCCCGGCCACGGCGGCCGCATTTCGATGGGGGCGAAATGCGAAAACGCCCGTGTACTTAGATTTAGGTGCACGTTAAGAACCCCAGGTGGTCGAAATTTCCGGAGTCCCCCACTACGGTGTGCCTCATAATCAGATCGCGGTTTTGGCACGTAAGACTCCATAATTTAATTTAGACTGTTGAACTTTTACCTACTTCTGTCTAATTACACAAACTGCTGAACGTGCAGTTTTGTTGCTATTTTCCCTGCTTTCTTTCGTTCGCTCGAAAATACCCTCCCAACTCTTCTCGACTCACTTTCGGAGACGTAGCGACGAAAAAGAAAAAAAGAAAGCGACGGCCGGGACTTCAAAATCGCGGGAAATCACGTGTTTTCCGCTATCGCACGTACGCTATATATATATATATATATATATATATATATATATATATATATATATATATATATATATAGAGAGAGAGAGAGAGAGAGAGAGAGAGAATATACGGCGTGCACTTCCAAATCCCGGGGAATCTCGTCATCGCCATCATGCAGTCAAAGGGCGGAAAGAGCCCGAGTCACTCGAACGTATTCTCCAACGCGAGAGGAGAACACGGTATAACAAGCGCGGTCTCGCAGCACCAAAGACGGCGTCGCGCGTCGATTACCGATAAGTCAGTCAAGCCGCGCGCTCACGCCGCTATCGAAACGGCCCACTCGAGGCCCCTCGACGTCTGTAGCAAGGAAAATCAGCGCATGTTTCCCACCGGTACACCGGCCGTTTCTGGTGTCTTTCTACCACACTGCACCCCGTAAATTCCGTGCAGTGCAGCGGAGGCTATACAGCATAGAGTCTCCCGCTATATATACACAATCTGGCGCCACCGTCTACGGGAGTTTCTTAAAGGGCGCTGTGCCGTCATCGGGACGACGGGATATGTGTCTGCGAGGCTCGTGTTGGCTGGCGTTGTGCGAGGCTTCGTCTAAAACGTGGGATATGGCTACACAAAACAATGCGTTCTTAAAACAAAGTCTACGCAAAAGGCTTTCATTCACTGGTATTACATCTTTCGATGAAGTTCACTCACCTAAAATGCATATACGAGCGAAGAAAAGCAAGAACAGACGACAAGCTGTATCGAGCGACAAGCGAGAATCTTGTCTGTCCTCCAACTTTAGCGGCCAGCTGACACTTTTTACGTTTCATATAATTGTACATCCAATAGCAAGTCCTCAAAGTTAAACAAAACATGTTTTTGAGCAATAATAGAACTAAAACAGCTCTTTGCGTGCTGTTTCATCAGGAAGTGAATCACTGTGACAGAGGAACCGGTGCTGGCCAGGCGCGTCTTCAAGGCTTTCTGGCTCTCCGAGGACTATATGCCAATCCGAAGTCACAATATACCGGCATTCCCATGGATGCCACAGCGCAGCAGCGCCAGATTTCCCTCTAGGTAATATAGTGAAAAACTCGTTACATGGGGCTCGTGATATCCAATGAGTAACGAGGGCCTGCCGACTGTTCCGGAGACTTTAGGAAGGCTCGCTCCATTGTGAGCTATATCGATACTTCCGCGAAGCATTTATCCAGTCGGGACTTCACAGAGGGCTATCAGAGGCGGATAATGTCACATAATGGCATAATAATTGGATATTAAAGGAATAAGTTAAGCCTTTCAAGCCTTTTTGATAGGCTGAGGCAACCGCAGCCTCCACTGCACTGCACAGAATTAGTGATACGGAGCGGCTTCCTTCGCGGAAAATACCGTTTACCCCCCAAGACAAGACTCTTCAAAACTCGGCTCCAAAACTCGACAAGACTCTTCACCTCGCTCCTGCGGTCCGTAGTCGCCGAGACGGACTATTTGCAAAAATTTAATCTGTCCGGGAAGGCTTCGCTAAAAAAAAAAAAAAAAAAAAAAAAAAAAAAAACTGGTGTCATCCTCAGAATTCGTTCCCAGTGGATCCGCCCTGCGAGCTCCACGGCTAGAATTTGTAAATCTGCAATACGGGTCATAAGGTTAAAAATTATGGGGTTTCACGTGCCGAAACCAGCGATCTGATTACGAGGCACGCCGTAGTGGAGGACTCCGGAAATTTGGACCACCTGGGGTTCTTTAACGTGCACCTAAATCTAAGTACACGGGTGTTTTCGCCCCCATTTCGCCCCCATCGAAATGCGGCCGCCGTGGCCCGGGATACGGGTCGAAAGGTAATTAGTTAAACACTTAATTAGTGAACGCTTGTTAATTAGTCGATCATGCATTTGAGTTTCTTTTGCAAGTAATGTCCGCCTCTTCGAGCTCATGAACTAGAATTGTGCCATCTGCTACAGGCAACCTTTAAATATAGGAATCGGTATAGAACACGAAAGTGAAACGTGTCTTCACAGAAGTAGTGTAATGTTTATTGCACATTGATATATAATGTCTATTGGTGTTTTGTGGCTAAAGCGCCCTTAGGCGTTGATGCACCCACGCTGACGCCTGGTGGCACGTCTCCTCCATCACGACTACCAACGTCGATGACCATGAGCAACCGTCGTGCATATGGAAGCTGCACTACGCTGCACACGCTAGCACAACGCGAAAGACGAAGCACGTAACTGACACACTAATACAACGCGCAAGACAAAGCACGTAACTGAATCGTCACCGAGTCAAATCAGCGCGTACAGCGCGTCGTAATTGCAGCCTCCGCGATCAACTTCAGAAACATTTTCAGAGCTAATTGCGGAGGCCACGCTCCGCTGTGCTGAGTACGGTGAACGCCACCTAGGTGGCGTTGGTAGTGCTTCTTGATGCCAGCGTCCCTTCGAATGCTGGCATCGAGGCGTCGTAGTGCTGAGACCACCGAAGCGTTCACTGTCGGTGCGCGTTAAGGCCGGAATACATGGAGCGAATAACCGGCGTCCGAGCGAAGAACTTCGTCGGGCGGCGAACGTCCGACGGCCGGCGTCAAGAAATTTGCCGTCCGCAGCCGATCTGCCTGTCCAAACATTTTCGTCGGGCGAACGCCGCCGCCGGAAGCGTCTAGCGCGCAGCGGTGGACGACAGCCAATCAGGAGGCACTAGTTCCGGTCGCAATGCATGCTGGTGTTTCGCGCGCGCGCGCCTTTTCGCGTCGTCTGCAATCGCGTTGGTGTTGCCGTGTCTGCATGTCTCTGCACCGATTGAGTAGTTCCTAGTATGATCTCTCAGGAATCGCGTTGTATTTGTACATCCCATATCCGCTGATCTGCGAGGAAACAGACAAGCAGTGCAAGCTCTCTACAACAACCTTCAACAGAAATCTTCTGATCTCAGAGGCCACATGCTGTCGTCATGCCTATCTCCCGACTTCCCCGATAGATGACGTTGGCATCGGATATTTCTTTCGCTAGGCTTAGACGCGTTCGAAACGAGAAGCGATCTCGAAAACTACTCAAGGTTATCCATAATACTCTGTCGTCGAAGCGGCCTGAGACTAAGCGAAAGCCGTTTACGCAGTCATTTGCTTCCAACTAAGTGAATTCTACAAGGACAACGCCAAATTCAGTTCGAAGCGGGCGGCCGGGACCGCCGCCAACACGGCGGCCAACGCGCGGCGGCGTTCGCCGCATGTATTGCAACACAGCAAACATCCTGCGTCGTGTCGCCGCGTCGTTACTTGACGCGTGAAGTTCGTGGAGAAAGTTCGCTCCATGTATCCCGGGCTTTAGTGTCATAATGCAGTACTTCTCTTTTCTGCTCGTAGGCGGCGGCACCGCCCCGAGCAAGAGCGCGGGTACACGGAGGAGTGTTAGATATATAAGGCGCGTCTGTGTAGCTCTCTGCGAATGCGTTTGTGGCGCAATGGGTTAAACGCTCGGCGATCTATCGTCGCGGACCGAGAGGTCGTGGGTTCGATTCCCAAATTTTGCATGTTTGTGGAACTTTTTCTTCTGGTTTCTTTCTTTGTATTATGTTCTATGACGTATTTAGATGAAAGTGTGAGCACGCCTACTGTGAGCACGTTCCTATAGCTAAGCAAATGGTGTTCACGTTTATGCGCGCGTAAAGTAGCAAACCAGGGGTAACCTTTTTTTTTTTCCCTTTCTCCCTCCTCACTCAACCACCCTCTCCACCATCCTATACCCTTGCTTTGCTCGTTTCCTTCAGCCACGACGCACATCCTTCAACACCCTTTCTTACCCTCAGATTTTTCTGCGCTCTCGCTAAAGCCCGAGAGAAAGGCACGTGCTCCGTGACGTCACAGTGCAGCTCGGAATGTGGAAAGGGTGCTGCTGGCGAGAAGGGGAGGAGTGTGTAGCGAAACTACGCAACTCCGATGGTCGGGAAAGGGAGGTGCAGTGACGTCAAAACGGGGTAAACATTGACCAATCGCTTCGTGCCTAAAAACCGAGTAAAAACAGACTACACTAGCATATCATACAGGTCGTACTGATCCACTCCAGCAGCGCTTCGAAGGATGCTATATAAGACATAACCAAGCTTCGCTGCGAGCACTAGTGGGTTTATATGACAATTTATTGAAGCCCCATTAGCGCTTTATTTGAATCGCTAAATGTGGATTTAGAATGGCAAGCTGTTAGGCTAGTTGGTTTTTGACATATCTTTAAAAAAAAAAAAGGAAGCGCAGAAGTGCTGCGGAAAAAAAAAAGGAGACCAACACAGGAAAGACGGTCACTTGCAACTGAGTTTATCTTGAGAAACAGACCACCAGGAGCGCTACTGCGCATGCGCTGCTGTTTGTTGTATTTGTTGTTGTGGTGGTGGTTGTGGTTAGGCGACCTCTTTAAATTTTAAATATTCAAAATATTCGACGTCAGCGACCCAATGGACCATAATAAAGTTTTTCCATCCATCCATTCGACGTCAGCGGACGCGCAGTAACACTCCTGGTGGTCTGTTTCGCAAAACAAACTCAGTTGCAAGCGAACGCCTTTGCTGTCTCGGTCTCCTTTTATTCCGCGCCATTTCTGCGCTCCCCTTTTTGAAAGCTAAATATGGTATTAAGATTGTCAATTGAGCGACATTCGTATAGCCTCCTCCGACCGGAATAACGCGTAATCGCTTTTCAAATATTGTTTTCATATTCTCAACTGGTATGCTACGAAAGTGAAATGCATTTCATTTATCCCATGTATAGATGTCAAAAGCTGCATTTCCGCCTACGTGGAAGAAGTAACGATTTCCTCATGTTCACGATGGTAAAAAAAAAAAAAAAAAAAAAAAAAAAAAAAAAAAAAAAAAACTGCATTTCCTTGCATAAATGCAGAGCTGAAGATAGAACTATACGTGTTTATATTTATATTATACATTGCCGCGTTGCTGCTGCAGCCTGGCTGTTCACACAATCAATGCCGAGGAATTCGAAAACACACTCCAAGGTTGCTTTCCGCCGCCTGTGACAACGGAGAGGTCTAGATCAATTTAGCGTCAAGTTTCTCGAAAGCGCGGTCGACAAGAACATGAGTAAACCACATCCGTGTACCGCGCGACGTGCACCGCGACCTCATACCCGGGACAAATATAATCGGTATAATAGCTTCCAAGTTCATCCAGAAAGAAAGATTAAAGAAGACAATGTGCATATACAGGGTGTTTCAGCGAACACTATCTAATTTTTTTAAAAGGTTATGCCTGTTGCAGATAGCACAATTCTAGTTCATGAGCTGGTCTACCCGAAGAGGAGGACATGCACAAAAAAATTGAAACGCATAATGAACTAATTAACAAAAATTCACAACTTAAGTTTTAAACTGATTACCTTATGGCCCATATTGCAACTTACAAATTCTAGCCGAGGAGCCCGGTCCTTCTAGCCGTGGAGCTCGCAAGGCGACCGGACTCCACGGCTATAATTTGTAAATTGCAATATGGGCCATAAGGTAATCAGTTAAAAACTTAATTAGTGCATTTTTGTCCATTATGCATTTCAAGTTTCGTGCATGTCCGCCCGCCTCTTCGAGTAGAACCAGCTCATGAACTAGAATTGTGCTATCTGCAACAGGCATAACCTTTAAAAAATTTTGATGAAACACTCGGTATAATGAACAAGGTGTCTTATATGAGGATGCATGTGTCTTCGAAAGCACTTCGGGGAACGAGCAGCTATAATTAAGCCGTATATGTATACATACGTGAAAGCTCGACAAACACGGAGAAAGACAAATAGGCGATCCCAGGACAACCCAAGAAGCGTAGAACATACGAGAGTGTGTGCGTGTCTGTGTGGTGTATGTACATGAGAGAGAGAAACACGAAACCAACAAAAAACAAACGCAACGCATGCGATGAGAAAGAGCATCCCCCTTTTGTTTGCGAAAGTGATTGAGGGCCAAATGCATATATAGCGTGCGCGTATAACACGCACGACCGAATGGCAAAATAGGAAGAGCATTAGCAGCTCACTGGACCGTACACAGCGCACGCGACACGCTAAGCCTAACAACAAACCGGCAAAGGATATGTAAGAGTATACGTGCACGCACGTGAGACACACGCAAGAGCAGCCGCGCCGCCGAATGCGGTGCCCTTGACGGCATATACAGTAATCACGTGACTCAATTCAGTATTCGCGGGCGAAATTTTGTACCTACGATCGAATATCTGGCTAACTCCTGCTTTATTATTGGATTTTATTGCGATAGCAATTATATGGACCCTCCAGGCGCATTTCTGCCGTCGTCGTCGCCGTGAGGTTCCGTGTAAAGTGCGCGGGCGATAAAACCGTCGCCGCGCGCCGTACGCTCTACGTGCGAGTGAAAGCGTGCGCGGGTGAACCGGCGATCGCGGCTCAATGTCGCGCACCCAAGTGCGGGATGGAAGCGCGCCGTCTTCCAGTCGCGCGCAGCGCTCCGGAGGGAGGGTTGGGGGCGCGGTGTATGCCTGCATCATTCCCTTCCCGAAGAGTAAGAAGGCGTTAACTGTGCCATTCCCGGTGGCAGTCTCTAGACTGCTCCCTGCGTTGTCTTTCTGTCTTTCAATTGTATATACGAATGTTTTCAACAACAACAAAACAGGAACAATGATAATAATAACAATAATAATAATAATAATAATAATAATAATCGAACTCGTGCTTAGCAGCGGTACGGCTATGTATGACACTCAGCCAGCAAAAACACTATATATATATATATATATATATATATATATATATATATATATATATATTGCCGCGACAACTTGGCCACATTCAAGTTGCGCGCCCTTCGTATTGGACACTGTGCACGCCGTGCCGTGGTGTTGTTCAGCAGCAACAGGCAGCGTTCTTCGTGGCACGAGCACCCGGTTGGACCGGGCTCGCATGCGCCACGCGCACGAGGCAGGACTCGAGGAGAAAGAAGAAGACGGTGGAACGCCAGTTTTAGAACGCGACTGCCGGGCATTCTTCACGACCGCAGTGACTTTTAGTCGTGGGCACAGGTTCGCCCTTATTAAATATTGTTGTTTTTCTTAACCTGTGTTCGTCAACATCGTTACATTTCTGGTGGAGGTGCGGGGTATGAGTCGAAGCCCCACGAACGAAAGTCAGCGTAGCCCCGACCACCAGCGAGTCCATCCCGTGGAACTGACACCTGTGCACCAGCGGACCAGCCGCCGTCTTCGAGGTGACTCGCCCGAATTCGGCCCTCTTCTCTTCACGCCAAGGGAAACTCGGACAACGGACGCCGCCACAATGACTAGCCAGGTAACACCGGCACAGCTGGTCGTAAGCCAACCTCGCAAGCCGCCAACATTCCATGGCGACTTGTTCGAAGACGTGGAAGACTGGTTGGAACTGTTCGAGAGAGTGGCAAGCTTTAATGAATGGAATGAGAGACAGAAGCTCCGTAACGTATATTTCGCTTTGGAGGACTTCGCAAAAACGTGGTATGAGAACCACGAACCCTCTTTGTCCTCTTGGGAGGAATTTCGACGACAACTGCTAGCAACATACGCCAGCACGGATCGTAAAGAAAAGGCGGAAATTGCCCTTCAAGCTAGGAACCAGCTCACAAACGAGAACGTGGCGATGTACATCGAGGACATGTCCCGCCTGTTCAAGCGTGCTGATCCCACCATGAGTGAAGATAAGAAGCTTCGCCATCTCATGCGTGGGGTAAAGCAAGAACTCTTCGCAGTTCTCGTCCGCAACCCACCGCGCACCGTCGCAGAGTTCAGAGCCGAAGCAACGACCATCGAAAAGACGCTGGAACAGCGGGCTCGGCAATACAACCGGGAGGCAAGCTGTGCACCTGCCCATGTCTTCTCTGGAGGCGTGCCGAATGACCTTGAAGCCCTGCGGGAGCTCATCCGGTCAGTGATCAGAGAAGAGCTCAACAAGTTGAAGACACCTCAGACACCAACTGCACTATCTATCGTCGACGTTGTCAGGGACGAACTGAGGCAGGCCATACGGAGTCCAGAGCGTGAGCCACAGCCGATGCGGCGCACCCCAACGTACGCCGACGTACTCAGGCAACCTGCGGTACACAGTAGTGGAGCAGTTGCCACGACCATTCCCTACCCGCCGACAGTACGCAGTGCACCTCGTCTGCTGGAACCACCGGCTGCCTATCCGCCTCCAGCACGTAGTGCACCTCGTTTTGTGGAACAAAGGCCCCGGAAAAGTGACGTCTGGCGTGACCAGGAGCGCAGGCCTCTATGTTTTCACTGCGGAGAAGCGGGTCACCTGTATAGGTTCTGCCCGTACCGTCAAGCTGGATTAAGAGGTTTTCCCTTAAGTGCACCATGCCCGCGAAACGGTGAACGGCCAGTAGAGATCGAAGAATACTTGTCCACGCGCCAAAGCCCCGTTACTCCTCGCCAACATGAATCACGGTCACCGTCGCCCATGCGCTACCGATCGCCTAGCCCACGCGCGTCTCCAAGATTGTCGAGGCGTCGTTCACCAAGCCCACACCAGGAAAACTGAAGCAAGCGACCTGTGGAGGTGAGGCCGCTGATAACCAGAGTTTCGAAGATCCTCCAACACGGTTCCAGTACGATGACGAGATAATTCCAGTAAACAGGTGCAGGAACGAAACGATTACATCAGATTTGCGGTTGATAATAGACGGATGCGAGCTGAATGCCTTAGTCGACACCGGCGCTGATTATTCGGTAATAAGCTTCAACATGGCGAAGAACCTGAAAAAAGTTGTGACGCAGTGGACTGGACCGCAGATACGTACGGCAGGCGGTCATCTTATCACGCCCCTTGGCAGATGCACCGCAAGACTTACGATAAAAGGCTTCACTTATGTTTCTGACTTTATTGTACTCCCAGAATGTTCACGGGAACTTATATTGGGAATGGATTTTCTACAAGCTAACGGCGCCATAATTAACCTACGTCGGTCCAGTGTGTCTTTCTCGACAAAACAAGCTATACCTGTGGAAGAATCGGAGGAGCGACGTCTTGCTGCACTCCGCGTCGTTGATGATGATGTAACTGTGCCGCCACGCTGCAGTATAATGGTTCTTGTGGAGAATGAGATATTTTGCGACCGCGAAGGCATAGCGGATGGAAACATAGAGCTCTTTTTGAACAAAGGTATTTGCGTGGCTCGGGGTCTTGTGCACTTAAGCAATGGCCGTGCAAATGTCGCTCTTACGAATTTCGGAAATGAATTCCAACACATCGCACAAGGAACAGCTATTGCCTTTTTCCACGAGTTCTGTGTAGCGACCGAATTATGCAGCCTAACGACAACGTCAACTGCTCTGCCAGGAACCTGCAGTGTCGACAGATCAATTACCGTCAACCCAAGACTCCCAGAAGCCGAAAAGAAACAGATACATGACCTGATAAAGGATTTTTCTGACTGCTTCTCTACTTCATCGAAGGTACGGCGCACGTCTGTTGCAAAGCACAGAATCATAACAGAGGACGCCACAAGGCCAGTATGCCAGCACCCGTATCGAGTTTCACCCAAAGAAAGAGAGATCATCAAGAAGCAAGTAGAGGAGATGCTTTCAGATGACGTTATTCAGCCTTCCAGCAGTCCATGGGCGTCTCCCGTAGTGCTCGTTAAGAAAAAAGATAACACACTTCGATTCTGCGTTGACTACCGTAAATTGAACAGCGTAACTAAGCGGGATGTATACCCCCTGCCGCGCATCGACGATACTTTAGATCGGCTCAGATGTGCAAAGTTTTTTTCCTCCCTGGATCTCAAGAGTGGTTATTGGCAAATAGAGGTGGATGAGCGGGACCGTGAAAAGACAGCATTCGTAACCCCTGACGGCCTCTACGAATTTAAAGCGCTCCCATTCGGCCTCTGTTCGGCGCCTGCAACGTTCCAGCGAA
Organism: Dermacentor silvarum; assembly: GCF_013339745.2. Taxonomy (NCBI): domain Eukaryota; kingdom Metazoa; phylum Arthropoda; class Arachnida; order Ixodida; family Ixodidae; genus Dermacentor; species Dermacentor silvarum. Next base: position 159,823,913 of record NC_051162.1, read on the forward strand.
TGATGGACACTGTGCTCGCTGGATTGAAATGGCAGTCGTGCTTAGTGTATTTGGATGATGTGGTTGTATTTTCCGCAACATTTGACCAACATCTAGAGCGACTGCGACTAGTATTAGAAGCTATTCGCGCCGCAGACTTGACAATTAAGCCGGAAAAATGTCAATTCGGCTTCAATGAACTTCGGTTTCTCGGACACGTCATCAGTGCTGAAGGCGTTCGGCCAGATCCGGAAAAGACAGCAGCCGTTGCGAGGTTCCCGACACCCACAGACAAAAAGTCAGTGCGACGTTTTTTGGGTTTATGCGCCTACTACAGAAGATTTGTGGAAAACTTCTCAAAGATTGCGGAGCCCCTTACAATACTAACAAGAGAAGATGTACATTTCATGTGGAAAAGCGAACAGCAAGACGCCTTTGACGAGCTAAGGAAACGCCTGCAAGCTTCTCCAATCCTTGCCCATTTTGATGAGACAGCCGACACTGAAGTTCACACCGATGCGAGTAACGTCGGCCTCGGTGCCATACTAGTGCAGTGGAAGAACGGCCAAGAGAAAGTAATTGCTTATGCCAGCCGTAAGCTCTCGAAAGCAGAGGCAAACTACTCGGCAACCGAGAAAGAGTGTCTAGCAGTCATTTGGGCAATATGTAAATTTCGACCCTACCTCTATGGTAGACCATTCAGAGCAGTCAGTGATCACCATTCGCTTTGCTGGCTGGCGAATCTCAAGGATCCATCCGGACGACTAGCAAGATGGAGCCTTAGGCTGCAAGAGTACGATATTACTGTCGTATACCGATCTGGGAGGAAACACAGCGATGCCGACTGCTTGTCACGCGCACCAGTCGAGACAACGGTGTCAGAAGAAGATGATTTCCCGTTCCTTGGCATTGTTCACGCGTCACAAATCGCTCAGCAACAACGAGATGACCCGGAATTGCTACCACTTATACAGCGCCTGGAGGGACTCGACGTTCAACTCCCGCGTATTTTCTCTAGAGGACTATCCTCGTTCTGTCTGCGAGGAAGTGTCCTCTACAAGAGAAACTTCGAGAACAGCGAGACAAAGTTTTTACTTGTCGTACCCACAGCTATGCGAGAAGAAATTTTGCGTGCATGTCACGATGAACCCTCATCTGGACACATGGGCGTGAGCCGTACATTCGCCAGGATTCGTCTGAAGTACTACTGGCCTAAGTTATTAGCATCCGTGCAGCACTATGTCAAGACTTGCCGCGAGTGTCAAAGGCGCAAGGCTCCGTCCGTAAAACCAGCAGGCCTCCTCCAGCCAATAGAGCCACCAAAAGCCCCATTCCAACAAGTCGGTATGGACCTGCTTGGACCCTTCCCAACATCATCTTTAGGCAAAAAGTGGATAGTTGTGGCCACGGACTATCTGACTCGTTACGCAGAAACTGATTCCCTGTACAGTGCAACGGCTGTCGAAGTTGCAAAATTCTTTGTTAACAATATCGTGCTCAGGCATGGCGCTCCCACAGTTGTTATTACCGATCGTGGAACAGCCTTTACTGCGGACCTAATGAAATGCTTGTTGCAAATGACACATACTGATCACAGGAGAACTACGGCGTACCACCCTCAGACAAACGGTTTAACTGAACGTCTCAACAGAACACTGGCTGACATGCTTTCGATGTATGTCGATGTGGAACATAGGCTGTGGGACGAAATTTTGCCGTACATCACCTTCGCATATAATACGGCCGCTCAAGAAACAACACGAGTTGCCCCATTTGAACTTGTTTTCGGCCGAGCAGTAACCACAACTCTGGATGCTATGTTGCCGTTAGACGAAGAAAACAATAACTCATCTGACCTAGATGATTTCTTGCAAAGAGCCGAGGAGGCACGACAGATGGCAAGGTACCGAATACGCCGCCAACAACGCATAGACTCCTGCCGGTACAACCAGCGACGTAGTGATGCGCATTATCAGCCCGGTGACAAGGTGTGGATATGGACCCCAGTGCGACGCCGTGGACTGTCGGAAAAGCTTCTCTGCCGTTACTTCGGCCCTTACGAAATACTTCGTCGTATAAGCGACGTCACTTACGAAGTGAAATCCGCTGGACACGAGAGCTCAAGACGGCGCAACCCCACGGAAGTTGTACATATCGTCCGCATGAAACCCTACTACGAGAGATGATGAAAAAAAAAAGTGAGAGCTCACAGGAACCACTACTTTCTCTCACGCATCGGGCCGATGCGTTAAGGAGGGGGATAATGCCGCGACAACTTGGCCACATTCAAGTTGCGCGCCCTTCGTATTGGACACTGTGCACGCCGTGCCGTGGTGTTGTTCAGCAGCAACAGGCAGCGTTCTTCGTGGCACGAGCACCCGGTTGGACCGGGCTCGCATGCGCCACGCGCACGAGGCAGGACTCGAGGAGAAAGAAGAAGACGGTGGAACGCCAGTTTTAGAACGCGACTGCCGGGCATTCTTCACGACCGCAGTGACTTTTAGTCGTGGGCACAGGTTCGCCCTTATTAAATATTGTTGTTTTTCTTAACCTGTGTTCGTCAACATCGTTACAATATATATATATATATATATATATATATATATATATATATATATATATATATATATACAGGAGAAGTGTTTCAGAACAATAACGCGACAGCCGATATACCCCAGCCAAATTGAGCGCCCGCCCTTATACGCGTACGAGGTGTCAATCTATTATTACAGCTAGGACTAATTATCGACTTCCTCTGTATACCATTAAGCACTGCCCCTTCAGCAGAGCAATCGATAACTCGGCTTCCACCAAGTGCGGCATCCCCACTGCCGAGGACGCTAACTATATACAAAACGGCCACGCCGTCGCGGGAAATACAAACCACGCACCAAACCGAGCGCTGCTAAACCAAACCCAACCAAAGGAAACCAGCAAAAAGAAAACGCGCGGTCTTGCCAAAAAGAAGGAGGAGGAGGAAAAAAGAGACGCGAACAGATATGTAGGCGTATACACTGGAACAAACAAACACGCATCGTCACCACCATTACGCAAACGAGCGACAACTTGTGCCGGCAAGCGATAATCCAGCAGCTGCAGCTAGCCCGTGCGATACGAGACGAGACCTCGTATAGCATTATAACGCATCGCCGTGTACGCACGAAGAAAAAAAAAAAAGGGGGGGGGGGGGGGGGGGGGCGAGCTCTGCTGTGCAACCTATACCCCACATCAGCTGGCACGCACACCCGCACAATGAAGTAAATTACGAGCTGCCTATCCGAATCACGCCAGAGGAAGCGAAAAAACGCGTCACGAAGCGGAAAAGGCACTCCGGCCCTGTCGTCGTAGTGATTCATTGCGAAGCCCATTTCGCCGCAAAACAAGCCTCTTCGCGCTGTCCCGTTCTGCTGAGGTCAAGTATACCGTGCGGGCTTATAAAAACACGTTACAAATGATGTGGGAGCACGAAATGAAAGTGAGCATGTGCGTGGACGCGGTAATTATTATTTCATTTATTTATTTGGAAAGGGGGAGGGGGTGTAAGAGAGGAGGGAATTTACGTGCCAAAAAAAAAAACATAATTTTATTACGACGCATGCGCACGGCGGACGAGTGAATCCGTTTGTGTGGGTGTAGGTATATATAACGCGCGCGGATGTGTTGCTACAGCGCGTGCGCAGTTAAGTTCCTGCGCGTAAACGCATGTTTGCGTATGAATGTGTATTCATGTGTAGGTTCCCATGAGCGCATGTATGTGTATGTACGTTATACAGTCCGCCAGCTAGCGCGCGCGTGAGCGTCTCACGATTGGTATGCGTGCGCGCTCCCCGCTTATTCGTGAACGTACAATACACGATGAGCACTGGACACGCAAAGCGTTGCGGTGGAAAAAAAAATTTACTAATAATGATGGCAAAATCACGAAGGCGAACAGGCGCACGACAGCTAGGCGATCAAGGCAATTGCGACACGTACCATTCACAAGGCTCAGAACATCTCAACACGCAGGAAGAATTAAAGGATCACGGTCATTTGTAACACGCGCAGTTTTCATCTATCTATCTATCTATCTATCTATCTATCTATCTATCTATCTATCTCACTGCCCTCCCTTGCCCCTCAGTCACTGTATACAGTACGCCAGTTTTGTGCACTCGGCAAGCACAAACGCTGGCTCGAGTGGACCGAGCGGAGGAAATGCGGCCGCCGCTTTCAGCGAGAGAGGCGAGAGAAACGCGAACCATACTGCGGTCACGCGAGCGAGCGCCTTTCACGTGTGCGACGCCATCAAAGTTTGGACAGGGTCCAGCAGGGACGATGGGGCGGAAGGCTGCGGCACGCGCGCGACAAAAATTGAAACGCATGCTGAGCTAATTAAAAAAAGTACCAATTGACTTCTTATTTAAACAATTTACGGCGCGTAATTCACGAATTGTAGCCGCGGTGCAGCTTGCAAGACGTATCCACTTGGAATGAAAAAAACGCGGGCGTTCCAGTTACTCTTGTGATTCAATGCATAAAAGAGTGTCTCCTTCGAAAAAAAAGAAAAGTAAGTGGAACAGCGGCGCATTTTTAACGGCGCGAGTTTGAGGGCGATGGCTTGTGGCACGATGCCGTTACGTTTGTTACGATCGGCCAGCGGGGACAGCGACAGCCTTCGAGCCACTTCTCGTTTCCTGCGACGAATCGCTTCGGGAGGCTGAAAACACGTCCCGTGGGGAAGGCCAGCGGCGACACCATGGCGAGACACTTTCTACGCCGCTTCGTTATGGCCGCTGCTAGCCACCATACCCGAGGCTACTTTTCCAGGTGTGTTTGGGGAATAAAGGCGCCGGAGTGATTATGTGCTATACACTGGCCTTGAAGGAGGAAGCTCCGGTGACTTTCGAGGCTCCGGTTGGGGGGAAGGTGTTCCCAGCAAGTTTCTCGGGCCTAGCGATCTGTAAGCAGGACGGAAGGCATTCAAGCGGACGTTTGCGGCTCATCTGGAGGACTCTCCCATCTGCTCTGACATGTAGCTGGTGCTCTGAGGGAACGATGCAGTCTGCTCAGTTGTAGTAGCGCTCTTATGCTACGATGTACTGCGCTCCGTACTCCGGCCAGTACGAGCATCCCCTTGTCCTGTAAAATAAGTTTGCCTCTTCCATGTAGATACACCCCCTGTTCCGTTTACCCCTACCTCTCGACCTCGTACTCTTCACGAACGAAGAAAACCGCCGTCAAGTCAGCTCGGACGACGGCGTGGGCCCGCTAAGCCTCCGTGTGACGCCCCGGTATAGCGTATAGGCCAGCTACCCGTTACGAAAGACCCACCGGTGGCGTAGGCTACAGAGCGACCCTCAGTTTGACGTCGGACTCCGAGACCACGACACCCGTTGTATAGTGAGACCAAAAGAGAGGCGTTTGCCCTATCCCTTTCAGACGCCAATTTCGTTGATAGAAAAGTTACTTTCACCGCATTTGTTGCATCTTCAGAATCATAAAAAGTGTGCAGCTGCCGAATAGATAAAGAATTCTCAATTTTTAGTGAGTTTTAGCAACTTTACAGTAATGCAAAAACTCACTACAGGAACATCAGATATGAGAACATCAACTATTTCAAGTCTAGTATAGCTTGATAAACACCTATCGAAGCACTTGAAATTTATGCCTGGTACAACACACTGAAAAAAAAAAAAGTTCGTCGGCCCTTCCACTCCGTGAAGACGGTTAACCAGCGAAGGTGAAACGTGCGGCCCCGGTGCTTACCACTCGGTTAGTCCCGAGGGCTCATTAAAGTATTTCTCAATTATGAGGTTGCACACACGTTCGGCAGCGACGGAGACAACGACGTCACTAACGGTATGCCCGCAGTCCGCCGTTGTCGCTTGCGTTCGATGTCTCGAGTTTGCTCGGCGGCGTGGTTAGCAGCATTCGCCCACCATTGCCAGCTTGCCATTCTTCGAAATTAAATTGCTCCAAAATTAAATCTGCCCGTTACGTAAGACTATGAATGGCTCATACCCCCGTAAACGCGGCCTCCCCATTACGACGACAGAAGTGAAATTCTACGCTGGAATAATAAGCGGCAACGCAGCCAGCTGTGGAATAAGACAACAAACCCTGGAGCAGTGGCACGAGCACGCTGCGTAAACAGCATCTGAAGGGGCTATATTAAGCGGGCGACGCCCGAACATGTTGACGGGCCTCGAAAGCATCAACTGGCTCATTGAGCGAAAAAGCCGACGGCGTCTGTAGCAGCGAAACCGCACCTAAATTCCCATTGGCTGCGAACCCCACGTCACGAGCGTGCCTCGACCGACGGAGCCGAGCGGGCGAAAGGCAACACGAGATGTTGCGTGAGGGGGAGAGGGCATCTCCGCGACGCCACGTCACCCTCGCTCTCGGAAGCCTGTGTTATCCGCGCGTTCCTTGTCGGCGCAAGCTCTGGCCTGCGTTCTAACTTCGCCTCGGTAATCGCTATAAAAAAATAATGTATAAAAAAATCAGAATAAGTTCGAAAGGAAAAACGTTGGCGATAGCGAGTTTCGAACCTACAACTCTATGCGCAGAAACCGAGTGTCTTACCCACTAGGCTAAAGCAGGCGATGGTTAAGCGTCCAAACGCGCTCGCTTGCCCACGAGGAGTTTCACAACTCGAAGGACCGCACAGCGGCGCTCAACTGGACATTAATGCTTTCGCATTCACAACTCAAAAGTGCTTGGGTGTCCTCGTTTTTTTTTTCTCCCCCCACTAATGTTGCGTGATTTGTGTATTGTGTCACACTGCACGTGCTGTTATCTTTTCCTCCCGTCCATCGTTTGTCGCCAACTCGCAGAGCGCTGAAACGCGGCGGAAGCGACGTATGGGCCGGGAAACCGCGTCACCCTTATACGGCTTCGAAGAAAGACCGCACGGTGGCGCGTGTAGCGTATCTGTTAGAAGTGCGAACAGGGCCGGTTCTTCCACGTGCACTCGCAGCGTTCTCGCATTTACATGAGATTGCGTGCGTCGCGGCAGCGAATCGAAGCCGCGACATCGCGCTCGGCGACAGAGCTGCGCTCACGCCGCGGCGGGTGTGAAATATATACTGCCCGCGCACGAGATTGCTGCTGTGTCGTTCTCCCGCAGCGGGCGAAAACGCGACGACAAAGCGCGTTCTCGCTTGGCTGGATCGACGCCGCCGCCGCTTATATTCACGTACTTCACGGGAGGACAACCCGACCGCGACGTGTGCATATAGGCTCGATGCTAATTACAGACAGCGCGTACAGCTGCTCTCGCCCTACATACCGACCGCGAAATATCACCGCGCCGATTACGGCAGCGAAAGAAACGAGCGCTAAACAGACATGTCCCCGATGGAAAGAAAGAAAGAAAGAAAAAAAAAAGGGGGGGGGGGGGGACTAGACGCTAATACACCCATCCCCACAAGAGTGTGTCGCGATGCGACCGCACCATCCACAAATGAGGAAGCCTCTCTTCTATCAGCCTTACCGTCCGCAAACCAAATGCTTCGCGCCGACAACGGCGGAACGAAAAGGCAACGCGAATGTGACGAGATAGCTGCGCGCGAGTGAGCGGAGGCCACATCCCCATGAACGAGGAGAGTACCACGAACCGAGCGGCAGCCGCCATTAACGCGGCTCGCTTATCGGCGGCCATTTTCCTTTTTCTTTTTGACACCTTCCGCACCGGGATTGACGGTGCAGCTCGATATCGCGCGGTGCAGTTTGACTAGCCGCGGTCGACCCCGTCTCTCCCTCAAACAGTCCTCGATTCGAAGCGCTTCCTCGCCGTCCTCCTCCGGCTGAAGAGGAGGTGCAAAAACGATGCATGCGGATCTATCCTTGCTAAGTCGTTAGGGTAAACATGCCGCGCCGTTACATGTTGCGTAAGCAGGCCGCTTATCGCTAACGCTGTCGGGAGGAAGGAATCTATCCTTGCGAATGCATTAGGGCAAACATGCATGCAGAGTTGCACGGAACAAGGCGGCGAGAGGCAACAAACGCAGGACGCATCCACTTCCACCGAGTCGTCTTCACTAGGTATTATCTGATCTTACTACATGAAGCGATTGGAAGCCGTTAGCAAGTGGTACGATATATTACACGTCGCACGCTCGCTGGACAAATAGGACTCTCCGAGAAACTTCGATACGAGCCGAAAACACCTGCCTCCTGAAAATACAGCGTTTCTACTTCGCGCACAAAGCAACCCTTCAAGGATATAGTTTTTCTTCACTCTTCGACGAACACTGGGCGGTACAGTTCTCGAGCCGGCGCATCTCTTGAGCTAGATAAAGTTGGGATTCCGACGTCACGTTGTCGTACCTGCGCTACAACAATGCGTATACGCGTGTGTCAAAATCTCTCGCTATAGCTTATATACGCTAGAGAACGTCAGATTCTACCGCTCAAAGTGTAGTCCTCCAAGCATAACATACGTAGACGCGTCGCAACCTGAATACATCGTTCTGCAGACGAATTTCCCGACTGCGTGCAATACCGACTCTCTTTGCAAGGCTATCACGAGAATGAGATACGGGTACGTATACCTTCTAAGTGCGAGAAACCTATATCAATGCGAGAACAAATGTTGCAAAAAACAGATGCCACCACTTCCTTCTTTTTCTTTTTTTTTTCTTCGCAGCCTAGACATGAAGGCTGAAATCAGGTGGTAAAGCCTATCATCGGGAAAAGGAGGGCAGCGCAAAAAAACAAAACACAAAAAGACAGTGGGCAACAGGGACGCTGCAACTCTACACGGCCACACTGCTTTTTGTGGAGTGTTTTCTTTTTTTTTTTTCAAGATGATCTGATACCGATTATATTATTATAACTAGCTGAATTGGTGACTTGGCTGAACAAGTTTAGCCTGTGTGCGCCTGTTCGAACCCCCCCCCCCCTCTCCCTTAATGTATTATGCATTCAATCGCATCAATCAAGTTTTATTACAGTACGTACAACTGGACCACCGCAATGGATGCAAACAAAAGAAAACATCCATCAGGCTTGACGAGGTCTGCGCCCCCTTACGTGGCAAGCAGCAACAGAAACAAACAGTTTTGAAGTTTTAAGCAAAAGAAAAAAATTTGAAGTCTGCCTCGAGCACGCCTATTTTGCAGATGATGGACACGCACTTTCCTAACGATTATTTACCCTTAGACTCAGCACAACAAGCGGCAGCAAGCGTGAAACGTGAGAAACTGCCCCAAGCATCCCGGTGTTTTTAAGATCACATTGACGATTTCGCCTGCCTTCGGAAACTTGTACAAATAAATCTTTCTCGAATCGGGTACCCCTCCGGTGTCAAGCTTCCACGGAGGTCGACCATCGAAACTTTTTCGCCGAACACAATTCATTTTTTTTTTTCTTTTTCGCGAAACTTGACGAAACATCCGCAAAATCGCATACCGAGCCTAAATTCGCAAACTTTACGGAAAATTCGGCAGAGATGTCCTTCCCTTGAGTCATGCGTAAGGAAGCCGGCCGAGTCTGCTGACGCAACAAACGGAAATCACAGGCGCGAGAAACTCGGCAAAAAAAGATTCCGTACACGGTTGAAGCGCGGCAGAACGCGAGCGAACGGGATTTCCAAGGTTAACAATGTTCCCTTATCACCCTACGGCTTTTCTTACTCTCTCTCTCTCCCCCCCCCCCTCCCCCTCGGTGTCGCACGGCAGCTTTCACTGCACTATCGCGCCAGTCCGAGCGCGCCATTCCGGGGCCCTTGACTGACAGATGCGGCGTTTTAATGCGGCGCCGCTCGAGGCGCCACGTAGTGTCGCGAGCAGCACGGCACGGTTATCTCACGCACAGAACTGCCGATTTTCCGCACTGTAATACACGAAACCGTTTGGCACGCGTTGTACACATACGTTATTCTACTTTTATGTCTCTTAATGTTCGTCAACTTGGCGCTAAGAGAAGCTTGCATTTTTTTTTTTTTTTGGAATGGTTTCACATTGTCAGCGCTAAATGCTACGTTTTCGCAAATGACACGTTGTTCATATTTTAGTGTAGTGCAGGTAACGTGGCCTATCAAGAAAGGGTTACCTATCAGAAAGTTACCTATCAAGAAAGGGGTCAGGCAAGGAGACACAATGTCTCCAATGCTATTCACTGCATGCTTAGAAGTATTCAAGCTCTTTAGACTGGGAAGGCTTAGGAGCGAGAATCCACGGCGAATATCTCAGCAACCTTCGGTTTGCAGATGACATTGTCCTATTCAGCAACAATGGGGACGAATTACAGCAAATGATTGAGGACCTTAACCTAGAAAGTGTAAGAGTGGGGTTGAAGATTAATATGCAGAAGACAAAGATAATGTTCAATAGCCTGGCAAGGGAACAAGAATTCAGGATCGCCAGGCAGCCTCTAGAGTCTGTAAAGGAGTACGTTTATCTAGGTCAATTACTCACAGGGGACCCCGATCACCAGAAAGAAATTCACAGAAGAATAAAATTGGGTTGGAGTGCATACGGCAGAGGCATTGCCAAATCCTGACTGGGAGCTTACCACTGTCGTTGAAAAGAAAAGTGTACAATCAGTGCATTCTACCGGTGCTAACATATGGGGCAGAAACTTGGAGGTTAACAAAGAAGCTCGAGTACAAGGACCGCACAAAGAGCGATGGAACGGAAAATGTTAGGCCTAACGTTAAGAGACGGGAAGAGAGCGGTGTCGATCAGAGAACAAACGGGGATGGCCGATATTCTAGTTGACATTAGGCGGAAAAAGTGGTGCTGGGCAGGCCACGTAATGCGTAGGATGGATAACCGGTGGACCATTAGGGTGACAGAATGGATACCAAGAGAAGGGAAGCGCAGTCCCAGAGGACGGCAGAAAACTAGGTGGAGTGATGAAGTTACGAAATTTGCAGCCGCAAGTTGGAATAGGCTAGCGCAAGACAAGGGTAATTGGAGATCGCAGGGAGAGGTCTTCGTCCTGCAGTGGACCTAAATATAGGCTGATGATGATGAACGTGGCCACTCCAAATGCAACGAAGTTTCAGTTTGGCTAAATTGGTTATAATTGAGTACTAGTACGTGGGCCATCGAAGCAATCTTGACGATGCTGCGGGGCTGGTAACTGTCCCGATTTATTATTACTATTAACCTTAAAAGACGACGTGTGCGCCTACTGGTTGGCGGATATGACGCACATCCCCGCACGTCGCCCCCGAGATTCCCGGCGCACCTTGAACGCTAGAACGGTAACGACTGTCTTTTTTTTTTTTTTTAGTTTTTCTCTTTTGTTAACAGTATAAAAATGCGTCAATTTATTTTACAACCCATCATGACGTCATCACAATGTCGACGACGCGAAGTCCGGCGTAGCCGAGACCAACTTAGGGTCAAATTTAACATGCGTTTCCCAACCTTCATACTTGCTAAGTACCATATACTTTTTTTTTTACATGCAAGCGTCTGGAAGTGTTTCTACAACTTCTAAAATATTTTTAAGTTCTCATTTAACGGTTAATAATTACAACAGCACAAAAAACCACTGCAAGATAAAGTGGAGGTAGCATACAGATTACTTTGGAAATATATAATGAGCTAAAGTTTTCCGCTAGCCTTATAAGCGCCAGGAGGAGTATTTATTTAACACTTTAAAAATGTAATTGTACCGATCTCGAAATTGTTTACGATTTTACCTCTAACCCTAAACAAATGCCTTGCAATATATATATATATATATATATATATATATATATATATATATATGGTGATTGTAAAGGAGGAAAGAGACACTTTCTGCAACCCTTCATGGAGCACGGCGCAGAACGCGCGTTTGCTCTCCGCCGTGCGTTCGCTCCCCGTGAAAGCGCGCGTCCCTCGCGCCCTTTCACTCGCACATACAGCATACGGCGCGCGGCGACGATTTAATCGCCGTTGACGTCATACGGAAACTCACGGCGACGACGACAGCAACGGCAGAAATCCACTTTGGAGTGTCCATATAATTGCTATCGCACTAAAAAAAGAAAGACACAGGATGTTGGTGCATACCGGGTGTTCCAGCAGCGACTGTCTGCTACTAAAGATAGGAGATTCGCGACACGGCTGGCCAACGTTCAGAGTAGAGGTAGCACGTCATTTAGTACTTGATTAACCAATATCACCTAATTTTAAATTATCAATGTTAGGCTGCCACTGCTAATTGGACATATGTAGCCTAATCAAAATGAAAAATTCCAGCTAATTCAAGCAATTATGGAGAATCTTGGTCAGCACGCAAAGGTTTCAGCACAATTTGAAACAGGAACTTCTGAATTATAATAGAATGACCAATTGATTTAAAGGTTTCGATTTCCGAGGGATCAGGATGCCGTTGCAAGAACTAATGATGATGATGATAAAAATGTATTTATTGTGGGATGGCTCGAAGGCCTATTGGAACAGGAAGGGGAGAGGGAATAAGAACTAATAGAGCAGACTAAGCCAAGACATTCTCACGCATGTCTTGTCGGCTGCATATTCCCGGCAGCTACCAATTCAAAATGACGAAGAAATCTGCATACTTGTTTTGGTCATAAAAGTGTTTTGAGTGCAAGAATGTGTGTGTATTTAGTTGTGCATATGTATCCATGCAAACATGGATACATATGTCCTGCAGTGGGCATAAATATAGGCTGATGATCCATGCAAACATGCAGTATGCATACGATTCTGTTTGGCGCTATATTTATTCTCCTTCAGATTCTTGAAACAAAAATATTTGGTCCCTAGAAGTTTGACATAATGCGAGGCAGCTGTGTTTTTATTCCCCATGCTGCTACTGCCATGGGATAACGTATGGATAGATATTCGGGACAGTGTCAAGATCCAAGGCGAAAATGCCGAGCTGGATGACAACTAGAAGCCCGAGGCTGGCATAAGTTCGCACCGTTTCATGAATAAATCAGCCGGGAAATTTATGCGCATACATAATACTAGAGGTGCACACATGCAAAGTAATTTACAATGCACATAGAAGTCTCTGTTGTGGTATGAAAGTTCACTGTGATATTTCATCGCTTAGTGAACTTCACAGTCTTGGTATGCTCCCAATATGCAAACATGTTTTTGCAAAACTTTCACACAATGCATTATTGTTGGTATTAGGTAGAACTCTTCCACAACCTACAAGAACAATTTATCATAACAAAAACTTGCCAGGTTCAAATGCTACAGTCTACAGTGCTCTTTTATAACATGCAACAGCATTCCATTTCAATGAACCAGGCATTCCATTTAACCTACCACCCTAACTTGCAATAGCTAGGGCACACCGAACGTAACTGCACTCATTCTTAGCACACTACACAATAGAACGCAGCTCTGATGATGCAAATTCGTGTCGTGCATTTCAACACTCTCTTCATGCTTTTGTGGATAAAATGCACTATGTAACTCACAAAAAATTTAACTTAAATGCAGCACCGGGGGCAAATCTTCAAACGAAGACGCATATTTTTATCTCAACTTTAAAAGCAGTTTCTCGTTTCTTCAACGGAGCATCGCCTGGTTGTTTTAAAAAGTGTAAATTTATTTTCTCGCTGGTAGTCTAATCTAGGCATGTGACACAGTCACACGTAGACAGCAATAAGCCCTTTCAGCTATGCAACTGTCACCAAAATTCTTGCCCAAGACAGCACACAGCAATTCCTCTCTTGACTTAGACATTCCCAATGGAAGCTCCATAATCTGTATCCTACGGCTGCCAGCGTGTACGAGTACATGTCTGGAGATACCAAGAGAGGGGCAGTGCGTGCTTTATGCACCAGCTTCACAACTATCCAAAGAGATTACGTCCTGGCTCTTCAATGCAACCAAGAGGTATGCAGGTATGGACAGCCTTCAATGCATCCATTCCAGGAGGCAAACCTTAGAGGCACACAGTGAGAACTTGTGGCAAATGCTGTTGCAACAGCTGCAGTACGTTGGGCAAGGTTTGGTCGAGAAAGACCGAAATCTCATGCACATTCTAAAGCAAGAGAGTGAGTGGCTACTTGTTAACTGGAAGTTGTTCCATTCCACAATGTGGTCCGGTTCAAGCCTTTGCAAGAAATCTGGTGCCCGTAGATCTCCTTGTCAAACATCCAGCATACAAGCTTCAATTCCGCACAGGTTGGACTGGTGATGCAGCGTTGCTTGATGCAATCAGAGAAAGCAGCTCAAGCGTGAATGCAGAGACAGCACACCATGTGGTAGAGCTTCCGATGCCAAAAGTAGATTTAAAGGTTGCATAAACAAAGCGGCTGACAACTGAAGCATGGCTCGAGCCCCGAAGTCCCCACACTCAAGGCTAATCCGTTTTTGTTGTTCCAATGACACAACTCAAGACATGTGCTGGCTGCCAAACTCCGCCTTGCGCCGATCCAAGGTGACGAAGACTTCAAAGCACTGCTGCAGGAACGCGCATCTTGCATCTAGCCAAGAAGCCTTTGCTCATCTATGCAAACACCTAGCACTCAAAAGCAAACACAACTCTTCAACTCATGTGTCCTTAACTTGCATCTTTTCTTATCAATAATGAGCCTTTTCTCGAAAAGCCCTTTGACAAGTACCATGTGGCACCAGGTTTGCTCAGTTCCATGGACTCTTATCACCGCATATCACTGTACGTCACTAGACGCTGTTTGAGCATAAATTATTCTGTGGATAAGACAGTACAAAGTCTGGCATAACTAGCACATTTTACATTAATCTCCAAATAGGGACCCTATGTGAGGCTTAAGTCTGCCTACCAAACATGCAGTTTCAGCTGTATTATCTTTCCCACCAAGCTTCAGAGAAAAGCCAGCCAGAAGACGGGAAACAGTCACATTCACAAAGGCCCCATCTGCAATTAACAAGCAGTAGTACCAAGCCCGGTGCAAACACAGCACAGCAAGAACAAAAGGAGATCACCCAAATGATGCAGACAGCTGCTGTCATTACCTTATTTGCTTCGCAGAACGTCTGTCTCTCCACCTTGACTATTCACACCTGTGTCTCACTGTCGCAACAAGGCCCGCACACACCGCACCTCCGGCACATGTGCAAAGAGCTGCGCATGCTGCAACAGCAGCTTCGGCACGATAGCGATTTCAAGGCCAGCAGAAAAAGAAAGGAGCACAACCCACGGCCACAGAGCCTTGCCCGGGGCTCAAAGCCAGGGGCCCGGAACCCCTCACCCACCTCCTTCCATCGCAGTGCCAAATATAAAGCGCAAGCGATGCTCTCCCCACCCCGTTGCATCCACTCCGAGCCTCGTATGAAAGTCTAAACAGGACTACCACGAGCCGGGCTGATGAGGAACGATAGAACTGGAGAGAGAAGGCGTGCGACAGTGGCGGCGACGAAGACAACAAAGGTGGCTTCTGTCCTGGCACGCACACGAGTGGGAGGAAGGGGGTGGCCGAAAGGGGGGGGGGGAGCCATGCTATAAAAATCGCCAATGCCACCATCATCTCAGCCATCGCTGGCTTGCCGACAACGTCGGAAGGTTTCTGGCACCGCCGCCAGTCAGAGAAGCAAAGTTCGTATCGAGCGAGACAGCTTGGGTCCGATGTGGCCTCTCACCCACTGCCCCCTCTCTCTCAGTGCCTCAAAGTAGCTCTCAAAGGAGATGAGTGGGCCGCAGTCATCAACCCTTGCTGCGCTCCGAAGAGTCTCAAGCTGTCGTGGTTTCAGGGCCAGCCTCGCGGCATCGCGACTGTGCTGGCTCCTTTGGGAGGCATGCAGTGTGGTTCGCCGGACCACACAGTGCTCTTGAGCAGTGTGCAACTCAGTAGTGAAAATGTGGAAGTGGCCTATCAGACATGGAACATTAACACGGCAAACTTTCATGATGAGGCGTTGCGTGTGACCCTCCCTTTGTATCTCATTTCATTTAGGTCACAAGATATTTCAGTACTACAATTACTCTGACGAGCGGAACCACATGGTTCAATCGCAAGCTGTACATCGAAAGGCTGAGTCAGCCCGCCACAAATTAATCTGCACTGGTCTTCAGCTATCAA
Organism: Dermacentor silvarum; assembly: GCF_013339745.2. NCBI lineage: Eukaryota > Metazoa > Arthropoda > Arachnida > Ixodida > Ixodidae > Dermacentor > Dermacentor silvarum. Next base: position 159,839,865 of record NC_051162.1, read on the forward strand.
ATTACGGGACGAGCGGGTAGTTAGCGGCTCACCAGGTTAAACAGAAATGACATTGCCTAAGCCAACGTAGCAGCGCAATGCTGGAAGTTATCTTCAGCATCTCCAGCTGCCCAACCACTAGTGTAACTCAGCGAAAAGAACAAGTTCGAAAAACCCGTACAACTTTCAAGCCACACAAGCAAGCTACGATGGGAAAGGGGCACAGCGCCCGCTAAATGTTTCAGCCCCATTAAGAAAGAAAAGAGGCCGCAACAACACCACCACGCGCACGGGTTCAAACTGATCCATCTTGTACGACCCGGGATCCGTCTCGGCTCATAAACAGCCCGACAAGCAAACAAAGAAAGCATTGCCTCAAGGCGCCTCTCCCCTCCCATCACGGCTGAATGAACGAGGCTGTCGAAACATTGGCAACGCTACAACCAAGGGTCCATTCTTTTCGTGCGCACTCTCCTTGATGAGTAATTGGGCTTCACTTCATTGACATGTTTCTGCAAAGGAAACCCCGAGCCCAGCGTGCGCTTAGCGCACTCACGTGTTGATGCACCTAGTGAAGAACTTCCTAGCCATCTTTATCTAGCCTGGTGTATCCCACCCTGAGGTTAGGCTACTACACACATTCCGTAATCACTTTCCAAGCTAGGCAAGTGCTGAAGACAAAAAAACTGCTTTCGAAGTTTTATGTGTACTGCACAAATGGCAGGTTACAGCTATCAGCTCCATTCTTAGTCAACTACAAGCAATTAAATTATGTGGCTACACAAGCACAAGGTTATCGAAACAGAACCACATTTCTGGATATGCAAGTGGCTACAGTTGGTAGTAAAAAGCTGTGTATTTAGATGTCTGAAAAATCAAAAGTGCTTTAAAACTGTTTTAATTCACACACTTGGAGGCCATTCTTGAAAGCACTAGTAAAGGAAAAGACGTGTTGATAAAATAAGCCTTCAGTTGGACAAATTTCAAGTGACTTCGAGAAACTGCTCGCCCCAGTAAAAGTTCTGCGTGCAACTTTGAAAGAAGAATGCGTGGGCTATAAGCGATATCCCCTAAGAGAATTTTGTAACTTTTCATTCATCCATATTATTTGAAAATTATGTTTGACTACATTGTATTTTAACCATTAAACGAAGTTTGGAAGCTAATATAACAGTTTTTTGCTAGTGTCCTTGGCAGGTTCGCTGAGGCTTCCTGCGCTACCTTACAGCACCAAGTGATAGTGTGATGATGATAATTGATAATTGCTAATAGCATTCCCATTGAATCGGGTTGTCAACAAATAGTCACCTAGCCTGCATGAGCTAATCAGGTTTTACTATAATTGTAGCAATTTAGCATTCTGTCTACCTATACATTATGTATGTGAAATTACCTATGCCTGCGATGGCCCCCTATCCTTATCATCTCTTCTCTGCTTTTTGACACCACTAGTAATACTTTAACCATCTCTTGCTTAACTCCACTGCTGATCATTCAGTGCTCTCATCAGCTATCAACCCCTAGTACTTTAGGAAGGTGAACATTCCCTACTGTTCAGGCTGGGTGAATATCTTAGAATTCCATTGCAATATGCTGAGTAATCCCTTAATTGTATTTTCCTGCTGTAGAAATATGCCTCACCGTTTTGTGAATACTCGCTTTTGTAGGTTTTTGTCCTCGGGCAACCAGCTCGTGCCTCAAATAGCAAGACACTACCATTTGTGCTCTCACACAAAATATTCTTTGCCAATTTCTTTACTATTTCTGCAAAACTCTATGAACTTTATTGTTTCCACCCCTTGCATACAATTTACCCGCTCTATTTCTCTCTTTCTTTCTGACTAACCTCAGGTTGTATTACTTGTACTTCACTGTACTTGGGTGGCAGCTCTATTAACCTCTTCTGGCATTCCGTGCCCACGCTTTTAAGGGACAGATATCTGTGCACTCTAGCTGCTCATTTCTTATCATCCATTTTCCCGAGTTCCTCCAACCTGAAGCTCCACAACTGAAGTGCCACTTGTCGGTGATAAATTTTGTTGATAGATTAAGGTTGTTATTACCGATGTCTTTTAGCGCATTTCAGCAAATACTGTATCTCGATACAGTCTACACTTTTTTAACTGTTAAATTCTTACCCTTTTCTGTTACTTTTGAATCGCACTATACACTGAGATGAGTTGCACTTTAAAACGACAGTTCTTTCTATTAATAAAACCCCACTTTCCTCTAACACAGCTCCACGAAGCAAGAAACTTTGCAAGAGAACACCTACAACCAACTTCGACCACATCTTGCAGCAACCTCCCTTTCCACCGCTACAACTGCAGACGCACACCTTGGCAGGCCCACGCTGCCATCATGGCGCAGGTGCTCGAAATAAAAACGCATTGAAAGAGGAAGTGTGCACTTGAAGGCTTCTCCCAGAACAATGCTCGAAAGACGTAAATGTTATATGCAGCACTGTGCAAGCACAACACATGTTGGTACCGAATACCTCGAACCAATCGCTTTACTCAACTGACCCGTGCTGAAAAGAACTGTTCAGTCATTTCGGGATGGAGATGGCCATGAAACATCATGTGGTCATTGCAAGAGCAATCCCTACATCTCCCAGCACTTCCCTACAACCCCCCCCCCCCCCCGCCCTCGATCTCCCTTATAAAGAAATAATAACGGTTGTAGCCAGCCACGCTGCAGCACCTGCACTGCAGCACCTGCAACACACTCTTGCATCCCCTAATGTTTGTCTTCCCTGCATGACTCTTGCATCTCCTGGAGTTAAGCTTCTCGGCGGGACATACACACAATGGAAGAAGTCGGTCTTACCACTGGAGATGGCGTGAGTGTTCCGATGCATGCCTGTTTGTTCTCTTCAGAATTTGATACACCACAAGTGAAACAATAGTACAGAGAGAGTTCTGCGGTAAAAATAGCTCTGAAGAGGCATCGGCTACGGTATAAACCGGTTACACAAGGCGTTTGAAAACATAATGACTTTGGAAAATTAACGCTATTCCAGACTCGAGACATATTTTTATCAAATTCCGCAGACTGTTTCGCTGCCATTATCGAGAACCTGCTCAGTAAAACCACCCTTGGTCTCAATAATCTGCTGAATGTGGCTTCAAAAATGCCTGCTCAGATCTGGTGATGCATGTTGATTTTTCGCTATTTTCTCCCCCCAAGAGCAGCTTTTATCAAGTATCTTCTTTTTTTTAATCTCCCTGGTGGTCACACTGCAGAATTAGTAGTCCGTGGGTTCGAATCTTAGGAACTGGGAGGCCATGATGGTCGTGACATGGCCAGTGAACTTCGCAGCTGGCCCCCGCTGGGTCATGAAGGCCATGAGGGATCATGTAGGACTGGCACCCAATGTCTTCATGCGCCAAAAGCCTGACTATGGATTCTTCCACCTGAAGCTGCTAGGCAACAGACTGTCATGACTTTCCAAGGTTGCCCCTCACAATGACCTGGACCTGATACACAATCCAAACCGTCCAGACTTTATGGAGTGTTTGCAGTGTTTCCCTCCCTTTGCCACAAATGCAAATGCCATACCACTGTTAGAGCGTCCAAGCAAAAGAGTGCATCACATTCAAGGACAGTGCCAATCTTCAAGTCACTGTGGCTGGCAGTTAAGGCAGCCATGATGCATTCTCACCACCTCAGTCAGAAATAGGAGCCACAACCTTAAAACTAAAGTGCAAGATAGGGGGTAACGTTGATAAAGTTCAAAACCTGGACCGACATAATGGGAGTCCTAATTTCTATGGAAGTTCGAAACTTTGTTCTGAAATAATTTGCCCACCCCGATAGGGACCATTTCTGCCAGTAGCAGCAGCATTTCTGCCGGTGCATTCTGTCAGCAACAGCTTGTGGAGCCGAAACTTGGCAAGATAACAAAAAAGTGGTAAGGACGCTTAGGACCGTGTAACAAGTAAAGGAAAGGAAAATAAGAAGTGTCTAAGGGAGTTTATTCGGCAGAGCTTGGAGCAGCGCAGCGTCAACGGTCAGCGCAGTAACAGCTTCCCAGCACGAGAGCCGTTGCTGAGCGAGAGCGCTTGACCCACTAGCGTTTAGAGCCAGTAGCGCTGTATCCTTCTAGCGTGTCTCTCTTCTTCACTACAATCGTAACATTAAGGGACAAGATGGTGTCAGTCTGGATCAGAGAGAAAGATGCGGACTGGGGTAGGTCATGTAATGCATAGAACAGACAAAAAATGGTCCACTTAACAGAATGGGTGCAAAGGGAAAGGGAAACGCAATCGAGGATGGCAGAGGACTTGACGTAGCCACAACATCAGGAAATGTGCAGGCATATGCAGAAGTCAGCTGACACCCGAAAGGGGTAATTGGAGATCACTAGGATAGGCCTTAGTCCAGCACGGGACCTAAAACTAGACTGGCATGATCTTGATCACGACACGGAGACACTGCAGTGCTTGCAGCGAAGATCCAGCCACCACACAAAGGGCTTATCATCTGCAAAATCCCACATAAAATCTTGCATAGGGATGTCGTCCTCCACCTATAGATTTACAGAAACAAGACGGAAATATGTCCCGGCCTCTACAGCAACGAGTTCGTGCCCCTTTTCAACAGCACAAACGTTGTTGTCAGCTGGCACGATGGTCCCACTTCGTGAGAATTTATTGAAAGGGAACAATGCCCTGCCCCTTCGGAGTGAGGCATGGGAGCTGTCAGCGCCTCTCGCTGGCTTATCTCGAATAAAAGTACATGAGCCGGAAGCTGCAACAATGCCCAAGTTCCGCATTACTACGCAGAACAAAAAAAAAAACAAAAAAAACAAGGTATGAGTGAAAGAGGCACTTTCTCACTGCGCTGACAAGCACCGGCCTACACCGGCTTTTCCCTTAGCATTTCATACGAGGGGCATGAAATGCACTTTCGATAGGATATTGCTGGCTGCGGTCGAACCTTGCATCGCAGATGTATTGAGAAAGGCTGAAATGCTCCTCTTCCTGCCTCCACTGTCTCTGTAAGTGACCTCGGCTGCCAGCCTGGTGATCAGGCAATTGATTGATTGGACTGATCTTAATATTCGAAGGCAAGCAACACAGGGCTTATCAGACATGCTGCAGCCAAAGGCTACAGGGTTACTTCAATCATTTGGGATTCTCAAAGGCACACCCAAAGCTCCGTATATGAGAATCAAACCACATTGTTCAGCTTTTATGAAAAGTCTCGTCTTCATCTCTCTCCTCTCGTTAGCCTCAAGTCACTCCATATTAACTCCCATCTACCTTGTGCCACTGAATACTTGCTGTTCTCCAATGCTATTTAGAGATTTTTTAAGAGGTCGACAAACTTATAAAGGTGATTTTACATGGACTTAAACATCAGCAGGCTACCCGGTCTTATCAAATATTTGCACCTCGACGTAGCAGAAGGGAGCAACCTGTTGCGATCACTCAGCACATAATACTGGTGATTGCACGTTATGATTGTGCAGCAATCGGCATGACAAGTGCATGTATCAACTTCAGTGTGAGGAAACCCGCAATAGGCTGCCCCGTTACGCTTGAAAGGCAAGCAGCCAGAACTCGAGCGTTATCACGGGCCAACAAAAAGAAGTTATTCACAAAATGATTACGGAGATAGCACCAGCACTTGTGGTATCTCAAGTGGCCGTGCTGCCACTGTCAATAACATCACGTGGCTGTGTGCCAACCGAAAATCAACCTGCACAACGATGACCGTAGACGGAGAAAGAATAATGGTGCGTGTCACCAAGTACCTTTACAACTCAAAGTAGTCGAACCTAAAAAAAAAAAAATGAAACCACTCTGTGACTCGTCAATGAAAACCAAGTGTCGACATGTGCAATCAGTGCCTGGATAGACGAGCGCATCAGCAACAAGTGTAAGAGATGGGTGCCCATATCTTTACAACCAATTGGCCACGTATCATTTCTGCCCTGTAACCCAGCTCGAAAATGATACGGCTCAGAGCTCAGTCAATGGGAATCAAGTGCCAACATGTACGACAAGTGTGGGAACAGATTATCACATTTGCTCACCGACATATCGTCATGCTTACCCACTACACGAAGCATATGCAATAGATGCCAATGAGCATGTTACTATGGTAATGCAGCACCTGATGGGTTCGTCAGGGGTATGCTTCAAGAAGAACCTAAATTTTAACTTCTTCACCATTTTTTTTTTTCCGTACCGCATTAAGGTTTATAAAAACCTTCCGTGCAATAAACTTTTGAGTTTGTAGTGCAGTGTCTCGGGTCTTTTTTCTTGTTGTCCCGCGTTTGCACTGCTTTCTCCCAAACAAGTATGTTTCAATAACTACACGATCCAACATGCGTGCACCGCTGAACATTCTAGCGTAGAAGTGACAATCAAAAAAGCTAAAATATAGCATGTCTCCACAGTGTTACACACAGTACTAAATGTCTGAATACACTAGGCAAACAGTCAAGAACGGCAACACTGCTGGTGAAATTAAAAGGAAGTCTTTATCAACTCCCCCCACGCTTCTTTTCTTCTTTTCAGACTGCTGAACCAGAGATGACCTTGAATCCTTGGATTCAATATTCTTAAAGGGACACTAAAGGCAAATACAAAGTCGACATGGACTGTTAAAATACCATTCCAGAAACCTCGCAGCGCTTGTTTTGTGCCAAGAAAAGACTTTGTTTACGAGAAAATTGCATCTGAAGAGAGAGGGGACCTTTAAGAGAGAGGGGAACAAAATGTAGGAAGGTTAACCAGACTGTCAACTTAACTGCTCTACACAGGGTAAAGAGAGAAAGAGAAAGCAAAGGGGCAAGAAAATGGCTTCACGAAAATATTTTTAGTGGTCTGAAAAAGAAAGTTCAAAATGCCTTTAGTAGTTGCCAAGATTCAGGTGAATGAAAGTTTCTTAGACCCGAAGCTGACTGAAGCAGCACTTCTATAAAGGTTAGCCTTCAATATCCAGGTGCAAGACATCAAAAGTTCTTTTGACGAGTCTCGTCTACGGGCAACATACCAGAAAAAAAAATTTTTTTTCTTGCCAAGTATTGGTTATACAGCACGAATTTTCTGGATAAATCGCTTTGGCCAATCCTGAATGACAAGCAGCAAGCATCATTTTTTGGTTTAGAGCACGAACACAGGACGAGGAAGAAGACGTTTGCCACGTGACTCGCTTTCTTTTGAAAGCACAGTCAGAGGAGATAGACTGATGCAAGATTTCCGGCACACGTGATGAGAACGGTATGTACAAATTTCAAACAAAGCATTAGGTGACTCGGGGTGAAGCCCAATCCCCTTTTTTCTTCTCGGGGTTTCCCCTCTACTGCTGAAAAATTTTCTGCAAAATGTTTTTTTGTTGTTGTTTTCATTGATTATGCTGATTTCCGATGTGGTTTGCCCATTTAGATAGAAAATAAACCTTTCTTTTTTCCAGCTATTTATATGTGCAGTCCCTAAAGAGATAAAAGAAAAAAGTAGGCAACTATATGCAAGCACTAAACTCTGTTTCACGCATAGCAGGCAACGCAACAAAGGCCAGAGAGACTTGTCGCGTTGTTCGCATCCGCGACCAAAAAGTAGTGCGTCTCGTATGAAAGAAAGCATGCATCATGTGACAGGACGCAACATCAAGTCTTGTACACTTTGCGTCGCAAAGTATGATGTTTTAGTTACATGGAAGCTGTTGCAGATAACGAAAATATTCGCCACCAAAGAAACGGAATCACAAGCCTGTGCGACGAACTAGACGCAGCGTACCACTTGCACTCGCGATCAAAACATAGTATATACTATGTTGGACAATGAAACCAACAAAAAAAAAGTGCACAAATACGACATGTGGCCTGCGGTAACCATACATCCACAATTTGCAGTTGTCATGCGTCAAGTTATTACGTAGAAAGCATTGCGGATCCTAAGCAGCTGCACTGTAAAATGCGTGGAGTGAGGACAGCACAACAGGCTTAGCTTCAATAACGTGCATTGGTGAAATAGTTGGTGCACGACTTTGACAGCAAACAGCTATAAGAACGGGACTAAAGAGAAGGACACAGGACGGCGCCCTCCGTGTCGCGTCCTTCTGTTTAGTCTCGCTCTTAGCGCTGTTTGCTTTCGAAGAAATGCTTAGCTTCCATAGCGTTGCCTGCTAAGCATGAAATGGAGTGCATCGTGACGCTGACTGACACTGTCAATATTGTCCCGCACAACCATCAACAATGCCGTCGTCACAGCTTAACCGACCATGGGACTGTTATCTAAACACTTACCCAAAGGGGCCAGCAGCTGCAACAGAAAATTATTGCTTAGCACCAGACTATAAGATCATACTTGAAAGCTATATCACATGTAACTTTTAAATCACATCTGGACCCAGAAAAAAATTGTGCATGCACAGCGTGTGTTGCTGTAAGTCATCCTCCGTCCACACAACTCATTTGTTTTTACCCTGGGTGCGTAAAAGCTACGTGAAACATATTAGACACTCGCAGGTGCCATGAACAGATTTGCTTATGTACTCGTGATGAATAGTCATAAAGAGATTAAATAAAACATTTATGGTGCAACTAGAGACCTGAGCGCACTTTTTTTTTAATGAGGTGGGAGGGGGGGGGGGGTTACATGCATCTGCAATTACTGTTGTCAATTTACAAGTCTGTTTTCCTGTTGGTATGGCACCTGGTTTGAGTGTCTAATCGCCAGGCGATGCCTATTCAAGCCCTTGCTTGGCTTTGGCAAGCCCATACTCTGTAAAATGTCTTGTGTGAGAATCACATTTCATTATTATTACATGTGAATGTGGCAAAAAGCAAGAGTCAAATGAAGAAACACACACTCCGAACTGAGAGTGTAATGACGGAAGTACCCCCTTTCTTCTTATAAGCACATGGTCACATGATTCTGTAGTCGTGTAATCTGGAGCGTTTTCCGCGTCATTCGCAAGTGCGCATAAGTATGCAGGCTACAGGTCATCAGGCAGGAAACTAGCGACCTCACATGTCTTGTTCGAAAGATGGCAGCAAAGGATAACGTCACGACGAAGGCGTTTCCGAGAATCCAACATGACAAACTGGTGATCGCAAAGGCACGACAGAAGCTGCAAAGCTTCTGTCTCCGAGCTGGCAATCGAAAAAAATACAACACCGGAGAGAAACAAGATTTCGCTGACGCAGCAACTCTCTGACGCTCACACATTGCACGAAGCTACTTGTTAAAAAAAAAAAAAACATAAAAGATAAACACGTCTGCACACAATGGCTTTTAAGATGATTAATCACCCATTTGCATGAAAAAGGTTAATGCTTGTTCAGCCCATGCTTAAGCACCTGCCAATTTCCTACAATCTTCGTGAAGAGATGAAAGACGAGGCTGGCTAAATCGCAGAATGAAATGTCATTCTCCTTACTTTTGACATTAATACTTAACAGAGAGCGATTCTGCATTTAGCAGTTATGCCGATGAAGATAGCAGCGTGAGTGCATGTCGTAAATATGCATGCTGACTTCAAACAAATTACTTGGGTAAATATCTCTATGTTATGGCATGTGCACAACATGCTCATTTGAAAGGAAAGTTTTTAACATCATGGGTTGCACCATGTATGGTACACCTGTCCACAAATGTTTTCAGAACACCATCGGCACAGAAAAGCTTAATTGATTCATTTAAGCAAACACCATTTGCACGATAACGTGCAAATTTCAACACACTGTTTTGAGCACTCTATTTCAGTTTCCATGCAAAAGAGATCGTTTTAAATCATACTGGTTGATATGAGCACGGACGTTTGCATCCTTTGTGTTTAGTTTTTAAAGCAGATAGCTCCGTGCAACGCAGAAGAGTCAGGATTGCTACATCAATGGCCATCTTGTTTCTCTCCAAAGATGTCTTCTCGACTATGTACCAGCAAAGAGATGTTTGTTCTGTACAGGTTTTGTAGAGCTCATGCGATCCCTGTCGTGTCATGTTGGCCTCTCAGAAAAGCCTCTTTCGTGGCCTGTAGACCTCTAGTGGCTCATATGCCAGCTTATGAGCATGACAAGCGATGTGATCATGTCACTAGTTTCCCGTGTGGTTACTGATGCACACACTTGTTACTGATGCACACTACTCGTGAATGACGCAGAAAACACTCCGTACCATGTGACTCAGGCATCACGTGACCATACATTTGTACACGTTTATAAACACACTATTTCAGAGTGTGCGTGGGCGATGCATTCCTTCCTTCAATTTCGCACTTCCATATTTTTTTCCTTTTTTTTTTCTGAAACATTCACATTTGAAAAAAATTACATGGGCAGGGCACGCACGCACTATGGTTACACGTGGTGTGTAACAATGATTTGTTTGACATGGCAAAAATGCTTTTAAACGACCTAGCTGAAGATTAATCATACACGCGTAAACAATGGCAGCAGCAAATATCATGCTAAGGATGTTGAAAGCCCCTCATAAATATTTGGTAAGAACGGTTTCAAATCGTGCACCAGCCAAAACCATGCACAACGAAAAATTCTGAGCAAATATTAAACAATAAACAGATGGAAAAGACTCGTTGCCAGCAGATGTGAAGAAAAAGACAATAATAAAGAACATGCAGCGATGGTGCAGGCCTGCACATCCAGAATGAACACTTTGGGACATGTTCCTATGCACAAAACCGTGTGTTCCCAATTGAAGAAAACTTCCGCCTTCAGTCTGCAAGAACTGGTGTAACACAAATTTCTAGAAAATGTTCATTGTAGATGAGTACTACAGTTCATGGGATCTCTCGTAGCTAAAATCTTTGGCCCTGCTCATCCATCCCAAAAAACTAACTGATCAGTTGAATTAGTTTGCAGATTCCCTGCTTGTACAACTGATTTTCTGCAGGTTCCCGATGGCTTTAAATGGCTCCGAGCCAAAAGTGGTCAATAAAGGTGGGTTTAATGTTCTCAGCCACGATCCTGTTAACACGAAGACAATAATGGTCTTATATGTCAAATTTAGTTATGCAAGTGCCAAGTTTAGTTAAGCAAGTTCCATCGCATGCCAGAATAGGAATCGGCACATCCCGTTACGAACATGCTCAATTACGGAGCAAGTTCTCGATAGCAGAGCATGCCTGATTATCATAATTGCGGCCCTTGTGCATTGCCAGCTCAAAACCAACGCCGATCACACAAAATGTCACACAGCAAATAACGCAGCAGTTTAGGCAAACTGCCAAGCCAGCCCTGCCGTGCGAGCTGAAAATGCAATCGGTTCAACACCTTCGATGCATTCAAACCAAGGCAGCTGCGCAGGGGTGACTGGCAAGGCACCGGCACTATGCAAACGGAACGAAACATTCGCATTAACAGCGAAAAAGGCTTTCGAAATGACCGCGCCGGTGGGTGGCTCAAAAGTGAGTTTCACAAGCGATGGCTACACCGCAGCTGTCGTAAAGGCCGAAATGCGTGGAGGCTGTGTTTATGGACTGCGGATGATCATCCGCGGACGAGCGTTGCAAAGGCGGTGTACACATGTGACACGCAGCGGCCCTAACAATGACGCTTTCCCTTGAAGGCATATTGACAATAGCGCTACTGTAGCACACTGCAAGGGATCGGCAGCACTACGAGCAGGTGCGTTAGAATTAGCATTTTGTTTTCTGTGCCTCAGCACAGTAACCGCCGCAGCTGCTGCTTCGGCCCTCAAAAACACCGTTCACGAGATTACAATCGACGGGGCGATTACGCGAGTCGCGCGACAGGTGCGCCTTAACGTGTCGCGTTTGGCATAACGAGGTAAAATGAGGGGGAAATACGAGGTTTGTTGGTGTAAGCTGCACATGTCACAGCGCGCCGCGCCAGGCGCGTCACAAAAATCGCTGCCGTCTCACGTGGCAAGCCATGAACACACTAGTTCCGCAATCGGTTGACGTCAGCTATTAGTAGCATGGGAGGGGGGGGGGGGGGGGTTCTAGTGGCGCCACTAAGACAAGGCAACGAGCCCACCGGCGTGAAATTAACAGCTCACCTACGATATGGCATCCTCGGTGTTTAATTTTCCTTTCTTTTAACGATTCCTCAACGCTCGATCGTGACAACCGCTGGACCGCTACGCGCCGAGCACAGAGGCGAGCCTACGTAATCGCTCGCGAGTTCGTGAAATATCAGGGGGAAATATGCAGACGCCGCGCGCGTTGCGTCGAGCCGCAATCATATGCGAGAAAGCGCCGCTTCGTTTTCTTTTTTTTTTTTTTCCTTTCTCTTCTTCCACGCTACGCTCGCTCGTCCGTCGTCGACGTACGCTTCCGTGTTTACACCATCGGCGCCGCTCTCCCGCCTTCTATTTCACTTTCGCTCGGCCGACGACAACGTAAAAACGCTTCCTGAAAGTCCGCGATGCCGCGGCGCTTCATTCACGAGGATACCCGGTGCGGACACGGAACGTGGTGACGACGTCGTCGACAAAGCCCAAGCATGGAAACGGTGGTGCGTCGGTGCACGCGAGTGCCGACGTAATCACGGCTCTCCGCTCCGCAAAATAACGAAAGAAAAAAACGCGGTGGTTTCTTCTCGACGATAGGCCAGCAGGCTCCTCCGCCGACAAGCGGCGGAGAAAGAAAAAATCGTACCACAAAAAGTATCGCGACGTAGATTACATTAGGCGAGGACTATACTGCCTTTATTCTATGATACTGCCCCGTCGGGAACACTTCAGCCGCGTGAGCGGCTTCGCCAACGGTCGGTCGGCACGTTGAGGGGCCTGGGAGGGGGTGAGAAACCGAAGCCGCTCGACACGCCGCTCGAGTTTTAAACCGTTCTTCGGCGAGATTCAAAAGAGGAAAAGCCGGACGGCGCTTCAAAAATAAACCCCCTCCCTCACCGCTCAGGCGCCGCCGCGGTTTTCGAGACGTCTTGTGCGGCGGTTGGGAAGTCTTGCCGCCGCACGAGCTAGCAGACGATCATGTGCGCGCGGCCCCCGCAAGCAAAAAAAAAAGGCTTAGCGCAGATCACGGGGGGGAGAGGCCTCGGGAAGGATCGCGCTCGCTCGCAGTGCACCGCGTGTAACTCGGGCGGCTTACTTTTGAGGGCTGCTGCTTCTGCTGCTACTTGTGCTGCCGCCGCGGCTCGTCGTCGGCAAAGGTCAAGGGTGGCGAGCGTCGCCGACGCTGGTCGCTGGCTTCTTCGGGCCGAGAGGGTTCGGGAACGGCGGCGATCGCGGCGTGACCGCCGGAAGCCGACACGCACGGCCACCATCCGCACCGCGAAGGCGGCGAAAGTCTCGGAAACGGCACCACCACCACCACCACCGCGGCTCACCAGCAGGCTGCTGGGCCCAGTAACCCACATTCAACGGGCCCGCACGCACACACACACACGCACGCACGCACACACCGTATACGCCGGATTGCTGGCTCGCTTGCTTGCTTGCGGCGGGCTACCGATGCGCTCCTCCGGCAGCGACGCGCGCGGCGCTACGGCAGCCCGAAGCCCGGATGTGGGCGCGTGTACGCATGCGTCGGGCGCGCAGGGGACTGGCCCAGCCCCCCTGCCGCGTGAGCGAAAACGCGATCGGTTGAACACCTTCGACGCATTCAAACTTCTGCAGATTATGGCACGTCGGACACGCATTGCTAACGCTTCGATGATAAAAGCCTGTTTTAGGCCGTCTCGTACGCGATCAGCAAGGTGGCTTCTTTCGAGCAGCATCTTATGAACGGAACGCAAGGATCGTCAGTACAGATGCAGCGTGGAACGATCGCGCGTCGATACTGGCCGGCTGTCGATTTCCCATTTAGCGCAGTGATAGAATATGAAAGTCATTCAGTTGCACTGATTACGCGCGTCAGTGGGTGTAGGCAAAGGTTTCGTGCCTGTTGCCACGAGCTCGAGCGCGTTCTGCAAGTCGGCAACTACCGCGTGTTTGCCTTCCGGGTTCGGAGACCCTAGGTTCGTAGGTGCAGAGGTTCGGACAACTAAATAGTTATCTGAACTGCCGCCTGCGTATGGTTTAAAAAAACTGTTTCTTGTATAGTTAATGTAATCACCAAATCCCCGCGTCTATCTTGATTGGAAGGGTTTCGACGAGAAACGCGAGCTAGCAGACGCATTTCGATCCTTTCGGGCAGGCGTATCCATCTGGCGGTTGTTGCACAAACTAATAAATTGCGCCTCTGAGATTGGTACTGAGACGGAGACTGCCATTCCTATTTTCGCCTATTTTGACCCACAGTGCCTCGGGTCTACGCACGAAGACTCGACAAACGGAACAAAAAAAAAAAAAAGCATCTTCTTTCTCCGCTGGGTCATGAGAGTTGTTTCCGACCGGTCATTCTCTAGTATGACGATTTTCTGGTAAAATATATGCGAGGCCGTCCTGTCTGCGCTCTCGACCGCGTCTCACCAAAAACAGCTAGGTGGCGGTTCTCGCTGAATTCTTACTCGGTTATTTCAACTGGGATACTTAAAGTATGCAGTAGAATCTCGTGTAACGCGAAGTTTTCGGAATCTCGAGAAAATAGGTTTGCATCATCCGAAACTCGTATGATCCGTAGCAAGCCATATGACAGCACCAAATTTGTATATGGTAAGTGTATACCTTCTGTTGAAGAGACAGTCCTTGTATGATGGCTAGAAGGCCTTCAAGCTACCATAGACCTTGGTCGCTTTGGGGACTTTTTGTTAAGGGAAAGCTTGAACCGTCTATGTAAATGCATAGAAGTAATCAGTTTTCTCGCCAACCACTGTACAAATTTTGATGGGGTTTGTTACATTTAAAAAAATTATAATCTAGTGACTGTTGCAAGTAGATTTTCTATTTAGGTTGTTGTTTTATAAAAATTGTTGAAACTTGCCAAATTAAAAAAAAAGTTGCAGTGGCTTAGCTCGGCTATGCCAGGATATACGTAGCGTTAGCAAAGGTTCAGCTGATTATTCTTAGCTTTCCTGGTTGTCTCCTACGCTCAACCGCTAATTGCCAGGCAACTACTTCGGGATCCGATGAGTCAAGCTTCTCCGTTCTTCTGCGCTGTTGAGCAGCATTTGCGCTCTCCTTCTCCATGGCTATACCACACTGGCAAACGCCAGTCAGAAGCGCAGCGGCTCCAGCGCAGTGTCAGACGGCGACTGCACAGCGAGCGCGCGCCGGCGCCAGTGCGTCTACCACGGCTACGACGTCACTCCTCTGGAATGCGCAGACCGGCGGCGGTGAGTCGCGCGCGGCGGCGGCGGAGTGCGCGAGAGGTGCCGGCTCCGGTGGCTCCGGTGCGCAAGCCGTGTGACATCACTGATCCTTGCGCATGCGCAGCACGGCTCTTGATGTGCCGCGCGAAACGGGCTTGGCTAGGCCAGTGTAGCTAACGCTACAAAAACGAAACATTCAAGTTTACAACTCTGTAGCTCAGCAATGAAAAGCGATGCCACAATTCTGAAAACTGCATTTAGCGATACATCTAAAGCGGACAAAACCGATACATTATACACCCCGGTGAAATCGATTACTAATTAATTTGTGAACAGGACCTTTGCAAAACTCTTGTACATTGCAACAAATCCACGTAATTCTAGCAAATGAGTCATATTTATATGATCGATCTAACGGATATACAGTTTATACTGCGATATCTATCTGTGGTGAGCTGCGAATTTGTGAATTTAACGAATTCATGCTTCTTTTTTTTTCATACAATTTACTGGAATGTTTATATAAAAATTGCATGTGCGGACATGTATCCTCTTCTTTTGGGCAGTCCACCAGGCAAGTGGCATATAAATTTGAACTAACTAAAGTTTCAAGAGTAAATTACGACAGAAAATACGCAAAGTATAAGGATGTGCACATAACTCCGGACATTGTATACTTTCGGAGTTAATTTTGTACGAGGATAAGTGTAAGATAAAGCCTCTGCATGGAGGGACGTCTTTTCGTGTGAGGGCCGAGAAAGGTCCATGCAATGTCCTTTTGAGGCGTCCTTGGTAGGATATCCCTGTAGATGTCCTATATTTCTCCGAGGCGGTGCACGGATCTTAGGACGTTGTTGCGATATCCCTCGGACGAAGTTCTTTCCTTTTGAGGAATATTCATGAGAGCTGCGATAAAGTTCTACGGGTACCGTAAAAAAGGACCTTGCAGGACTCAGTGGTCCTTGCTGTTCTAAACTCCAGCTGCTTCGCTGAAATTTTGGTCGCGATTACGCGAGTTAGCACAGATCTGCCGGGTTTTTTGGTGTCTCACCTACTACGAAACCGAAACTGGTTTCTGCGCGTTGGTTCGGTGTATTCAGGGGGCGCTAGCCGCGTTTCAAGATGTCGTCCCGCGTGTAAGTAGCGTGTTTCTCTGCCCGGCCGTAAATATGAGCTTGTAATTGCCGAGCCTAAGTGACGAAGCCAGAGCGTTGAATTTAATAGCACTGTCCGGTTACACGTTAACCCGAATTCATGTCTTTCGAGCTCAGTTGTCTCTCGAACGATAACCGCGGGGCTCGCTCTCCGCGCTCTGAAAGTTTGCACCACGGTGTGGTTTGCACTTTCGAGCTGATGTGCACATATTTGCGGTATCTGTAACGCGAGGCCAGTTTTCTGCACTAATCTAATGAAGTGCTCGATCTGTGTTGTCCCCGCACGGCACACAAATAAGCCTGCGCCGGCAGTGGTATCAGCATTTGCAGGACTACATCGCCGGAGCGCGCTTGCTTCACGAAAGCGAAAATAACCACTGTCAACCAGCTATGCGGCTCTGCAGCTTTATTTCTTAACTGTACAACTGAGGGCAACGTAGTATATAGCTGCTATACGACATAAGCGTTACTAGCAACGAGCGGGTTTGCGCTGTTAAACGAACGGCATTTTTAGTGTCCCGGACCTATGCCCGGACCCGACAGCGTTAAACCAAATTGGATAACTAGCGGCAACTTGAAATGAAACTTGAACGGGATATGAGCGTATTTTATACTTGAGGCGCGTCTGCACTGCAGTACATTATTTTAGCCGTTTAAGTTGTACCTTGACATGATCGACACATTTCAGCCTCCGCAGGCCATGAGAAAACCGACGTAGTGTGTTATAGTTATAAATAGTTATAAATAATAGCACTCCGTCAGGCTTTTTCTTTTGGTTGAAGTAACTAGATCGCGAATAAAAGGCGCACCTTATAAGGTTAGCATCCGGGATCAACTATCAGGTTCATGCTGGAAGGAAGTGGAGGGAGTCAAACCCTTTATAACGAAGCGCTTGAAACCTCCCTAATTATTCGTTATATAGGTCATTTCGTTGTAAATATCGCGCACCGTACCACATGCAACGAAGCGGACTAAGCACGTTCCGCTAAAAAGAAAGCCTTTATTTACTGTGAATTCAAGAAGCATTTGGTGAAAGAAGCCACTATTTTTTTTTTTTTTTTCAGTACACTTTGTGAGACGGAATGAGCGACTGTATAGCCGACCTGTACATTGTGCTAGTGCCGTTCTTCAAAGTGTTCGGCATGTGCATGTTTAATCATTTGCATGCTTAACAAAAGCTCTGTGAAAACAAGTGATATGTGACAGCTGTGTACCTTGACATGTGTCATTGTGTTGGCCTGTCATTTGTGGCTGAACACTATGAGCCAACCTGTGCCAGCTAACACTTCAGCTACATCAAGAGATGACCTCAGTGAATCATTTTGGCAGACTACACAAAGCGCACATATGCTCCAGCTCACCCACTCCATGCAGTAAGGAGAAAATTATGGTTCGTGTCAATCATTTCGAAGAAAACCAGGAGAAAGGCTGCTCCACTGTTCATGTCTGATTGCGCTTCCCTCAATGACGACTTAATGGAAGCTTCACTGATGTACTAGTGGGCACAATCGGCGAGCTCTCTTCCATTCTCTGGAACGTGGAGACTGGTTGACACGGGCCCTAACCTTTGCTGCGCTGCTCAGAGTTGGTGAAACAGAATCATAGTATCTCGCCATGTCTGGCTCACCGTTGGCCTTTTACATTGTCTGCTCCGCAGATACCCGCTGTACGTCAAGGGCAATCCGCAGCTGCGGATCTTCTTGCCAAACTTCTGGATGAAGCTGGTGAAGCATGAAAAGCCGCTTCCTCCCAATGAGGTCAAGTTTGTCATACCTGTCCAGTGAGTACTGTAGTACGTTTACAGCTGTCTGAGGATAACGTAGCCATGTACGGAGAACAGAGAGCAACACTAAACAACACAAGAGCTGTACAAACCCCTTATGGGTCTGTTTATACAGTCGTACAGTGGAGCCCACTGTTAAAGGGAATGCATGAGTGTAGAGCGCATGCAAATTTTTGCCCTTTGCAAGTGTGGAAGTGACCAGCTTTGTAGCAGATGACTTGTAGGTTGTGGCGCTAGTACTTGTCTTTTACACGCCTGTGCAGTGCATTAGCATAGGTTCAGGCTGTACTTATGGCTCGAGTGTCAGCAAAACGAGAGCCGCTCAGTGAGGTGTTGACTTTAAACAGTGGACTGCACTGTACGTGCCAGTACAATGCCTCATAATTAAAAGCAGTAATGAAGAGTATGTTCAGATAACGAACCAGATGGTGCAATGAGTATTTTTTGTTTTCAACAGAATTTTTGCATGAGATGGAAAAATGTATTTAATTATAGATAATACCTCATAGGGGTCCCTTATTGGAAACTTTACATAAGGGGTGTGTAACATAAAATGGCAGAAGTAAGGGCATCAGGTATGACCTGAAGCGTCGGCATCTTGGAGAGCATATTTGAAGGGGCTGTTGGTGGTGAGAGTGATATGGCCGGGAAGGTCACTCCAGTCGCAAGCAGTGCGTGCAAAAAAACAACTGTTGAAATGTAAAAGTGCACGAACATGGTGGCACCACGGTGTTTGGATGGCCAGCATGTGAGATATAATAGAAATGGGTGATAAAGGCATTGCCTGGCGATAAAGAATTGGAAAAAAAAAACTGTTGTAGAGGCATAACCTAGCGATACTATGAATAGATGTCTGATGAAAGGAATGGTTTTGCAAAGAAATACCGGGAAACTTCCTTCCAAAAAAAATGATGTGTCACATAAAATGATTGGCTGCTTTGTTGAGATTAGCAGATTTTGCAAATTTGGAGGCGTGTATCACGACGACTGAAATTTTGTACCAATTAAGATTTATGTAGCAGCAGCATTGGCAATGCCCTTACCCATGTGGAGCAGTGGGTCCAAGGCGAGCACAACTCAGAACACCAACCAGTGCAGAGCTGTGCAGGTGACAGGGGGGGGGGGGGGGGGCACATACGGACCTAGAACGAGCCGACAATAAGAAAGGCTAGTCACTGCTCGTCTCTCACTGGCTGCGGTCATCACATCCTTCCACTTCACCTTTGTAATGGTAACTGAAGATCACATTATTTTCAATGCACTAGCAAATGTCTGGAAGCGTCAAATATGTCGCTCACTTCCTGCCTGTCAGCTTGTACGGGTGCTCGTTTAATGCTTGATCACAAATCAAGACATGCACGCATGAATTGCAGGATGACAAAATATGATGTCAAGAACTACCTGGAGAAGATCTACAAGGTGCCCGTGGCAGACGTGAGGACGGCCATAATGCAAGGTGAGGTGACGCACTGCGCTGTAGTTGGCGTGTCGTGGTGCGGGGTCTACGAAGAGGTGTGCATTGAGTGTTCCCAATTCTGTCATTCATCGTGCGGTTAATTTCTTTCAATTTGCTGACATTAGCTCCAGCTGGCATTTCTTCAAAATTCATCTGTTCGTGCTGGACTCGTTAGTAGCTGTGTAGCTCAGACGAGGTCGAGGGATTAGACTCCTGGCCACGGCAGCTGCATTTTGTAGGGGACTAAATGCAAGAACGCTTATGCACTTGTAGCATCCTCGCTAAGTGCGCCCCGGAGTCACCCCAAAACCAGTTCGGAGCACAGCGCCCCAAGGGTGTGGAGGGGCGAATGCAAATATATCACGATAAAAATGCACTGCGCCGGTGCGCACTGCTAGTGCCATCTTGCGTAACGCATGTAGTTTGAACTGTGTGCATAACTAAGCAAGCTGTCAGTTTGGTTCTGCTGTCTCTGCGCTGCGATGAACTCGTCCCTAGAGCTAATAATTCATGACAAGAAATATTCCGCTGTGATGACGAAGTTACAACTTGACGAACTAATGGCCGATAAGTCATTAACCACTGAATGAAGGCATATTCACATTGTCATGTTTGTATATGGTAATTAAACCATATATGTAACGCTTGGGACAGCTCATGTCGCAGCGTGCAGATGCGTAATCATGAAACTATTTTCATATTTCGCACATTTTCTGTATAAAAAAGAATTACACGAGACATAGCTCGCAGAAAGCAGTGAAATCGTGTGTTTTGAAACACAATTTTTACTTTTCTATCAAAATTCGCACCCTCAATATAATAATTAAAAGGTTCGTTAATTAATCTCATCTAATTACCGATAGTTCAATTATGAAAAAAGTCATCCTGGTGGGGTACGTCGCTGCTGTCAGAATACTATCAGTTGCGTCCTCGTATATCCTATATTTTATTTTTAAGAGCTTGGCTAACGTTAGCTGGGACACCATGCATACACAAAAATTACATGTCCAATAAATCCGCTTATATTAGTGGATAACAATATATTTTGCCGTTAACTGATAAAAAAATATATATATATTTTATTGCCTGCCCGAAATCATGCTCGAGGACAGCTATTTCCTCTGCAGTTAATGGAAAACATATTGTTCTCCTGCTGATACTTTCCAGAAAGGAAGCAACCCGTTCGATGATCCCATGCCATGCCAAACAGCATGGCAACGGCCCTTTCAGAAGGTTTAGTTCCAGCAAGCCTGCACGAGATTGCGCTGCTTATTGCATAGACCCTATTAAAAATATCTGTAGCAAAACACTCACCACAAGAACGACGCCACATGTTCTTTTTTCCGGGCACATATCGTCCTCGTCCAGCTTGCTTTGGAGAGAATTGAGAGCTTTCGTACTCTGCTATAATGTTATAACAAACCACCTCCCTTGACACTCGAAAGTGTTTTTGTAACTGGAATAAACAGCACCACCTTGCAATCAAAATGAATTCGGCGCTATAAAAAATTATAGTTTCTCAAGTCGCTGTCGTTGAACAACGTGACGACTCCTCCTACCAAATTGCACGCTTTTGGCATTTCATTACCGCCTCTGCTGGTAGCCAACTTTATCAAGATTTCGCCCTCGCTGTCGTCAGGCGAACTCGAAAAAAAAAAAAAAAACGGCTTCAAAAAACTGAAGGCTCGCTACTTTCCTTGCCGTCGCCATACCAGTTGCTCTGCATCGTCTGCAACGCGCACGACATGCAATGCCTGCTGGGATTGTACAGCGGCGCTCCGCCGATTTTTCTGGTGCACCTCGGGGCAACAAAAAAGCTGCCCCGACAGATTGCGCCCTATTTATCGAGGACGGAGGATGCGAACTGGGGCGATTTATCGAGGACGAACGGGCGCACCGGTGCAAATTATCGAGGACGCCATTAGATTAATGTGAATGTAAAAGAACCTCAGCTGGTCAAAATTATTCCGGAGATCTCAGCTGTGACGTCCCTCATAAGCCGGGGGGGGGGGGGGGGGGGGCAGTTTTGGGACGTTAAACTCCAAGTTTAATTCGAAGTTTAGCAGTTCAGGAGTTCTACGCTCTTGCGGGAGACTCTGAAGGCGAATGTTAGATAAAATTTATGTGATAGCTCCGACGTAGCATGAAACGCGTAGCAAGCATGGGAAAAGACTTTTGCTGTCACTCCAAAAGTATCGAACCAGTTCCTTATGGTGTCTTGCACGCTGTCCACAATTCTAAACGTTACTCAACCAGTAATAGTAAAAGAATGATTACATTGCATTTGAACATGAGAAGAAATTAAGTTTGACCAGTTTATTCAACTTTTCTGCAGAAGAACTTGCTGGTGTTAATGCTTCACATTGCACACAGCTCTATTAGCGAGAGGGTTGTGCCCTCTCTGTGTAGTAGCCCCCTGACTTGCCGAGGGCAGCTGTTCACTGCAGGGCGTGGCCTCCAAGATAACCGGTACAGTGCAGCATTTCGATGATGTGGATAATGTACCTTCATGTGAATGATGTACCTTGAATTCACGAATATACTATTTTTGTTCAGCGTCCTTGTAACACGGAGTCTCTGGCTTTCTTTCTTGTTAGGCAATCAACTAGTTGAGTAATAACGTAATTTTTGTTACTTTTCACCAAACTTCAATGTCCTTGACTGTAGTATTGTTCAAAATTTAAGACTGGCAGGTCTGCTCGTGTGTTCTTTTTACTTTTCCAGGGAAAATAAGAAAGGCAGAGGGAAAGAGCTACCTAGTCAAGGAAGACGACTTTCGGGTTGCATTCGTGACATTGGTGAGTTTCGTGCAGTATTCGTTTGTGACTTCAGTTGTAAACGTGCAGTGCCAGGAAAGGCACAAGGGCAAGAAGCCAAATATATTTTTGCTTGACCATGAGTCGACAGGAACACAGTTGACTTGTGTAGTTTTTCCTGTTGATACGACAACATTTGGGTGAAGCTATCCAATGGATAGAGCTTAAAGTTCATGTAATGTTCAGAGCCTTTGTCAATTCATCTGCCACATGACGATGAAGGAATGAAGAATTGGCTGCCATTATGTGCATTTCGTGCCCTATGGATTATGGTGTACATTGTGAAATGCCTAGTGAAGTGCTATCGTTACATTCGAATGTTTATATTATTGCGTTTTAGCGAGGGTGAACAACCACACAGTAGCAAAACTGTTGGTGACAAATTTAATGCTTTATAAGGCAAACTTGTGCCCAGAAAAACGAGTAACACTTAAAGCACGATGATAGCGGTGAGCGCAGTTGTTGGTCGTCGAGATCTAATCTACGGGTCAAATGCGTTGGCTGTTTATGCATGACTTGTCGTACATTCCAGTGCAGTCACTGGTGTTCTAGGGTGTAAAACCATTACTCACTTCATGTATGCGATCTGATTAGACAAAGATTCTTTCGCAGTAGAAATAGTGACAACATTACAGAAACTTTCGATACTGGAAGGTGCACCTCGCGCTTAGCGATAACTTAGTAGCACTTATTAGCCAGGAAAAAACAGTGACTGGAAGACGATAAGCAAGTATGCGAGACAATACAATGAATACTGATATAACGATATAAGGAATAAGAACAAAACAAACATGCAACACTTTCTTGCCAATATTAGCATGTAATGAATACATATATGCTTTATAAATACCAGATATAACGAAGGTGTTTTTCTGTTGGATGCGACGTTATTGTAATGAGATTCAACTGTATTTAAGATACATAGGCAACCTCAAGCACGCCATCAAAAGCACTTGCAGTTCCATTGCCCAGTTTCAGCGGCCACTGCTATTGCAACCTTGCCCTCCATGTACAATTACTGTAAATTAGAAAACTGCCCATTTGTGCAGTGGTGTTGCTATTCAAACGGTCTCTGTGAACCACATTTATTAATTAAGCAGCTCTGTTGTGTGGTGTTGTTGCTAACCAAACAGTCTCTGTGAACCACATGTATTAATAAGCAGCACTGATGATGCATTTTAGACATTGTTCGTGGACGCACTGTGCTTTCTGCGTGCATTGGACAGATGTGAACCATATTGCATTAGAAAGTTTACTTTCTACGCTTTCCAATGACGCCTAGTAGATTGCCTAACGTGAAGCGTTATCTGACAGCAATAGAAACAGTAGGAGCAAAAAACTGTGTTCTTGTTGTACTAGCCTACATTGTACTGCGTTTGCGGCAAAACTGTTGAACATAACAAAATGCAGTTTGCTGTGCCTTTAGATGAAATGTCATGCAGCGTTTCTGTGAAGAGATATTGTGTGTAAAGCAATTAGAAACTTATATAGGCTCCATTAAAAATGGGCAACACAATAAATGTTTATGAATGAATATGTTTTCTTCCTTTTCAATGTAGAACAACAACTTTTAGTGGTGTTCTAGGCTACAGTGTACTTATGTATGCGAAGTTACTTTGTGTTCCGGTGATTAGTTCATGAGTTATGACTCCAAATTGGTAATTTATGGCTATACTTGGTGATGCATTCCCGAAGAAGTAAGCAGCAACCCTTCTCTCCGATTCTATGAAGAGAAAATTGTCTTATGTTTATTAGCGAATCTACAGGGGAGCAGTGACTTCAGCTAATTTTCCTGCTGGCCAGGTCTGTGCAAATTGACATTTTTTTCATGAGCACGCTAATTCACAACGATTGTTGCAAATTAGTAGAGCCATACAGTGTCCTGTTATTACTAGCACTCACGATTTTTACAAAGCAGTGCTCGAAGCAAAAGATTTCCAATAAATAATAAATCTCGCAGGCATCTTTTGGCGATGGTGCCATGTGTGCAAAAAATACCAAGCTGTTTCATGTCAGTTCCAGCATTTGTCAATTGTGGCGCCACTAAGCATTAGAAAGCAGGCAAAACATGGATGGGTTGTTTCTCGAGGTTTGAGTGTTTGGCTCACTGCAGTCGCCACGCCTACCCGACGTGTCTACAACCATGCCTTCAACGTGGTCCTAAGGGAGCCCACTCAATTGTGGTTGCTGGAACAAAAAAAAAAAAAAAAACAGAGAGAAACAAAGCGGCGTGCACGACAAATCTTGAAGTGCCTGCCAGGTAGCCAGCAGGTTAGGCTATTGTGCCATTGTGCCCAGGCGAATTGCAGATAACGTAAGATTCCAGAAAATTCCTGGGTGCCCACTTTTGTTCACAGGTGACTGTGGAAGTGCTTTTGAAGTGCTCAAAGAACTTGCCCTCGCTTCCTCCTAGTTCCTAGGCTAGTATGCCATTAACTCGGACCTTGCTTTCCCACCACACGGTGAGGTGCGATGTGTTTGGCAGAACGGTGTGCTTCCCCCGGCCCCGAGTTGTTGCGTAACTAATCCGACGTACTGTGGCGCAAAGCAAGAAACCCTACTAAGAAGGAGACAGAAAAAATGACAAATGGTCAATAAGAATATTAGTATATATGTATTTTTTAATGACAAAGAGTACTTTGCTCCGAGCCATTTTTCGTACACGCTAGCTGATGAGGAAAATATAGAAAGTCCCCCCAAAATATTTGTCTGAAACGAAGAGAAGGCGCGTGAAACGCTGACACATAAAAGAGATTATTCTAATTGACTTCATATATTTGCCTGTAGTATATGTTGTGTTCTGAGTACTACATTGCAATAGCTGTCGTATGCAATACTTACCTAGATATAGTGACTTTGAGGCAGTTTCACCCCTAAACGTGCGCAGTCATTATATTTACGAGCATACAGAAGGAAAATCACCGCACAAAGGTGAAGACCTCGGTCTAGGAAAAAAAAGTGACCACCTCACATAACATTCCAGATGAATGGCAAAGTGGCCTGTGGAATCGCGTTCGACATGCACAGTTACGTGTGAAAATGCGACCGCAAGAACACGATAGAAAATCAAGGTTATTTGGTGCTCGAGCTTTTTCACGTTACAATGAGAGGAACAATTTTTGTGCTACGTACTTGAATAGGCGGCATCAGAGTTGGGCTTGAGCTAAAGCTTCTTCTTAATGTTGTCACCTGTTCTATAGCTGAAGAGTCCTGCCTAATCAGACAGAGCATGCAACATGAATAACGTTGTGCATTATCGAATTTACACGAGCACCAGCTCCGGAATGTGCGGTTGTAGACATGCGTAAATAGCCTATGCTCCCAACCCATCGGTTCACATTCAACGACCGACGGCGGCGCTCGTTGCAATCGTCCTGCTCGTCTTTCTGGGCATAAGTTAACCCAGCAGAGGGTCAGATACTTTAAAATTACGTAAGAAAAGTGAAGCAATGTGTATGTGACGATATCATTCCGGGATCAAAGCTGAAATTTTGGTGCGAGTAATCCCCGTACCTCTTCTTTGCCCACTGCACAGCCCAAGGGAGAGACGTTCACCTACCCAGACCTCTTCGACAAGGTAGCAAGCATTGAAAAGGAGAAGGCCCTCTCAAAGCAGATGGAGGAGGCTGAAAAGATGCAGAAGGTGTACCTCCGCAAGGACCCACATAGGGAGGGCTTGCCCAACTGGTTCGGCATCTGACCGACGACTCTGTCACGGTCGTTGCAGTTGTACTATAGCAGGTTTTAGAATACATCTTTTTTTTGTTGAACTACGTGTGAACCTTTGGTGGCTTTTTTTTTTGTTAGGACCACTATCCACGTACAGTCATCGGGGCCTAGAAGTAGGTGGTGTCCAAAACGCACTGCGAGGCTTCCAGATGGCACATACCGTATAGACTCATGTAAGGACCCAAACTTGGCAGCCCAACATTTGGAAAAGAAAAATTTTCAACAGAGAAGCAATTGCGTTCGGTGCCCCGATGCAGCACGCACGCATCGGTGAATTTTCGCGTGCTGCGTACTTCCGAGTGGCACTACTAGATGGCGAGAGCTGTGCATTGACCTCTGATGCAATGGTACACCCGGGGATCCGGGCTGTGCACAAGTCGCTGGCTGCGCCGGCGCCATTTTCACTAAAAAGATCGGTCACATGTAAGGGCCGCACCTCGTCAAAATTGTGAAAGAAGGGTGCTGCCCCTACACGAGTGTATTGACCCTTTTCGCGGAGCAGTTTGTTTTAGAGAAATGAGATGGCACTCACGGCGGCGCGCCATATCTCTCCTCAGCATGGCTCCTCAGCGACCGCGCACGCATACGAAACCATTACCGCTTCCTTGCTTCTTTGCGATCAGCTGTCAGAAATGCAACTGAGTTTTCGCTAACACATTGTGCTCCAATCATGCTAGATTGGATCATGTGGATTGAAGACGTGTGCAGTAGTCGGCTGCAAAAATAGTGACTGGCATGTTAAGGAATAGAATGAATCTGTGTGGCCAAGTTCGCGGACCGCTGCTGCAACTGTCCGAAAGTGTTACCGGCACTTCGTGATGTACGGCTTTCCTCGAGGATACAGAAATTTGCTCATCCGCCAGCCTTGTATCGCTAACCTTCAAAGAAAGGGCTTCATCCCCAGAACGTCGGCAAGAGTGAGTACCACTCGTTAAACAATGACAAAGGGAGTAGCGCCGCTTCCTGTCATAGTAAGTTTCGCGCACATTATCTATACACATCTGTCCCAAATGGCAAGAAAACTTACGCCCACTCTATCGCCGACGTATCAAGAATAAGTGAATGGGCGCACACTTGAATATATGCGCACTGTATATGCACAATAAAGGACGGACTACACCTATGGTGCACGAATGGTCGAAGCTGAATGTTTCGTGACGGTCCACAAGAGCAAGCGAGTTACTAGCTGTAATATATATTTGCTACAAGGTATTACAATGTACAAAACAGCTACGTTTCAAGCATTGTGCGCAGCAAGAACAAATATATCGGAATTGAGCACACCCGCGAGCGAATAGGCAGAAAATAATGAGATAGTGGCCGCACCAAGGAACTGCACCGAGTCAAAAACTGACAAGCCACAGCTTCAAAATATTTGCCGAATAAATAACAAAGAGCAAAACACACTAATCCTGACTGAATTCATAATCGGAAAGCTGGGATAGCTTGGAATACTTATTTAGCCCCGCTTTTAGAACAAGCACCATATACGCTGCTTGCGCCGTTTGGACATAGCTTAATTAGCTCTGAAAGCGCTTTTGCATGTTCTCTGAAGCTGTCATCAAAGCTTCGTGTCGTTCACCTAGTCACTGTCTAACGATATCTCCGAAAACAGAGGTTTTCTAAGGCGCGCCGGCGTCATACACTTCCATTGTAAACAAGGAGGCAACGGAGGAAGTTGAGGCAATCAATGGACGCGTCACCACGTGATCAAACATGGCAGCGCCCACGGGATCGCCGCGAAAAGGGTCAATACAGTAGATTCTAAACAATAAAAAACATGCTAGCTTTGCCTTGGGCATTCCCATGGTAATACATCATTATTATGATCATCATTGTCATCTCTTATGTTCACATGCAGAACAAAGGTGTCGCCCAGCGATTATCAGTTAGACTAGACTTTGTTTAATCCAACTCCAGGTATTTCGACTTTCCAAATGGAAGGTCCCACCCTGCACCCTACATTTCTATATCCCAACACTTTCATTCTGATCCCAAAATTGACCCTCACCAGATAGTTCGAATTTCACTGGTCAGCACACGTACCGAGTGCATTGGTGACGCATACCACGACTGCTGTGACTGCAACGTCTGTTTTGGGTGGCACTAAGAGACAGTGAAAGGGTCAAAGACTGAAAACACCAATTTTCGGCCTGCCCTCGCCAGATTTCCATGCAAGAATGGGAGCTCACATTGAAAAAAAAAAGGAAAAAAAAAAACATACACTGTAACCAATAACATTAACGTGTGCCTTTTTTCTAAGAATATTGATCAGAAAATTGCCTGCACATTACACTTGAGCATGAAACTGAAGCCACATTCATGGCTTTGCCAACAACCCACTATCAGCATAAGCATTATTATTGCCATTGTCATCGAAAGACGGCTACACGAGTTTTCGCATAGGATGGCAGTGACAATGCACTACTACGAAAGCTCGTTCAAAAGGTAAGTTATTTTTTTCGGGGGGGGGGGGGGGGGTGAAAATAGAAAGTTTCAAATGTGAATTCAATAGTCTTCGCTGTTCGATTCGTATTTGATTCAAGAAGTCAACATTTACAATTGTAGCGTACTTGATCTCTAGGTCTATAAGAGACAACTGTACTTACTGGAGTCAATAGGGACGATGACAAACGCAAGTGGTGACCGTTGCAAACACTTTTGCTGCAAGGGAGTCGCAGTTGCTCCACACAGGCACCATTTGCTGAGCAAGCGTGTGTACTAGTAAAGTTCTGCTCGGTTATTTCTGGTCATTCAGTAAGGACTACTTTGCCGTCAGACAGTCCACAAATTTTTTTTTGGATTCAGGCAAAGCAAAGTATAGTGGAATCTCGTTGATACGATCTTCACGGGAACAGGAAAATAAAATCCATCATCCGAAAATCGTTTTATCTAAAATACATTGCTCCTATAAGACATCGGCTGGGAAAAGAACAAGAAACGTATTATGCCGAATCGTATCAACGAGATTCCACTGTATCTAGTAAAGCCAGTTTCGCCATTTTCGCATTTCTTTAAACAACGTGCAGTTCTGAAGTGATAGACTCGGCTCCTTCACTGACCATATGCTATGTGCCTCTGATGACGTGTTGCTCTTTTCCAAATTACCATCATTGTCATAGTGCACCAGATATGTGTTTCTCATTTACCAGCTCAGACTAGACATCCACTTGTGAACAGCGTTAGACATGTCAAATAATATAAATAAGCCGTTTTTCACCAAACAGGCAGCATACAACCTTTATGGTACTTTACTTTGTTCAGAAATTTTAAAAATATATATGTATTTCATAATCGAAGGCCATGTTTCTCTAATACATATCTGTATTTGATTCGATTAGCAAATTTTGACACTTTATCACCCCTAGTTATTTTACATGCTAATCTAGCGGCAACTGAGTCACGTCACATGTTTTCAGCACTCTGGAGACCTACATGCATAGCAGGACGAACTGACCCAAGTGGTTCGTCTAGACATGGGCCAACGCCCCCTTGTTTGCTATTTATTTATTATTTATTTATTTATTTATTGAAAATACTTTCAGGGCCCGAAGGCACTACAGAAAGGAGTGGGGAAAAAATGACAAGACGTGCAACTAACAAAAATAATACAAGGCATTTTGTAAAGCGATCTTGAACTCGTGATCATCAGTTATGCTTGCGATTGTGGAGGGAAGGTGGTTCCATGCGACGCTTGCCCTAGGAACAAAAGAGTCATTACACAATTTTGTGCGACAAGACGGTAGACCAACCTTGAAGCGATGATCGGTCCTTGAAGAAATATAATGAGGTGGATGAAACAGGATGTCCTTTAAATCGTTGTTATAATAATAGATTTTGTGAAAAAGATTAAGGTGAGATGGACTTTCGACGCAACGAAAGGTCAGGCAAGTTTAGGGTTTTCTTCATAGACGTGACACTGGAATGACGTGAATAATTCGATAAGATGAAACGTGCTGCGCGATTCTGAATAGCTTCAAGAGTTTGAATGAGGGTGGTCTGAGTAGGATCCCATATGGCGCATGCGTACTCTAACTTAGAACGTACCAGGGTTTTGTAAAGGACGATGGGGCATCAAAAAAATTTCGACGCAGATAGCCAAGCATGCGATTCGCGTTGTTAGCTACATATTCGACATGCTATGATTGCAGAGTCGTTTCAAGAAATGCAGAACTTCAACGCAATGGATGGCACGGATGACAGCATGTTGCGGTCCGATTAAGGAATGTCCGAGAATGACAACGATAGGCATCAAGTGTAAATAAATTTCCATTCTGTGAGGGTAAACTCTGCAGTCTTTAGTTTTTCCTAGCCTGGTTTACTTGGGAAAAAAAAAATATCACACACATGCTGAGTTTTCTATTTTAATGGAAATAATTATGAAAGATCTCCTGTGGTAGTACTGCAGTTCTGTCACGTCGGCCAGATTACTTGAAAAGGCAGGTGATACTTGCAAGACAAGCTTGATATGAATTTCCGAATATTATCAGGTACGAATGCATCAGGTACAGTCCATTCTATTTTGGGATGATCCGTAAAGCCCTCCCTAACCGTGGTGGATGATACGAATTTCTAAGGCAGGAGCCATACAGCGACAAATAAAACATCCAACTGCAATGAACAATCGCCATTGACGACAGATGCTAAATGCCCTCAACATTTTGCAACATGTTATGAGCACTTGCATGTAGGTGATGAAACGAGTGTGGTGTTTTACGCATTCAAGAATGGACTCTT
Source organism: Dermacentor silvarum (assembly GCF_013339745.2). Taxonomy (NCBI): domain Eukaryota; kingdom Metazoa; phylum Arthropoda; class Arachnida; order Ixodida; family Ixodidae; genus Dermacentor; species Dermacentor silvarum. The sequence goes on from NC_051162.1 coordinate 159,870,664, forward strand.
CAACCGCATTGGAGAAAAATAAAGGTCAGAAAGCTTAAAGGACCAGTCTCAGACAAGTGTTATAATCATGAACAAATATGACTGTCTTAGCTATATATACTCTGGTGTTGTGATTGCGTATTGTTACAGATCATACAAATTTCGGATGATACACTGTGTTTTCCTAGGTCTCCAGAAATTTGTAGCATCAGGATTCTACTGTAGCTTCAGCAACATGCCCAGCGTTACTTCACCTGCACGTTTTGATTTCTTATTGGTCTTCCGACATGTGTGCCGTCTGGAGAGAGAGAAAAATTTTAATAAAAAAGGCAGAGAAGTCAGCCCGAGGAACTGCATACCCACGGAATGAAGCACATCAATTTAGGACAAACTAATGCACATACCTTTGTTCTCCAGT